>NC_137790.1:130861571-131376571 GCF_963383645.1 Muscardinus avellanarius
GGAAAAGAAGAAGAAGAAGAAGAAGAAGAAGAAGAAGAAGAGGAAGAAGAAGAAGAAGAAGAAGAAGAAGAAGAAGAAGAAGAAGAAGAAGAAGAAGAAGAAGAAGTTGTTTATTTATTCACAGTTTTGAAGATTTCAGTCCATATTAGACCAGCTTCCAAGCAGGAGCTGGGGCTGCAGGTCCTTAGGCATCATGGCAGGCAGAGAGAGAGAGAGAGAGAGAGAGAGAGAGAGAGAGAGAGAGAGAGAGAGAGAGAGAGAGAGAGAGAGAGAAAAGAATACGCAAGAGTGAGAGCGCACTTCTGTCAGCTCATGGTGGCAGAGGAGAGAAGAAGCAGGATGCTGCAGCAACTGATGTGGGGAAATACTGTCCCAAACCACAGCTGTAGGTCTCCTTTTCTTGTAGTCAAGTCCTGCCTCCAACATGGCTGCCTTGTCTCAAACATGAATTCTAGGAGATGTTTTAAATATGAGCTATAACATTATTTTTTTCTTTCCAAACACTAACCTTGTAGCCAAACCATTATCCTGAATCCTATGAATCAATGTAGACCCGATTTTCTGTTAATCTTACCCAAAGTAGATAACAAAACATAGTTCTCAATGATTTGAGTACTGGTAGGATCTCTCTTTACTATATTTTGGAATATTTCTGGTTAGGATTGAAGTTCTGCAATAGCCTAGTTTCATATTATGCCAATATATTGTGTAGTACTATCTTTAAACCAGATCTAAATTTTCATTTCATTCAACTGTCACAAGGATTTTTTTCTGATATTGAAGAGTTGGACTGAGGTAGAGGTGATCCAGGAGTTTCACTACTTGCTCATGCAGTTTATTTGTGCCCAAAGGACCTGCTACAAGTAGGTTTTATTTATTTTTTATTTTTTGTGGTACTGGGGGTGGAACCCAGGGGCTTTTCTACCTCCGGACTATACTTCCAGACCTATTTTATATTTTATTTGGAAACAGGGTCTCACTAAGTTGCTGAGAGCCTCACTAAGTAGCTGAGGCTGGCTTCGAACCTGCGCGATCCTCCTGTCTCAGCCTCCCAAGCGCGGGGATTACAAGCGTGCACCACCACGCCCAGCCTTAAAAGTAGGTTTTAATACCATTTCACTGCATATAGAACTGCTACGCATGCCTAGTTTTATAGTAATATGGATAAGATTTTACCAAGTTCATGAAGAACAGCTCGGGATTGGTTATTTGTTGCTTTGTAGTCAGGTATTTGGTCTCTCCTCTGCTATGAGCTAAAAATTAGATCTCAAAAAGCTCAACAGTTAACTTCACAGAGTGGTCATGGCCTTGCTGATAAACCCTAAGATTTGTGCTACAATCCTCCTCCAGGAGAATATCAGAGGCTTCAAATAACATTTCTGTTTGTCTCAGACACCTCAAGTAGCCTTGTACTTTCTGGGCCTCATGATAGAAGTAGCAGAACAACTTGAACTTCACTGGCCCTGCTAAAAAGCCTTCATTTGTTCGTGTGATGGGGGTCATGTGGGTTATTCGGTAAATAGTTCAGAGAGACAACTCAAATGTGATATAAACAACTCAAATTTCAGCAACTCTTGAAATTCAAGAGGCTTGTTGAGAACTGGATCTCCTTCTTATTGGTAGGCAAGACAAAGAAAAAGAAAGAACTTTTATTTTATAGGGAATATCCCAACAAACTCTCAGACAATTGGGTTTCCAGAAAGTGCATGATGGTAGTTGGTGTCCAAGTATTTATGCGTTTATATTCTATCCACCAGCATATTTAGCAGCAGGTATTTTCAACTTTCTTCTCATCATGTTTAATCACTTGGTTGTCATTTGGGCAGTAGATCAGTGTAATACTTTATAGGATGATAAGATGATTAAGTCCCTGTGGCTAGATTACGACAGAAATAAAGAAGAGTTAACATAGCCGTGGGGCAAGAGAGGGTAGGTGTATTACATGAAAGAAAATGACTTCTGAAGGGAGAGGAGGAAAATATTGCTAGATCAAGAATTGCCTACAGTTGCCAAGGACGCTATTGATTTACTCCATTGAAATCATACTGTATTTGAAACACCACCTGATCAAGTTTGCAAAAAATCCATAGTCACTCTCAAAGATACAATTATCTTTTTTTTTTTTTACAGGCCAAACAAGCAAGTTAAGTGAGGATGTTATAGGAATTACCACTCCTGCATCAATGCCACCATTGAAGTCACTGATCTCTGTGATACCCAGTGGGATGCAGTTTTTTCCCCTTGGGTGAGGGTGGAAGTTACCTGTTCCAAAAGGGAAAGTTCTAGGAGCTCTACTTACTTCTTTTTTTCCATAATAGTCACCACCCTATAGCTCAGGGAGTCAGAGCGGTGTTCTGCCAGTTGTTTTGTATAACAGTGCTGATTATACACATAGGAAGTTGTTATGATTAGATAGAGAATGTCCCCGGACGAGCTCATGTATTAATGTTCAGAGTTGAGGCAATCAAGTCTTGAGGGTTATTAATCTCATCAATGTATAAATCCATTGTAATCGATTTACTGGGTGGTAACCTAGCTAGGTGGGTGTGGCTGGAGAAGATGGGTCCATGGTGTTGTGACCTTAGCTGCTGTCCTTCTGTCCTTGAGTCTTCTTGCTTGCTCTCTGCTTCTGGCTTCCACGATGTGAGAGCAGACCTTGCTCTTTCCTTCTCTGTCTGCTTCCCACCATCATGTCCTGAGATCCACAGAACTTGACCTCCCATGGACTGAAACTGAAATCTGAAATCTCCAAAAACTCCGAGCAAATAAATCTTTCTCCCTATAAGCTGTAGAGTCAGTTTTTTTTTTTTTAATATTACAACAGTGAGAACGTTGACTGTGACAGAAATGGAGAAATAACCACAGGGAAAGTTTGTAGATCTGCTGCGCATACTGTGAGATGTCCCCAGGAAAAAACGATTTATTTTCATATCTTTACAAGCCTCAGTGTTAAATGAGACACCACAGTGGTTGACTTATTATCTTGAATTTATGATGATTAGCAATCCTAAAAGTCCCACCCATTTTTCTCTCATTGCAAAGCAACCCTACTAAATGACTACAAGTCTTTCTGGGTGAGGCTTGTGGAACCCTGTACATTACATACTTGGGAATGTGTTGCAAGGACCCTCCCCAAGAGGCCCAACCTGGCTGTCAAAAAAATGGGGGTTTAGGAAATGACAAAAGTCTCTGTCTTCAAGGCAATTTCATAAGCTTCTTCTTGCCAGATTTAGAGATTTCCAGTCATGGAGATAATATAGTAATTCTTTAGAAGGCTGTCAACCTGTTTTATTCCTAGGGATGCTATGATTGATTAGTCATTGCCAAAAGGCCCACAGAGTCAAAATATTCTGATAGCCACTTCATCTCAGCTTCCCAGAATATCAATTATACAAACCTTGGCTCTGCCGATTAAGTTACACCATCTGGCCCTTGCTACTTCTTAACTCCATTGTTTTCATTAAAATAATGGAGCTATTAAAACGACAGTAATTGTACATCCCATGTTAAATTTGTTACTAACATATGTCTGTTGACTGGATTGTAGTTGATATTTTTACTTCATATTCCAATATTTTCTGCCATATTTGATTTTTATATATTAAACTTGTATGATATGATCTCGCTAAATTCATCTATTGATCATAGGAATTTCATAGTTGATTTATTAGGATTTTGTATAGTCATATCATCTGTGAGTAAATATTTTACTTCCTTTTTAATGTTTATGAATACATATATTTATTGATCACTGCATTGGCTAGGACTTTCAGTAGAGTTTTGATCCCAGAGTTTGTGACAGTGAACATCTTTACATTCTTGCCTTGATTTCCCCATATATTACTTTCTTCTGTTCCTAAATTTTTTCTTTTGATACTGGGCATTGAACCCAGGGGCATTCTACCTCTGAGGTATAGTATAACTCTTTTATTAAGTTTCTGAAGCTGGTCAAACCTGCAATCTTCCTGTTTTAGCCTCTCAGATGCTGGGATTACCAGTGTGTAGCACCATGTCCATCTGTTCCTAGTTTAAAATTATGAATAGATATTATTTTTATCAAACAATTTTCTGTTTCTTTTGAGATATCAGATGATATTTCTTTATATTCTTAATTCACTAGTGAGATCATCTGTCCTATGCATTTTTTGTTGGAAATTTTTTATTATAAATTGCATGTCTAATAGTTATAGAGCCATTCATATTTTACATGAAATCTTGTCAATTGTGATATGTTGTGAATTTAAAGGAACTTACCTATTTTTAAAATTTATACAATGTATTTACATAGCTATACATAAAATTTGCTTATTTTAAAAAATAGTTTATAAGACCTGTAATGATATTCCAGTGTCATTTTCTGATACTGAAACTTTTATCTTTATACTTCTTTTTTTTTTTTTTTTTTGGTGGTGGTACTGGGGTTCCTGGAAGCCCTTCTACCTCCAGGCTACACTCCCAGACCTATTTTATACATTTTTATTTGGAAACAGGGTCTCTTAAGCCAGCGCACGTGGCTGGCTTCGAGCCTGCGCGATCCTCCTGTCTCCGCCTCCCAAGTGCGGGGATAACAAGTGTGTGCCACCATGCCCAGCTATCTTTACACTTTTTTACTTTGTCTTTCTAGGGGTTTTGAAATTTATTGTTTTCTAGAACCAATTCAGTTTTGTTGATTTCCTTTTTTATTTCCTTTTTTCCTTTTGTATTTTATTGATTTCTATTTTATTTTTATTATAGCTTTCCTTCTACTTACTTTGGCATCTATTTATTTTGGATTAATTAGCTTATTTTCTACCTTCTTATGGTGGAAGCTTAGATTATTCATGTTAAAACTTCTCTAATTTTTTTTTTTTTTTTGCGGTACTGGGGATGGGACCCAGGGGCATTCTACCTCCAAGCTACATCCACTGCCCTATTTTTTATTCTTTATTTTGAAACAGGGTCTCACTAAGTTTCAGAGGGCCTCACTAAGTAGCTGAGGCTGTCCTCACACCATGATCCTCCAGTCTCAGCCTCCCAAATGCTGGGATTACAAGCATGTGCCACCATGCCCAGCTAACTTCTCTCACTTCTAATTTGAACATTTGATGCTATAAATTTCCTGATAATAACTTCTTTAGTTGTATCTCATTAATGTTGATATGCTATTTTTATTATATAAAATATTTCTAATTTTTCTTGTGATTTCTTGGACCAAAGAGTAATTAGAAGTGTATTGTTTACTTTATAATATTTAATGTTTTTCTGGTTTAATTATATTATGGTCAGGGACATGCTCTATAAAGTTGCAATACTTTAAAATGTCTTAAATCTATAATTTCAGTACTTAGGAGACTGAGACAGGAGGATCACAGGTTTGAGGCCAGCTTCTGCAATTTTGCCATGCCCTAAGCAACTTGGCAAGGCCCCGTTTCAAATCAGAGAAGAATGGAGAGGCTGGGGTACAGCTCAGAGGTAGAATGTCTCTGGGTTCAACCCCTGGTATCACCCTCAAATGTCTTAAGCCTTATTTTATGGTCCCACATTGTTAAAGGAGACCACTACTGTAGATGTTTAGGTCTGAATCCCAGTACTTGGGAGCTGAGACAGGAGAATCTGTGTTTGTGGCCTCCCTCAGAGTCCCTCTGCAACTTAGACCCTGTTTCAAAAGAAAGAATAAAAAATGGCCAGGTGTGGTGGTGCACGCTTGTAATCCCCGCGCTTGGGAGGCTGAGACAGAAGGATCGCACAGGTTCAAAGCCAGCCGCAGCTACTTAGTGAGGCTCTTAGCAACTTAGTGAGACCCTGTTTCTAAATAAAATATAAAATAGGTCTGGGAGTATAGCCTGGAGGTACTGGAGGGTTCCACCTTCAGTACCACCAAAAAATAAAAAATAAAAAATAAAAAAATAAAAAATGGGGCTAGGGATATAGCTCAGAGGTAGAATGCCCCTGGGTTCAATCTTTAGTACTGCAAAAAAAAAATTATACACACACACACACACACACACACACACACACACATATTAGGATTATCTGCTCTTTAAATATATGCTAAGATTCTTGTAAAATCATGTAGCTTCAGTATTTAGAATGAATGGGAGATGTAGTGAGGATAGCTTTTAACAGATTTTTTAGTTTCTGGCACGGTTTCTTCTCTCTTATTTTTCTCAGACTTGGTGTTGTACATTTTCCTTTGAAAAATCATGTTTTTCATTCATAGTTTCAAAGTTACTAGTGCATTGTAGAGCAACATGTTCTCCTGTAAGTCTTTGAATTTCCTTTGCATTGTGTTTTTTATTCCTTTTTTATTCCTCATTTTACAATTTTAAATTTTCTCTCTTATTCTTGATTAGGCTAACTAGTATTCTATCAGTTGTCTTGAGAGTTTCATTAAAAATCTGCTCTTAAGTTATTTTCTTCTATTATTTGATTACCAATTCGTTATCTTTTGTTTATATTTTCCTTGAATCTTTTTTTCTAAATTATTTTTCTCACTTTCTTTTTTAATTTTCTGTGTTGAATGCATGTGTCTAGTAATATAAATGTCTGAGGATAGTATTTTTCCTCTGGGCATAATTTTGAATATTCCCAGCTCTAATGTGTAATGGAATTGTTTTATTTCTTAGATATTTAACAGTTGCAATGTATCTATTTTTTTGACCCAATAGTTAATTAGGAGAATCACTTTCCCCCTATTTCCAAGTGCTTAGCTTTTCTATGCTTCTATGTTTAGTGCTTATTTATTGTTTTATTACGTTGCATTCTTAGAATATGGTTTGTATTATAACAGCTTCTTAGAATTTATGCTTAAAAGATGGTAATTTTTGTAAGTGCACCTTAGCAACCTAGAAAGACATAATTTTTGTTATATTGTTTGTGCATTTTATCTCTTTACTTATTTTCTTATGCTGCATCTGTCAGAGAGCTAAAGAGGTACATTATAGCCATTATTACTTTTATAATTTTTGTCAGGTTCCCTTTGTATTTTCTATGATTTTACTTCACCAGTGCTGGTGCTTTGTTGTTGGTTGTGTGTTGTTTGTTTGTGATTGTATTAGCTCCATGGTTGGTATCCTTCACCTCATCAAGTGACTGATTCTACCTCCACCCAGTGCTTTGGGTCTTGAATTCAACTCTGCCTAAACAGCCTCACAATTCCCGTCTTATCTACATTCAAATTCTGCTCCAGGTTAGGAAGCTGGTTTGAGAAAAATAGAAGTGTTGTGGGTATGTATCTCCCTCTCCATGAGATGCACTCTTTCCTTTGTACTGGAAGAAGAGCTCCTTCAGCGTTTCCTGCTTCCTCCCTTGGTGCCCTGAGGCCCAGAGTTTCCACCTCTCCTAGGTGAGAGCCCTCAAGATCCAGCTTCCTGATTTTTTTTTTAATTTGCTAAGCACTGAGAATAAATCCAAGAGTAAGATACAGATTCTGAGTCCTCTGTGTCTTTTGAAAGATTTGGCTTATTATAATGCATACAAAATCAGAAGAAAAATATGCAAAAAATATATTTTGCCCATATAGCTATGTATATATTTTGTCATATATATGTATATGCACACATATATATGGGTATGATGCTTTGTTGTTTGCATACATACATGTAAAATATATATACATGCAAAAATAGGCAAAAGAAATTACTTGAACATATAATGCTAGAAACGTATCTTAGTGCTCTCTCCCTTTCATGGAGACAGAACGGTAAGAGTCACAATTGATAAAAGCATTTGTTCCAGGTAGATGCTGTGGGACCCAGACAAGGGAAGCCTCCTTAATCCAGTCTATCTGATGAGGGGACCAGGGATGTCATAAGGCCCAACAGGAGCTAGTCAGGTAAATGTAGTATGTGGGTATTCAAGACACAGAGCATGCATGATTAAAGCTAAAGATTTAGGTCTTTATATGCCCACTTCACAGAGAAAGCTAAGGAACTGGTAGGTGGTGAGGTCAGAACTTAAATCCAGGTCTTTATGACCCCAGAGTTTGTTCTCTGCCCCTCTAGTGAGCCTCTTGCCCCAATAAAAGTCTTTGTCAGTGATATCCTGAATTCTCATCTTCTTCACGGATTTGCATTCCTGGTTTTCACAGATTCTTTTGTGGTGACACAGCTTTCACACAAAGAAGTAACTGGCAATAATCAAAGGCTCAGCTCCTTTGTCTCCAAAGAGATTTGTGTCTCAGTGACAAAAGTCAAGCTGAAAAGGCAGCAGTGGAATTCCATTCTCTGTTCAGGAGAGAAGGCTTTGGTGACTGACTTGTCAGTGCCTGGGAGATCCTACCACTTGCGTTCAATGGAAGACAAGCCTTATTCTGCATTGCTTTTTCTTTCTTTTTTTTTAATTTTTAGTGTCTCTTACCTCACAGTAATTTCCCAATTTTTTTTTTTTTTGGTACTTAGGGTTGAACACAGGAACATTTTACTTCTGAGCTCTACACACTCAGCCCTTTTTATTTTCTTGTTTTGAAAGAGGGTCTCACGAAATTGCCGAGGGCCTGGCTAAGTTGCCGAGGTTGACCTCGAAACTGTGACCCTCTTTCTCAGCCTCCCAAGTACGAGGATTACAGGTATGAATCACCCCTCCCAACTCTTCTCCAATCTTTTGTACAAAGGAGTCTTGGGGCAGTTTCTTCTGTGACTGAAGACAGGGAAAAGCCTTATGTCTTGGAGAAAGATGCCGACAGGGAAAATATTCTCCAGTGGAGGACAACCAAACTTCCCCCACTTAGTTTTGTGGGGCCATTCCTGCTCTTTGGTCCTTTGTTTTCAGGTCTTATGAGGACACTTTTTCTTGGAGTTCTGGGTCTTATCTGGGTTTTCAGAGTTTTTAGAACATTCTATTTTTCTAGTGTCAAGAGGAAGATGCCACGAATCCCAGGTTCTTCATAACTTTCTTCTGTAAATAAATGCTGCCTTTTTAGTCCGCAGCTTTGAAATTCTTTGCTGTGGCAAGCACTCACAAGCCCCAATTGTTTACTGCTCTAGGGTTGTATTTCTAAACTGGGGACAGTGGACAGGGCCCTTTTCTTATGTTTACTCTCTTTTCTGTTTCAGGGAGAGAGGTAACCTTTAGCAAGAGCCTGGTCAATGAGAGCCATTTCCCTCTCCAGAATTTCATTCTGTGGCTCCGTATTTAGTGAGCTGTTTATTTGACATCAATTGACAATTGCATGTGGGTCCTAGAGAGTCTGATTCCAATAATTGTTGCTTTGTAACCCAGGGGTTCCAGTTATTCTTTTTTTTTTTTTCTTTTGTGGCACTGAAGATTGAACCCAGGGTATTCTACCTCTACCACTGAATTCTATTTTACTTTTTATTTTGAAACAGGATCTCACTAAATAGTGGAGGTCTTGTGCTAAGTTGCTGAGGCTGTCCTCGAACCTACAATCCTCCTGTCTCAGACTCCTTAGTACTGGGATTATAGGCATGCACCACTTCTAGTTATTATTAACTTAAAAAAAATTTTTTTTGGTGGTACTGAGGTTCCTGGAAGCCCTTAGGGCTATACTCCCAGACCTATTTTATATTTTTATTTAGAAACAGGGTCTCAAGCCAGCGTGGCTGGTTTCAAACCTGCACGATCCTCCTGTCTCCGCCTCCCAAGCGCGGGGATTACAAGCGTGCGCCGCCATGCCCGGCATTATTAACTTTCTTTAAAAAAATTTTTTTTTACTGGTACATTGTAGTCATACATCTTAGTGGTGTGCAGGATGGTAGAGGTATACATGCACACATCACTCATTTAGCCCTTCCCCAATTCTACCACATTCCCTTCCCCCTCTCTCCTTCTCCTATTCAGCCGAGTGACTGACTTTGATGTTTGTTAATGTACATCATGGACATTGGGGTGTTTCCCTCTTCCCCTCTCACTTCCCCCTCGTCTAGGTTACCTTATTTGTTCATCCATGGTTTTTCCTTCACCTGGAGTTCCTCCTATGGCCCATTTCCCCCCTAACTTTCTGTCTGTGTCCACTCATTCAGTCAGTCAAACACATGTGTGCCCGTTGGGAAGCGAGGCTGTGCCCGGAAGGTGTTGCTAAAAATACTTTGGAGAAATGTAGAAATTAAGGCTCTTGGTCCTACCACTCAGTTTTACACTTTTACCTTCTTCAAGTGTGTTTTTCAAACTTCAAATTAAGGCACACAATGGGGGCATTTGCTGTTTTTGTTTTCTTTTGACATTAAAAAAAAAAACATCAAAATTTCCTTAAGCAGAAAAAAGATCTTGCCTCATTTAACTGAAAAGTCCAGGGTCATAGCTGGTTTCGGGCACAGCTGGATCTAAAGGTGCAGACAGTGTTCTCAAAACGGAGTCTCTCTCCATTACTGTTTTGGCTGCAGTCTAGGGTTCCTTGTGGTGATCCGATGGTGCCAACAGGCTTACACTCTGTCCTCCTTCAGGTTTAAATCCAGAAATAAAGGTGCCTGTGTCTCTCCCAGATGCCTTAGCGGCATCTCATTGCAGCTCTTGGTTTTGGTGGAGTCTGGTGAGCTTTTCTAGGTTAGTTGCTATGGTCTGGGAAACGCAAGGTGTTCATGTACTTAAACGCTCGCTGTATGCTCACCTTTGCATCTGCGCACGGGCTGGATGTCTGGAGCACATGGACTATGGGAGAAGGAGGGCCCAGTGGGAAAGTGGGGTAAGTTATCAGTGCAATGTCTAACGGTGGGGACAAAAACTGCAGATACTCATCATACTGCAGTCATACGAATCTGACCAAGCATTTACATTTTAATTTCGTTTTCTGATATTAGGGATTAAACCCAGGGGCATTGTACCTGTGACTTAGACTCCCAGCCCTATTATTTTATTTTATTTTAAAACAGGGTGTCTCATTGAGTTGCAAAGGGCCTTGCTAAATTGCTTAAGCTAGCCCCGAACCCGCAATCCTCCTGTCTCAACTTCCCAAGCACTAGGATTTCAAGCGTGTGCCATCACGCCCAGCCTCACCAAGCATTATTGACCTTTGGGGTCTAAAACTAGAGAGAAGAACATGATGCCAGTGTCTTGTCATTTCTGGGACATATTCTTTGTTCAATGATCAGTCTGTCACAGAAAATCAGTGATTTATGGTCACAGAACTGCTACCTCAATCTTTATGGTCTTCATAATTATTTGGCAATATCTCCCAAAAGAAAGCAACAGAGAAAAAATAGGAGCTTGCTCAGTCTGGTTACTGTTGGCAATTTTGAGAGCTATTGTTTTGAAGCCCTGTTTATTATATGTGCCTAGAAACTAGAAATTGCTTTCGACGTTTTCCAGAGAAGTGTGAAGCACCCCGAAAGCTGCCAACACGATGTCAATGTGGTCCATTGACAGAAACAGAAAGAGACATTATTGTTCCCTATTAGATTATATCCCATCTGACTTTGAGCAGCTGATCCGAGGAAGGAGGTAGGATAGGGTAAAAGGATGAGACGCTGAGCAAGCTCCTTACTCATGGTGTCAGTGTCATTGTAATGGCAAAGAGAAGCATCCTTGGCCCCAAAGCTATTGCTTTGCCTCTGCTTGCATAGCAAAGCTTCCGGAAGGAAGTGAGATCTCAGCACAAGTTTCTTTTGAGTGTCTTTTATTAACAGACGGGCTAGCCAGAGATTCCTCAAAAGCTTTTCACATTTCCAAGAAGGCAAACAGAATTGTTAACCACGAAATATTCAATATTATTTCTTCACACATCTTAGGACCAATACACAAGAGTGAAGTTGTTGTGTCAGGGCGGTGATCTGTTGGGTGAAGAGAATCAAGCGGTGAAGCCCAGAAAGCAAGGCAGTGGAGGAAGGAGGAGCGAATGTGGGGAAGTCGGAGCCATTGAATTCGGGGCTTCCGGGGAGATTTCCATCCCAGTGGATGCAGGGTTCAGTGCCAGCTAGAGGAAGTATTTTGGCAAATACCTCCAAGACAACGTTATGGTAAGTGCTTGGAGAGTTGAAATAGACCCATCAACTCTTAGGGACTTTATTCCCTGGGGCTTTGGCTAGGAAAATCACCAGAATGGAAGGTCTTTGTGTTAATTACTTTTTGTAAATTAAGTTTAAGGATACATTATTTTTTGGAAGAATTTTGTACCAAAGGGCGAATGGCTATTCTCGGCTTGAGGTCTTCTGAGGGATAGGCCTTAGAGGGTCAAGGAGAAAATAAAGCAGAAGCTGCTAGTGGTCTTATCTGATCACAGCTGTAAGGCCCAATGTGCCAATTTGGTTTCAACTCTTTCTTTCCTCTCTCGTGTTTTATACATTTGTATGTGTAAAGGTTAGGGTGCTTTCTACACAGAAATCACTTCACTCAGAAAAGGCCTGGGTGTTATGCTAAAAACAAACAAACAAACAAATAAACAAAACACAGCTGTTCTTGATCTTGACATTCCTTTCCTGGCTGGGCACAGTGTCGCACACCAGTACTTGGAAGGCAGAGGCAGGAGGCTCGCAGGTTCAAGGCCAGCCTCAGCAACCTAATGCGAATCTCAGCAACTTAGTGAGACTGTTTCAAATGAAAAAATAAAAATAAAAAGTGCTATATAAAATAAAAACTGGTATAATTCAGATATAGAATGCCTCTGGGTTTAATTCACAGTACCCCCAAAATTTTTCTTTCCTCCTATTTTTGGGTGTTTCCCCTTGGGATTTCCTTTGTTTCTCTTTGAAGAATTGAGCCCTAGAAGGGACATCTTCTAACTGGCTTTGGTTACAGCTGTCTCTCCCTCAAGGGAATGGAGCCCTTCATGTGGTTCAGCCTAGCTTCTTGGGGGGCTATGGTGGAATTGGCTATGGTGGAAATGAGGCCATAGTTTTGTTTATGGTAACAGATCCACCATCTCTGTAGGATTCTCTATTAGTTTTGGGATGCAGAATCCCATGAAGGAGGGAGAGGAAGCAGGAACAGGTGGCTGTGCAGAAGTGGTTTCTTGCCGGAACCAGTCGGCAAAAGTACAGGTTCTGAAGAGGCGTGAGGATGAAATGGGAGGGTTGCCAGCACACTCCTGGGCTGATATCTCTACTGGCCAACAACCAGGTTTATTTCTCTTCTGGTATTTATACAATTTCCAGCTTTGGGTTGTACAGGAATGCAATAATGACAAATCCAAAGTACATATATCACTTTGCAAGTCAAACGGTACCCTGGTACAACATAAACCTAATCTTAACTAGCAGACAGAACAATTAGCATCAATTATTCCTAGAGGGTCTTATTTACTTAGACTCCATGACTCCAAACCTTGTTGACTCTGGGCGAAGGACAGTCAGAAGTGCACTTTTGAGTAAGGGTGAGACAGGATAAGGTAAAAACCTTAATGGCTCCCCACAGTTTCTGAAACTTTGGCCCCCCTTTTCAAGGAACATGCAACCTCTTTGCATAATGGTGACTGTCTTAGGTGGAATTTAGGCCCAGGCCAGTCTGATGTCAAAGCTCATGTGCTTTCTCTTAAATGTTTGTCACTCAGGAGTAAGGCCATGGAGGTCAGGCAGAACTTTAAGAAGATGGGGCAAGTGAACCCAGGGGAGGGCAGAAGAACAAGGAAAGGTGTAAGGATGAGAAGACATTGGTGTACTAAGGGGGGAAGGTGATTAGGCCTCTGGTATTGGGACTGGGGCTTTTGGACTAGTAGTAATGAAATAGTCATGGTAGAGAAATACAACTAGGAAGGGGCTCTGTCTTTGGGACATGGTGGCATTAGAGTGTCAATGGCAGGAACGGGTAGTTGGTGAGGCCAGCAGGTCAGTCCATCTCCCTGGACCCAGGCAGGTCCATCTGCTGGGCTCCACTCCCATGACGAAGCCCACGCAGCTCGCTCTTTCTGCTGCTCCAGCAACCTGGGGACCAGGGATTGACTGAGAATGTGCAGCGTCCAGCCCCTTCTTCAGCCTGGTCATTGGACAAAGTCGAGAGTGCAAGGGCTCTTGAAGGGTGTCTCAGCGTCCCCGCAGCCTGATTAAGCTCTTTATAATGAGCCATAGTGAGGAAAAGACACTGGAAGTTGGGCAAGGTGGGTTTAGAAGGAACAGAAGACTCCTTATTAGCGAGCCTACATCGCAAAGAAGCAAAGGAGCCAGGTGTGGGGGCACACAGCTGTGATCCTGGCACTTGGGAGGCTGAGACAGGAAGATTGCAGGTTGAAGGCCAGCTTTGGCAACTTAATAAGGCCCTCAACAACTTAGTGAGACCCTGTTTCAAACTAAAACAAAACAAAACAAAATGGAAAGAAAGGGAAAAGGAAGAGGAAAAGGAAGAAGGCAGTGGTGGCACCTGGAGTTGAAACACCATACTGGATAAATCTGTGGGGAAGAGGATTTCTAAAAACTAAGTTGTCTACACCTCCCACCCCCTGTTTATCTTCATCAGTTGGGCGATGGTAAGAATGCACTTGATTTTTAAGTAATAGAAAGAAAAAAAAAAAAAAAAGAAACCAAACTGGTGAGAACAAATAGTGGCTGACACAGCCAAGTTGGCCAGAGGAAAGGGATTCCCCTTCAGGCGCGGTGTGAGCAGGACTCAGGCTCCATTTCTCTGAGCACCTCTCTGCTCTGCTGGGCCAAGGGTCAGCTGCATCACCTGAGCGGCTTGCTTGGATTCACTGCCTTCGTGCTCACACACTATGTCTTTCAGGGCGGGAGATCCTCTCTTTTCCCAACGGTCAGAAGTGCCCGATTTTATTATTTAAATTAATTAAGTATTGGTACTTGGAATTAAACTCAGGGGTAGTCTACCTGTGAGTTACATTCCCAGCCCTATTTTATTTTTTATTTTATAACAGGGTCTCGTTAGGTTGCCGAAAGTCTTGCTACGTTGCTAAACCTGGCCTTGAACCTGCGATCCTCCTGTCTCAGTCTCCCAATCGCTAGAAATACAGGTGTGCCCCACCACGCCTGGCTCTGAATTTTATTCTGATTGGACCAATTACTCTGATGAGGAGGAAGGGGTTTTCCTGAAGGAGTTTGGGGGCCCATGCCAAGGAATGGGGATAGTAGGTCAATCTCACTCCAACATCGTGCTGCTCAATGGGGTGGTCAGAGACAGGCGTGGGCAGGAGAGGGGACCAACAGCGTCCTCTCAGGGCTGGTGGCTTCCTCACCAGAGCTAGCAACAAGTGCACCCACGTGGTGGTGAGGATGCAGAAGAGAAATAGAGCCATGTTTACTTCAGCAGTGCAGACCGAGAGCCACAGCCCTCAGGAGGCGTGCACCACGCACAGCCCATTACTCTTCTCAAGATTAATGAATTGCCTTCTAAACATAGTACTAGAAATTCATATCAAATAGTAATAGCCCAAATGCCATAAAGTACTGTTTACAGATGTACTTACTACTTGCTGAAGGCAAGATATTATTTGAGTATATAATGGCATTTAACTGGGTACTTGAAATGCATAACAAAAATGAAATATGAAAATGAGAGATTGAAATGTTCTTCTCTCTCTCTCTCTCTCTCTCTCTCTCTCTCTCTCTCTCCCTCTCTCTCTCTTTCATTCTTTATTTGTTGTTCATTCTCTACAGAAATGATGATTATAGAGTCATCTGCTTTATAGATATTTCTATAGCCTGTCAGAAGAATAGAAAAATAGGTTAATAGATGATAAGGGACAGACAAAGAAAGGTGGTGTGTGTGTGTGTGTGTGTGTGTGTGTGTGTGTGTGTGCGTGTGTGTGGTACTGGAGATGAACCCCAGGGCACTTTACCACTGGACCACACCCCCCTAGCACTTCTGATTTTAAAACAGGAGCTTGCTCAGTTGCCATGTGCTGGCCTTGAACCTGTCATCCTCCTGTCTCAACCTCCCCAGTGCTGGGGTTACAAATTTGCACCTTGCTTTGATGATATAGAAACGTGATAGAGCGAGTTCTCTGCTTTACCATGTTTGCCCCAGTGATGTCGGTGGGATAAGGAAGAGCTGACACTGGCAAGTCACCTACCCAAAGCAAAGCAGAGCACGGCATCTCTCTGTGAGAAGTTAATTTGAGAGCCAGCATGTCTTCCTTGTGGTACTGCTTCCTCCTCCTCCTCCTTCTCCTCCTCCTCCTCCTTCTCCTTTTCCTCCTCCTCTCCCTCCTTCATTTTCTTGGACTGGGTATTGAACCTATTGGCATTCTACCTCTTAGCAATACTCCCAGACCTATTTTATTTTTTGTGAAACTGGGTGTTGAACCCAGAGGCATTCTACCACTGAGCTACACCCCCAGCCCTATTTTTTAAAATTCTTTATCTTGAAACAAGGTCTCACTGAGTTACATAGGGCCTCACTAAGTAGCTGAGGCTGTCCAGGAACTGTGAACCCTTTACCTCAGCCTCCCGAATGCTGGGATTACAAGCATGTGCCACATACCCAGCTCCTATTTTTTATTCTTATTTTGAAACAGAGTCTCCCTAAGTTGCAGAGGGCCTCACTATGTAGCAGAGGCTGGCCACAAACCTGCGATCCTCCTGCCTCAGCCTTCCAAGTACTGAGCTTACAAATGTGAGTCACCATGCCCAGCTCTTATTTATTTATTTATTTATTTATTTATTTATTTATTTATTTGTGGTATTGGGGTTCCTGGAAACCCTTCTACCTCTGGGCTACACTCCCAGACCTATTTTTATATTTTTATTTGGAAACAGGGTCTCTTAAACCAGAGAGGCTGGCTTTTTTTTTTTTTTTTTGAATGAAGATAATTTTGCCTTTTATTTATTTTTATATTTTCCTTCTTTTTTTTAAATTGGTGCAATGTATTCATACATCATAATGGTATAAAGAAAATACTTTTGTAGACATACATGCACACATTGCCCAGTTAGCCCCTACCCGATCCCCACCCCGTTCCCTCCCCATCCGTCCTTCCCATGCTTGGCTTAGTGGTTGACATCTAGTTTTATAGCAATTTATCCAATATTAACGATGATAATCTCACAAAACAGTTTCATTTGTCTGATACCAAGCTTTTGATGACTAAAAGATAACAGTTCAATATTTCCTTTTGCTTTCTTTCTTACCAGAGAATATTTTTTTCTTTTCTTTTTTTTCTAGGTGAAGCTATCATACATTTATTTATTTATTTATTTATTTTTTAGAAAAAATCTATCCTGATATGGAATATGGACTCTAGATACCCAAAACAATCTCAAAGAAGAACAAAGCTAGAAGATGTATATTTTCTAATTTCAAACCATATAAAGCTACAATAATTGAAACAGTGTAGTACTGTTCCAGAGGCAGATATATAAACCATTGGAGTTAAATAAAAGCCTAGAGATAAATTCTTCTGTATATTGTCAAGTTATTTTTGACAAGGTTTCCACGAACATTTGGTGGAGGAAATACTAATCTTTTAACTAAATATTGTTGAAAAATAATAATTACATGGAAAAGAATAAAATTGGACCCTTACCTAACATATTTACAAATATTAACTCAAAATAGATAAAAGACCTAAGTATAAATCTTAATACTATAAACTTTTAGAAGAAAATCTGGGTCATAAAACCTTACAACATTGAAATTGGCAGTGAGTTCTTGGATATGATTTCAATGGCACAGGCAACAAAAGGGTAAATAAACTCCCTAAAAAATAAACAAAAATATTGTATATCCAAAGACAATGTAAACAGAGTTAACAGTTACTAATAGAATGGGATAAAATATTTCCAAATGCTATATCTGAAGATATATTAATTTTCCAACTAGAAATCCTAAAAATTAGCAACAATAAAGGCAAACAATACACTTTAGAGATAGGTAAAAGACTAACATAAATAATGAATCTCCACAGATAACCAATCTTAGTTGTCTGTTGGATGGAAACTCTTGTTTCTCTGGTTCTGGTGTGTGTTACCTATTTCTTCTTTGTAGTTAATCTCTTTGAGTATTTTCTCTAGCGCTGGTTTTGAAGACATAAATTCCTTCAGTTTCTGTTTGTCGTGGAAGCTTCTTATTTCTCCATCTAGTTTGATAGAAAGTTTTGCTGGGTAGGAAATTTTTGGCTGGAAGTTGTTTTCTTTCAGAGTTTGCAATATGTTACTCCAAGCCCTTCTGGCTCTCATGACTTGGTTTGGGAAGTCTGGAGTGATTCTAATTGGTTTGCCTCTGAATGTCAGTTGGCCCTTTGTTTTTGTTGCCTTTAAGGTTCTCTGCTTGGCTTCCACAGTGGTCATTTTGACAATTATGTGGCGTGGGGATCCTCTTCTCCGATCCTGTCTAAAGGGAGTTCTATAAGTTTCCTGGACCTGTGTATCGACCTCTTGCTCTATGTTTGGAAAATTTTCTGCTATTATTTCCTTGAAAAGATTGTTAATCCCTTTGGTTTCACCTTCTTTTCTCTCCTCTATTCCAATTCTTCTTAGGTTAGCTCTCTTAAAATGGGCCCATATTTCTTCAATGTCAGATTCTTGCTGTCGGATTTTTTTTTCTAAATTAGAAACTATGCGTTCATTTTTTGAATGATCATCTTCTAGGAGTGAGATTCTATTCTCCATGTGTTCTAATCAGTTGTTTGTACTTTGAATTGAGGCCTTTACTTCATTAATTGCATCCTTTATCTCTCTTTGGCTCTCTCTGAATTCTTTTCGAAACACCTCTATTATTTCTACAGTTATTTTCCTGATTTGATCTTCTATAAATCTCTGCATTTCTGCTTTATCAGGTTCTGATGTTGTGGGGTTGTGGTCATTCATTGATACATTGTTATTCCTCTTTCCCATGATTTCGGAAGTTTGTGCCTTCTCTGGGTTCTTTCCTTGGGTCACTACGACTTCACTTAAGGTGCTGTGGATCTTGAGTCTATGGTATCTCAGTCCCCACTACTCCTCTACTGGGTTGTATCGCAGAGTCTCAGACCCAGGGAGTCATTCGAGGCTGCTTTAGACCATGGGGGGGCCAGGTTGGGCCTTCTCCTATGGTGTAATATCTCTGCCACCACCACTCCCCCACTGGGTCAAGTCCCTGGGAGTACAGTACTGGGATTTCTCCTCTAGGGGCCCCAATTTGACTCACTGTTGAGTGTGCAGATGGAGCTGTCGTGGACTCAGAGAATTTGCTGCTGCTGCCGCCGGTAGCAAAATGGCGCCGCTGTTGTGCCCTCGGCCGTGAGGCTGGCGTATTTCTTTTCTGTTTTTGAACTCCACTCTGGGTCCCTGCAGGGTGCGCTGAGCCCAGCCCCTGGGAGCTTTAGGTGTTCTCTGCACCGAGAAATCTGCCGAATCCCACCTGGCTGTTCCTCAGCGGCTCACCTCGGCTCGCTGTCCGCCGCTCCTCTCTGGAGCTTGGGAGGCTGTTGATTGTGTTGGTCTGGTGCCGTCCAGTGAACTCGCCGCTGCCGCCAGCAGTAAGGCGCTGCTGCCGCGTCCTTGGGCGTGAGGCCGGTGTATCTCCTCTCTGGTTTCTGAGCTCCGTTATGAGTTCCCTTCCTCTCTGGAGCCTGGTGCTGCAAGGCAAAATGGTGCCTGTTGCTTCACGCCGTGGCTCAGGCGCCTGCGGTCTGGTTTCTGGTGTGTCTTTTTTTCAGCCCTCTTTTTCCCTGACCCTTAAAATTACATTTTTTGTTTCTCTGCTGATGGTGTTTTCTGGCTATGAAAGGCACTGATTTTGTGGTAATAGAGATTGGTTGTTAGCGGGGCTCATAAGCCCCGTTTTGCTCCATCGTCATCTTCCCGGAAGTCGAGAGGCTGGCTTTGAACCAGTGCGATCCTCCTTTCTCCGCCTCTCAAGTGCGGGGATTACAAGCGTGCGCCACCATGCCCAGCTATTTTATTTTATTTTATTTTATTTATTTTATTGGTGGTACTGAGGGTGGAACCTAGAATCTTTCTTCCTACAGGCTATACTCCCAGACCTATTTTATATTTCACCTGGAAGTAGGGCCTCACTAAGTCGTTGAGAGCTTCACTAAGTAACTGAGGCTGGCTTCGAACTTGTGCGATCCTCCTGTCTCAGCCTCCCAAGTACAAGGATTACAGGCATGCACCACCACACCCACCGTTTTTTGTCTTATCTCTATGGCGATTTGACTCCTCAGGGAGTGCTGCTCTTTTTAACAACCTCACATAAGCTAGAGAGGACTACCCACTCCTTGGCTCCTTTGATGGATAGAGAAAGTCAGGCCAGGCCTTTCTCCTGCAGGTGCATAGAGAGGCTTCCTGAGACTGGGAGGATCAACAACGAGAGGAGTCTGAGTTGGAGGGATTTTTAAAAGTCAGTGCTGAAGATATTGGGATATAATCATCCGTGACAGAAAAAAAAAAAAAAAAAAAAAGCACACTTGAAGAGATCAGGCTGAGCATGTCCTGGGGTCAGAACAGCTCAAGAATCACCCAGACTATAGTATGACATCTTTCAGCTTTGACTCTGCAGAAAGACATAGCTGCATTATTTTTCTGCTCGGTGGCAGGCCTCCATGGAAGCATCTGGAAGCCCATGGGCATCTCCCACTGGTCTATTTCAGTGGTTAAAATTTCAATTCAAACTAAGAACTTAAGAAAAAAAAAGATGTTAAAAAATACAGATACCCAGATTATCTGGTAGTATGCTTACTCTCAAAACATATCATCATCTTTCTGGTGTGAGAGCTCTCTTGTTTATTTAGTTTTCCCCCATTTATTCTATAAGCTCACTTCAGTTACTGTGCCCCATAGAAGCTCATTCTAGAATATTTTATGTGTGTCCTTTCCATCCACCTTCCATATGTTTATTCAGATAAGTCTATCCTTAAAAAATATATAATGCCCTGTTTGTTTTAATTTACATAAATGGTTTTGTGCTATAGACTTTATTTTGCTCACTTTTTCTACTATGTTTTATAGGTGTATCATGTTTCTGTATAAAAATCGAATCCATTTTCATTCCTCCTCTGGGGTATTATTCCATTATAGGTAAATGCCACAGTTATTTTTCTGGACAGAGAGAAAACTCGGTTGTTCTCCTCTCTTGCTATCACAGACAACACAGTGGCGAACATTTGTGTAGTGTTTCTTCTTGTCCTTGGGCTTGAGTAAGATTTTTTTCTAGATAAGTAATAAGTAATAAAACATGGGATTGCTTCTGTCCCTCCTATCTGCCTAGCTGTCTTCAAACACAGGGACAGTTAACTCTTCTCCAAGCTGGTCGCTAGAGAGCAATTGTTTAATTTTTGTCTTACCAGAAAATTGGTAATTAATTGGGTTGTCTTACCATGGCATCTGTTCTTTTGCATCTCCTGGAGAGGCAAACACCTTTAAGTCTGTGGCTGCTGAGATCACTGGGTAAAAGATGGCATTTGCTATTTTTTTTTTCTTGGATTGAACCCAGAGGCATTCTACCTCCAGGCTACACCCTCAGCCTGATTTTTATGTTTTATGTTTCTTCTTTGGAAATAGAGTCTTACTAGATTCCCTTGAGCCTCACTAAGTTGCTGAGGCTGGCTTAGAACCTGTGCCTCTTGTCACAGCCTCCCAAGTACTGGGATTACAAGCATGTGTCACTATACCTGGTTTGAGTTTGTTTATTATTTTAATGTTTAATGTTTTCTGATTACCAGTGAGTTTGAAAATTTCTTTGTATATTCACTAGCAATTTGGTTTCCTTTTCTGCGCTTTGAGCATGTGCCATGTTTATTTTATATACTTTCATTGGTGCATTGTAATTATATATCATAGTAGGGTTCAAAGTCATACAAACGCACATGCACATGGGTTTTTGTGTGTTTTATCATCAGGTCCTGCCCTGCAACCCACCCCTCTGGGCTGATAACACTGAGATTGGCAGTAACACCTTCACACGTGGACACAGCAGACTTAGCATTGTTTCTTTTCTTTGCTTTTTGTTTGTTTGTTTTTGTGGTACTGGGGTTCCTGGAAACCCTTCTACCTCCGGGCTACACTCCCAGACCTATTTTTATATTTTTATTTGGAAACAGGGTCTCTTAAGCCAGAGAGGCTGGCTTCGAACCTGCAGGATCCTCCTGTCTTGCCTCCCAAGTGTGGGGATTACAGGCATTGTTTCTTTTACTAGTTCTTTTCTCCTCCACATCTCCCTCCCCTGCCCCTCCCTCTGTGATACTGGTCACTCTCCTCAGTTATCTAATGTCTCTTCTGTTTTCTATTTTCCTTCTGGCTTCCACATCTGAGAGAAACACACTCAACCCTTGAGTTTCTGATACTGGCTGATCTCAGCACAAGAGATCATTTTTCTGGAAAAATGACTTATTTGCCTATTTTTAAGGGTCTCTTCCATTTTTCTTGCTAATTGTTTTAGAGAAAATAAAAGAGAAGAGTATGTATAAACTACAACTTGGCCATTATCTTACTGATAAAGAGCTATTTCTAGTTTGGGATAAAGCAGAAGGGTGGCTGGTTATTTGAAAACCTACCAATGTAATACATAGACTAACATAAAAAATCTATTTATATCAATAGGTACAAAGAAACATTTGACAAAATTCAACAGTATTTCTTGCTGGGTGTGGTGGCACACACTTGTAATTCCAGAACTTGGGAGGCGGAGACAGAAGGATTGTGGTTTGTGGCCAGCCTCAGCCACTTAGGCCCTTTGCAATTCAGTGAGACCCTGTTTCAAAATAAAGAATAAAAAATAGTGCTGGGGTGTAGCTCAGAGATAGAGTGCCCCTGGATTTCATCCCCAGTACCACACACACACACACACACACACACCAAAAAAAAAAAAATTCAACAGTATTTCTTAATGAAGACTAGGAATAAAATAGAATTCTCTCAATAGAGCATGTATGAAAATTTCACAGTTGACATCATAATCAATGTTGAAAGACTGAATCATTTCTCCTAAGTATGAAGATAAGGCAGCATAGCCATTTCCATGCCACGGTTACTTAACATTGTATTGAAAGTCGTGGCCAATGTAATAAGGCAAGAAAACAAAACAAGGAAAAACTGCCTGGGTAAAAAAGTAAATCCATCTTTACGGATGACATAATTATCTCCATAGAAAAATCTTAATACATTTATATATAAAAAAAGCCATTAGAGGTCAGGCTTGGTGGCGCATGCTTGTAATCTCAGCATTTGGGAGGCTGAGACAGGAGGATCATGGTTCACAGACAGCCTCAGCTACTTAGTGAGGCCCTTTGCAACTCAGTGAGATCCTGTTCCAAAATAAAGAATAAAAAATAGGGCTGGCGGTATAGCTTGGAGGTAGAATGCCCTTGGGTTTCATCCCCAGTATCACACACCAAAAAAAGACATAAGAACTGCTAAATGACATGGTAAGTATGTAGGACACAAGGTCAACACACAAAAGTAAATTGTATTTCTATAGCCTAGCAGCAAAAACTTTAGAACTGAAGTAAAAAATACCATCTAAAATAGGGTCAAAAGCATAAAGTTGGCCACAAGTGATGGCAAAAGCCTGTAATCCCAGTGCTTGGGAAGCTGAGACAGAAGGACCACAGGTTCAAGGACAGCCTCAGCAATTAGTGAGACTCTCATCAACCTAGTGAGACCCTGTTTCAAGATAAAAATAGGACTGGGGGTGTAGCTCAGAGGTAGAATGTCCCTGGGTTCAATCCCTGTAACCACACCCACACACAAAAAACATAAAGTTATTTAGGGAGATTGAGAAATATCTGGAGAATCTAGGTGTGGTGGCACACACTTGTAATCCCAGGGTTTGGGAGGCTGAGATAGGAGAATTGCAGATTCAAGGACAGCCTCAGCAAATAGACTTTCATCAACCTAGTGAGACCCTGTTTCAAAAATAAAATAAAATAAGGCTAGGGATATGGCTCAGAGATAGAATGCTATAAAAATTTGTAGTGCTATAAAAAATAAAAAAAGAAATATCTGGGGAAAATATTTAAAAACGCACAAAATCTGTATATAGAGAACATATTTTCAATGTGCTGAATAGTAATTGCTGGGAAAAGTTATAAAAGGTTTTAAAATGGAATAACATATTTTGTTCATGAATTTGAAGACTCCACATTGTTAAGATGTCAGTTCTTCTGAAATTGATCTATAGAGCCAATGAGACCCAAATCAAAATTCCAATAGACTGTTAGTTGAAATTCAGCACATTCTATAATTCCTACAGAAATACAATGAACATAATATAGAAAGCCATTTTATAGAAAAGAGTAACAGTGAAGACTCTCAGTACTAGATTCCCAGACTTGCTAGACATAAGGCAGACATATAACTCAATGGAGCAGAGGCCAGAAATAGAACCCTGCATAATGGTTAATGGGTTTTCAACAAAAGTGTTTTGATAATTCAATACAGAATGGTTAATCTTTTCAACAGAGGTAAATCATTCAGATAGCCATATGGAAAAAAAATAAACCTTGACCCCAACCTCATATCATACACAGAAATCTTTCTTATAGCATTAAACACATCCATCCCTACCCTGTGATCCAGCCATTCTAAATATAGATATTTATTTTAGAGAAACAAAAATTTATTCCATCTGAAGATTTGTATGTAAATGTTTATAGCATATATATATATATATATATATATATATATATACCATATGTTGATTAGTAGGTAGATCTTGTTTCAATATAAAAGCTATAAAGTGTGTATAAGTAAATATAGAAGGGAAATCTTTATGACCTTGATGTAGAAAAAGATTACTTAGCTAAAACACAAAAGGAAGAATCTATAAAAAGCAAATGCTTTGATATATTGGACTTGAAGAAAACCCAACCCTTTTGTCTTTGAAAGACCCTTAAGAAAATGAGAAAAAGTCTCATACTGAAGCAAAATATTTGTCAATGAAATATTGAATAAGAGAATATAACCATAATATATATATATAATTTATATATTACATATAATATATACAATTTATATATTACATATAACATATATAAATAATCCTTTCAAAACCCAAATGCTGTTTTCTTCTGCCATTCATGTATATGTGTGTGTATTGCAAATACACTTATGAAAATATCCCTAACATTAACATTATTTGACATAAAGTACAGTCAATTTAAAGCTTTAGTGACATATTACATTAGTACAACCAGATTTCAAAAGACTGACAATACAAAATGTACAAGAAAATGTGGAACAACTGGAACTTTCATAAATTGCTGGTGGGAGAGTAAAATGGCACAGCTGCTTTGGAAAACAGATTAGCGGTTTCTTATAAGGTTAAACATATGCCTAACATATGTCTGAGCCATTCTAATTTTAGATATTTATCTTAGAGAAATGGAACTTTATTCCACCTGGAGATTTGTATGTGAAAATTCATAGCAGCTTTTTTTTTAACAGACAAAAACTGGAAGCAACCCACATATCGATTAAGAGGTGAATGGGTAAGTAAATTTGGATACATTCATGCAATAGCATACTGCTTAACAATAAGGAACAACCTAATAATACATTCACTAATACAGATGAATTTTCAAGTAATCATATTAAATGGAAAACCTTCAGAATCCAAAGACATTTGCTCTTTCATTTTATGACATTTAAAAAAAGCCAACCTGTAGTTAATGCACAAAGCCAGAAAGTCGGAGTAGACACTAAAGGAAACTTTGAGGTATGATGAAATCATTCTGTACCTTGTGTTACAAGAGTGTATACAATTTGTCAAGCCTTATCAAAATGGGCACTTTCCAATGGGTCATGTTTTATGTAAATTAGACTTCCAGAAATCTCATTTAAAAACCTGTCACAGTGTTGGGTATTGTTCATCACTAAATTACCTTGCCTTGATTTTTTTTTTTTGGGGGGTTTTGTTTTTTTAGCACTGCAAATGGAACCCAGAAGCATTCTACCTCCAACTTTAAGTTCTAGCCCTTCTTAAATTTTGAAACAGAGTCTTGGTAGGGTGCTGAGTGTCTAGCTCAATTGCAAAGGCCAGTCTTGAACCTATGGTCTTCCTGTCTCAGCCTCTCCCACACTGGGGATTACAGGTGTGTGCTACCATGCCTGGATACTACATTCCCATGTTATTACACAGTTGGTCAGGAATCAGAGTGCTTGAGGGTCTGGGTTAGGACTGGGGGAAATGGATGCTGGAAGAGAGGGGAGCATCCCTGGCCATGGGGTCCACAGCTCTCCAGAACGTGCCTCTTGCTCTCACTCCTGTGGAGATGTCACACTTTTTTCTGCTGGAGTCTCCATCACTGATCCGCATTTGGGTACATGAGTAAAGCTCCCAACTCCTATCTGACAAAGGATCAATGGGGCTAAAAGAAGTTTGAGGAAGCAAAAGAAACCTATCAGCGTTCCTGTGGAGGGGAGAACAGGGTCTTAGAAGTGGAGCCAGGGCTGCGGCTCCCTCGTGGTCACCGGGACTGGCTGAGCTGGTCTTCTGTGAGCCATTCGAGCTGCAGTGTTTATTTCAATGTATTCCTAATTTCCAGGATCTCCCAGCTAGGAAGAAAAGCAGATACAGATAGAGATGATTACTATAATGCATTTGGCACGTGCTGTGGTATAACGATGTGTTCAGGAGAGTCAAGGGACCGGGGCTCTCTTGAGCCTCGACAGCTTCACCTGTTAAGTATGGGTAATAACAATAGCAATCTCCCAAGATTGTTGTGAGAAAGTAATGACATATCAAAGAATGTGTTCTCAGGTTCTGTTTCGCACACACTGCACAATGAGGCAGTGCTTGTGGTGTGCTTCGGATCCCTGCGAGGCCCCAGCTGGCTTTAGGCCCATCTTTACCAAATGGAGTATGGCTTATGTCTGAATAAACTAATCATAATAATAGCTACCAGGTGCAGCGCAAACATTATACAATTTAGTCGTCATAAACATCCGGCAGGATCCGTATCATTAGCCCCATTCCACCCAAGAGAAAAGTGAGGCTTCGGAAAGTTATAGAACTTGTCGAAAGTCACCCATCCAGTGAGCGCTGGCTTTAATAGAAGGCATTTAGTCAGGCAGGCCCCCATTCATTCTGTTTCCTCTTGGTTAGACTTCTACTTCCCTGGATGTGCTTGTGTTGTTATGAAGGATCACAAACCCAAACTTCTCCAAGAACCAGGCAGATGATGTAAAGGAGAGAGAGAGGCAAGCAGAGGCTGTGGGGAACTGGGTGTTCTGTTAAGAGCAAGCTGCAGTTGCTAACTCTTGCCCTGTTTTGTAAATCGAAGTCCTAGTTCTAGGAGGCCGGCTACTCTGATTTTTCAAGAGAGGCAGAAATCTGAGTTTAGAAATTGAACTTAAGCTGGGTGTGGTGGTGTACCCCTGTAATACCAGTACTTGGGAAGCTGAGTTAGGATTGCAGGTTCAAGGCCAGCCTGGGTAACTTAGTGAGGCTCTCAACAATTTATCAAGACTCTGTTTAAAAATAAAAAATAAAATAGGGATGGAAGTGTAGCTCAGAGGTAGAATGCCCCTAGGTTCAATTTCTTGTACCAAAACAAACACAACACAATACAACAAGAAAAGCCCAAGGACTGTATGGGTTAGATTTGCTTCAAGAGATTGCAGCATCTGATCTGTATGATTTTCTTTTAGTGGAACAAGACCAAGAACCAGAAAGACATAGAAATGTATTTTTAAAATACCAAATGTATTTTTTTTAAAAAAAGATGCAACCATATATTACTTGCAAAAAAAAAAAAACAACCCTACTTTTTCTCTCTAAGAATATGCAGAGACTGAAGTAAAGGTATGGAAAAAGATAATCTGTGTAAATGGAACCATGATGTTTGGAGATTATGTTCCACAGAAGTTGTGTTTGAAATACAATCCAGAGAAAACCACAGGGATTGAGAAGACAACGGGGGCAGTAGCCTGTCTTCCGGGGACTCTGCAGCCCTAATGAAATAACTTTCAAGGGAAAGGCTGAAATTGAGGTCTCTTCTCTGCTTAGAACACCTTTACTGATCAGAATGGGCCTCGGGGTTCAAGGTGAAAGGCTGAAGTCGAAAGCTTAAACCTTCAGATTTCCTGAGTGAAGATCTTACCTGGCAATAGGCCTATTGGCAATGCTTGGCATCCGCCATAAAGAAGAACAAATTAATGTACTGGCAGGAAAATGGCTGCAACTAGAGAAGAGGACGCTAAGTGAGACGCGTCAGTCTCAGAAAGGGAAGGATTATATGTTTTCTCTCACGCATGGCAGTTAGACATTGGGAAACAAAAGAGACTTTAGATAAAAGAGAAGAGATTTCCAGTAAAATAGTGGAAAGCGATTCAGGGAGGGAGGTGGGGATGCGGGAGACAGGATAAAGGGAACGGTTCACACAATGCTATGTACATATATAAAGTTATCAATGCCAACCTCAATAACTTGGACAGAGAGGGGAAGGGAGCAAGGTGGGGCTGGAGGGAAACATACCAGGTGCCGCGTGTATGTGGGTTTCTATCATTCTGACTGTCATTATGATGTACAATTAAAATGCACTTGATTTGAGGATTAGAAGTCAAAGAAACCCTCATGCATCAGGTTAGACTTCAAATAGGAAACGTGAGTGCCCAGAGAGGCCTAGAAAAGTAAGTCGCAGTTCTGGGTTCAGAACCTGAGCTGTGTCCCTACTAGGTGGCTCTGAGGAGGTAGAAAGGAAATAGGCAGATAGGGAAAAGGCCTTGGTAGAAAAAAGCTAATTTCCTGAGTTTCCTGAGGGGCGACAAATGCCTGAAACTCCAAAGGCTCAGAGATAAGAAGGCCAGAGCTTCACAAAGCCATCCTGAGTTTCCTAATCAACAAACCCACCGAGCAAGTCTGGCATTCCTGAAAGGAGACCCTTCAAAGGACTTGCAAATGCCCTATGCAAACTCTTCTTGGAATCCCAAAAGTCACCCTAACCAAAAGTGAACTTGCAAGCGGTCAGGCATCGGACAGTCAGATGGCAAAAGGGGGACTTTCCCGCTCGGGCCCCCCTCCCCTTCTGGGGAGCTGTTCTCTCTCTCGCAGGTCGTGTTGGCCCTGAGAGAAGGCAGAGTGCATCTGAGGACACGTGGCTCGGGCGACTTTCGAGTAGTGACCTGAAGGCCTCTGCTGGACATCAAGGCTGACCAGGCCCCTAGGGGTGACCTGTACCTCTTTTCTGGCAGATCACGTGGACTCTGGGAGAAAGTAGTATGCAACTGATGGGCACTTGGCTCGGGTGACACTCGGATAGTGACCCTGAAGGCAGCTACTGGACCCCAGAGTTCCGACAGCCCCTATGGGGTGTTTGGCCACTTTTCTCTATTCCCTTCTGGCAGATCGCATGGACTCCAGAAGAAAGCAGCCTGCACCTGAAGGCAATTCGGCTTGGGCTACTCTCAAGTATTGTCCTGAAGGCAGCTGCTGGACCCAGAGTTCCAGCCCCTTTGGGGGTGTTCAGCCACTCTTGCCCCCTTCCCTGCTGCTTCCAATAAACCTTTTACTCCCCTTCCTGAGGTCTGCGGGTGTCATTCTTCGCTCTCCGTAGACAAGAACTCGCCGGGGTTTTCTCTCAAGAAACCCCCGTTTCAGCTCTGCAAGGGAACCTGCTATGGGACAGGAGCCTATGGCCAGGGGCTAGAGATGCTAGAACCAGCCTGGCCAGTTCCTTTGGTGTTGGGGATATGGAACGACTACTCTTGTCTTCAGCAACCTCATCTAATAAACATGGGGTTTTTCTGGATAAGCTTTCCTCACTATTTTTTTTTTTTTTTGGTACTGGGGTTTGAACTCAAGGGTATTCTACCTCTGAGCTATAACCCCAGCCCTATTTTATATTTTTATTATAAGACACAGTCACTCCAAATTGTTGGGGGTTTTGCTAAGTTACTGAGACTTGATCCTGAACCTGCAATCCTCTCATTTCCCAAGTACGGGGATTGCAGGTGTTCATCACCACGCCTGGATCCTCACTATTTTCTGACTGCGTGCATTAAATTGCCTCTCATATGTCAGTAATTCTGTAATACCATTGTTTATAGAGAGAATTAAATGGCAATTCAGTCTTTCCTCTAGCATGGTCGATGCAGATTTATTTTTTATTATTGATAATTTGAGCAATGTTTCTTTCAGTTTGTGGAGAAAGAAGCCAGGTGGATTTTTAGGGTTGTTCTCACATTGGAGAAACCTTCAATCAACTTGCTGTCGAGTGTTTAATCTAACGACATATGTGCTTAAATATTTGAATATAACACCATAAAATTAGACCGTTTTGGTCCTTTATGTAATTTCCGCCTTCTTTCAAGGCATTCTTTAATCATGTTTTCTTTAATATTTCTAACAGTTTTTGTCCAATAAAATTGATATGTCCTTAGAGGAATTGGCTAAGGCATCTTCAAAATGTTTAAAAAAGGCAAAATAGAAAAAAAAATGGGAAAAAGGCTTTCAGTGAGCTACACAGATTACATTAAAGATGAAGAATGAGACATGCGGTGAGTATTTGTAAAGATGCAGAGTTAGGTGAATTGTCTACCTTGTCAGCTGCTGTCGGCTTGATGGGAGAAGCCACATGGTCCAATCATACTCTGCTTTCAAGCCAAAGCCCTTCAAATGCCCCAACAGGCTGCCAGGGAACTGAGATGCTCAATCTCTGCCCATCCTGCTTTGGCACTGTAGACACGGTATTGAGCATAGAAGCAAAGGAGAACTTACAACAGGATCCTGTCTCCCTGAATTTCTTATGGAAAAATGTTGCTCCTCCTTGCCAATGGTACACTTATGTGTCTAGTTATGGAGATTAAATATTGCACTGACTGTATTTCTCTTTTGGCTTTGGTTACCTGGAAAATCTATCAAAGCATATAGCCTTAGTTAAGCGTGGAAGACTGTGACATAGATTTTTAGGAATTCTGGGTTAATTGCCTTATTTTAATGGTTTCAGGTCAATTTCTACCTCTGTCTACAGATTTGAAAGGCACAACAAATTCTGTTGAGAAAAACTATAGAAGTATAAATAAAAGAAAATTGGTATTTGGAAAGGAAAAAGGCTGAGATGGAGATGAACTGGAGGGGCTATGGATAGAAAATTTGAGATGAGAAGGGGAATTGTTTTGAATATTGAAGAAAATTAGGGTGGTGGCAAGAATAGGAGATCAGAGATGGGATTGAGATTTAAGAGGATACCAGTGAAGACAATGTGTTAAAATCAGAGCAGTAAAGAGGACGGCTCAGGCCAGGCATGATGGTGCATGCCTGCAATCCCAGTACTTGGGGAGATGAGACAGAAAGATCATGGGTTCCAGGTCAGCCTCAGCGACTTAAAAAAAACCCTCAGCAAGTTATCAAAATCCCGTCTTAAAAGAAAAAATAAAAAGGCTTGGAGGTATAGCTCAGAGGTAGAATGCCCCTGGGTTTAATCTCAATATCAAGAAGGAAGAGATGAAGAAGAGGAGGAGGAAGGAGGCCAGTTTAGGAAGAGCGACAAGGCACCCAGTCACACCCCAAGAAAGACTCTTTGCCACAGCTTGTTTAGTTAGCAATTTTTTGGGGAGAGAGGGTTATGAATACTTTTAAGATTTTTATCTTTATCTTTTTCTCTATGACATGTCAAATTTTTGATTTTTATTTATTTGTGTGTGCGTGCTCAGAGCAAACGTTTACTATGAGAACTTAAATCTCTCTTCAATCCTGGAAAGTTTTCTACTTTCACATCTTCAGATATTGCTTCCTCATTATTTTCTATTTCTCCTAACTGCTTTTTATGATATATATATTTATCTCCATTATGGCTATCCTATGGATCATTTCTTTTGAATCAACCAATAATGAGTACCCTTTGCTTGGTAATCTTATTCCTTTAACTATATATTTAATTTTTAAGATTTGGCATAGGATTTTCAATTGCTTACTGTTTTAATTTTCTCCTAACTTTTGTCTCCTAATTCCAGTCCGTTTTAGTGATAGTTTCACCGAGGATCCTAGACATTATTCATCTATCATCATTGCCAGCCTGTTTATAATTTTACTTTCATTCGTGTTTTTATTCTAGCTTTCATGTTTATGTACTAGTTTCTTTTGTTTTCTCTTTTCTTGAACTTCTTCCTGTGCTTTGGAATTTTGGTTTATAAGCTTATTTTAGGAGGGAGGACTTGCCTTATCTTTCTAGCTATAATCACATACTGTTTCAATTAAGATACATTTAGCTTCTTGTATGAGTGAACCCCAACAGTGGCTAACCCATAATGATATTTATTGTTTACATTAAGACACAATGGCTGGATGTTGCCAGGTATTCCAAGGAGCCCAACAATGTTAGGACTCCAGGTCAATAACTCTCCTTTTCTTACATGGTTGCAAGAGGCCATCTTAGCTCCTGGCATCCTGTCATTACACAATCCTAGGGAAAAAGAGAGATAGAGGCCAAAAAATGGATGCTTTTTCCCCTGACAGCTACTTTCATTTTTGGAAGAACATTTCTTCTCGGAGCTTTGGGCATGGCTCTTTCACCCGGTATTCAGCACGTATGTTCCCGCCCTGTGCTGCAAGAATAAAACTCTTAGGCATCCAAGACTAACTGAGACACAGCAGTTACACTCCAATTTAGACCCCCCCCCAATTCCTCCACAGACTTGGTCATCTTGATTTTGAACTATCTTGAACTTGGCGGTGATATTAGCAGTTTCTCTTTGTATTTCATCTGTCTCTGTGTTCAGAATGGAGACAAAAGGGGCTTCAGAGGATGTACTTATAAGACTATTTTGATCTAAGTCCCATTCCTATTTAAAATTCTGGGATGTGAGACATTTAAGGGGTGAAAGACCCAAAGCGGACACCTAAAGAACATAACATCTTGGCTCACAGTTCTTTTTGCCTGGTGGAAGGAATCTTTATGTAAATACTATAGGAATGAAATGAAGCGGGGCTGTGGGGAGGAGGATGGGAAGATGTAGAAGTTAGTTTTGTGTTGCTATGATAAAAAAACTTGACAAGTACAGCTTAGAGGAGGGAAGGTTTATTTGGCTTACGGTTTCAGTGGTTCAGTCCATGGTCGGCCAACTTTAAGGCAGAAACATTAGGGTGGTGTTACGTGTGGAGAAAAGCTGCTGAAATCATAACAGCCAGGAGAGAGAGAGAGAGGGAGAGGGAGAGAGGGAGAAAGGGAGAGAAGAGAGAGAGGGGAGAGAGAGAGAGAGGGAGGGAGATGAGGGAGGTATTCCTTGAGGGTACTACTTCAGTGATTCACCTCCTTCAGTCATACTCCACCTGCTACAGTTACTATTAAATTCATTCAAATGATCAATCCATTGATGAGATTAAATCCCAGATTCAATTCTTTCAGCTCTGAATAGTGTTTCATTGCAGACACATGAGTTTTTCTGGGAGAAATTCCATACCTAAACCATAAAGAAGTGTCTTTTCTATTTCTCTCCCACAGTGGTACATTTTACAGACAAGTTATGACAGCGTGCAAGTTGCACATTTGACTTTAATTGCAACAATTTGTTCATCATTAGCTGTCCTAGGCTGCTGGGTCAGTTTTAGAGCAGAGATGCCATTGTTTCAAAGCCTTTCTTTTAAAGCTTTTGTTTTCAGAACTCAATTTCTTTTCTTTCTTCTAAAGGCAGGAAGAGTTCTAAACAGTTTCTTTACTGGCAGTTTTTCCAAGGGTTTGATTCAGCATCTCAAAGGCCTTGTTTCAGACATTTTTTTTCTTTCTGCCTTTTTAAGAAAAAACTTTTTTTCCAAACAGAAAAAGTTCTCCACACTTTGTTGAAGTTTCCCTAAGGACATTAGAGGGCAGCTCCTCCTGGGGCTGCCTGAGCCCACATTTTCAACCTTTTAGTTGCCATTCAAACAGAAAGGGGCTTTGACCTGTGACTGCTGGATTCAGTGACTCTGTCATTGTCCCCAGCCACCTATTTGAGGGTCCAGCTCTAGAGCTGTCCAGTTTCTGGCTGCTACTTACACCCCATTGCAGCCTCAGACATCTTCCGTCTTTATGTCCATTCATGTCCATGTCCATGTCCATGTCAGTGGCTGCTGGCCTGATTTGGGGCTGGTCCAGGACCATCTCAACCTCAGACTCCTCTGTGAGCATCACAGGCACCCAGCATGCTATGCACAACCTCCTCACCCTTCAGCTAAGACAGCAGCCTTTGAAGCCATCGGCTGGGGTTCGCCTCTCCTCTAGTAAATCGAGCTAAAATCTCCTAAGACTCTCCTCTGCAGCATGACATTGTCTCTCAGCCTCCATGTGTCCCTTGCCCACTTTTCTATTATTGTGTGCAGGTCCTCAGCTGCTGCCAAGCAGAGGGAACTATTGTACTAATTGCATATAAACGGTGATGCCCATAGCAGATGTTAGCAAAAGCAAACCAATAGTTTATGTAGCTTTAAGGCTATATGTATTCCAGGGGTGTAGGGAAAGGGCGCATCAGGGCTATTTCCAGCAATGGAAAGGGGTGGGGGGGGTCTTTGTTGTGTTGGTTTAGGGAGTTTGCTATAGTTTAGAGCAGGGGTGGGCAAAATATGGCCCCTGGGCTAAATTTAACTTGCCACCTGTTCTTGTAAATGATTGGAACACGGCCATATTCATTTGTTCACATACAGTCTATTGCTACTTTCATTCCAGGGCCCAGCAGTTGCAACAGAGATCATATGGCCTGTGGCCCAAAGTGTTTACCATATGACCCTTGGCAATATAAGCTGACCAACCCCTGGCCTCTAGTCTGTTGAGTAGAAGAAACCTAAGACTCCCACAAAGCTGTGATAGATTCAGGAAGACCTTCCTGAAGTCTGCATGGGGCCTCTGTTGTCTGTTCTAGGTATGAGCAGTGCTTATACACATAGTTAGATAATTCTGACTGCATTTAATTTTGCCTTTGTATGGAAGCCAGTGGAGGTTCATAATTTAGGTGTACCCCATAATCTCATCTAAGAGCTGTCATAGAAATAGAAAAGGAGAGAATTCATGGACGTCTCAAGAATATACTGCACTATTAAGGACAGTAACATATTTCTGACTTTTTTGTGCCTTTGTAAGATTCGGAGGATGTATCATTTGCTTTGGTAACATCCTGCTGGACAGTGAGGTCAGAAACATCCCTCAACTGCTCATATATACCCGTTTGGACATGCTCGAACCTCGCTGGTGGCCTCAAGGTAGGTGAATGCAAGGTTCGTGGTCAGCAGGGAGGTGAGGGGCATAGTTGCTCTCCCCCAAGCCTGTCCATGGTCCACAAAAGCCACCACATTGGAAGAATAAGTCGCATCTTCTTTCTTGATTCCTGGTTTCTGCCCTTTTAGCACCTGCCACCAGGCCTTAGGGTGCAACAGATCTGTGGCTGATTAACACTGAGTGGTGATATTAGTGAGCAGGACCACAGGTCGGCTATACCCAAGGACATGGAGGATCAGGACATGTCTTGATCACTTTCCATGATGGATGTGGAACTCTCAAGGACTGCAGAGAAAAATTACTTAGGGTAGATGTGGGGGCAGGTGTCCTTGAAGTGCTCAGCAACCCTAACTAAGCACTCATTGTCTATGAGAATAGACCTGTGCTTGACCTCACTCTTTACTATGTAGTGGAGTCAGACACTGTCAAGTCATATGCTAACTTGTACTTCTAATAGTAAATAACTTCCTCTCCCCTACCCCCAATTATAGCTTTATTGTCCTGTAACACTGTAACACTGTAACTACTTTTGCATCTGGCCTATCAATCTTTTTTTTCCATTATTTTCTCCCTCTCTTTCCTTAGAGATATTCAGGATTTAAAAAAAAAATCTTTTATTGATGGATTATGCAGAGCCCGCTCCTCACATGCTCTCTGAAGAAACCCTACCATCTTACTCAAATGTACTTCTGGCACGAGGCACAGCCAGCCCTATCATTTTAAGCTTCTCTTTCCTTAATAGACTCCAGTATCCTGTTAGAGAAATAATCACAGCAAATCTGAACAACTATCTAACCTGTTAGAGTGGATAAACTTGGGTGTCTCTTTAGCAGACCACATACAGAGCACTTATTGTCAGATTCCCAGAAAAAATAAAAATGGTCATGTACCACATAATATATAAAGGCATGATGACTGTTCAGCCAAAGTGTGGATTGTAAATTGCATTCCCATGAATGTGATACAGACTTAATTGAGCATCGAGTAAATAGTAAGTAAAAAGCAAATTCACCCAATCCAGACATAATAATGACTTGATCCTACATCGTCGTTGCATACAAAGATGAAAAACCAAGTCAGGAGTGCATGTCTATAATCCTAGTACTTGGGAGGATCAGACAGGAGTCTGAGCAAAAGAATTACAGCTTTGTGGGAAGCCTCAGCGATATAGCTAGACTCCCAGCAACTTAATAAGACCCTGTTTCAAAACAAAAATAAAAAGGGCTGGGGGTGTGGCTTGGAGGTAGAATGCCTCTGAGCTCAATCCCCAGTACCACAAAATTAAAACAAAACAAAACAAAACAACAAAAACAAACACTCCTCTTCTAAACAAACACCAATGTAGCCACTTGGCAGGCAAACAGATAAAGTTATAAGGATGTTCATAAAAGACTAAGGATATAATCACTGCAGAAACATCTGGGTTGAGGAAGGAAATTTGCATCAGACAGAAGAGACAATGGCCTGTGGGCCAAAGGTGGCCCACACCTAGTGTGTCAATAAAGTTTTATTGAAATGTAGTCACACACAATCCTTCATGTATGGTCTATGGCTGCTTTTGTGCCACAGTGGCAGAGTTGAGTGGTCACTGCAGAGATCACGGGATCTTCCAATATGTGCTTGCATTTCATCTCTTTATATTGGGTGCATTGTAATTTTGCACCATATTGGGGTACAGAGTGTCAGAAAAATACATGGTGACCTTCCCACTGGGGTCTCCCCTTACTCTCACCTGCAAGTCTTTGATAATGGAATTGGTAATTTTTTTATGCATTCATATAATTATTTATACTATTGCATTTTTTTTTTTGCAGTACTGAGGATGGAACTGAGGGGCATTCTACCTCTGAGCCACACCCCCGGATCTATTTTTTATTCTTTATTTTGAAACAGGGTCTCACTGAGTTGCAAAGGGACTCACTAAGTATCTGAGGCTGTTTGTGAATTGTGATCCTCCTGTCTCAGCCTCCCAAATGCTGGGATTACAAGTGTGCGCCACCACGCCCTGGCTTGCTATTGCAATCTTTATGACTTTGCCCCCCACCCTCCGGCTTCCCTTCTCTTCCCTAATCCCTCTCAGTCATTCCTCTGGAGTCTCTGCTTATCTATCTGATCTTACCCTTATTTCCAAATACTTCTCTAGCTTCCACAAAGAAGAGAAAATGTACATCTACTCATTTTTTTGGGGGGGACTATACTGAGTATTATACTACTCAGTATAATATTCTCAAATTCCATCCATTTCCCTGCAAAAAGTGTGATTTTGTTTTTCGCTATGGCTGAGTAAAATCCCATCGTGTGTATATACCCAAGTTTTGTGATCCATTCATCCACGGGAGGACATCTAGGCTGGTTCTGTAACTTGCCAATTGCAAATTCCGCTGCTGGATGTGTCAGATGATAATATTCTGATTTCAACATGTGCTTTCTGGCTCTTTAAATAAAATGTTTGCAGATCCCTGTTGTACAAGCATGCCAGAGTTGTGATGTTTGCCTGCTCTTGGAACGAATGCATCTATAAAAGGATCCAGGGAGCAGCAAAGGTGGTACGGCAGGATTGCTAACGCCCAGCCCACGACAGGCAGAGCTCCGGCTGAGGTGCGGAGTAGGCATCTGCAGAAAGATTTCTAACCGAATCTCCTGCTAGGGGATCTGCTGATAGCAGCTCCCTCCCTGAACCTTCTCAGGTTTTGCAGGAAAATGTTTTGTGAAGGGAAAAGTGTTCTGGGCACTAGCGCCCCACAAGGATGGTGAAGTTTACCGTGAAAGGTGAGCCCAAAACCAGGTCTGTTTACACAGAAATGTAAAAAATCTCAATTTCCAGCAGCGGCAAGGGGCCCACACCAAGTGTCAGGCTGCTCTCTCTGTCGACATTGCCAGGATTAAAAATAGCTGTTCTGTTTGTCCTTCAGCCCCGTATTGAACTGGAGCCTTGGAGTTGCGTTCTCCTTAGCTTCATGCTTAATGAAGCATAATTTGTATTAATAGCAGCTATTAAATCTAGAGTGCTTCATAGGAATTTAGAGCGGAGGCCCCGAGCCACTGAGCTTCTCAACCGTGGTCCCCGGAGAGCTGAGCTCAGGCCTGAACACCAGCAGCAATGCATCTTGGGCCTGGTATGGGGGTGCAGGTGGTTGGGAAAGAGGGAGGAAGACGGGACTCAAAACCTCCCTCTCAGCCTGGAGTCCTCTCCCGGTCCGGTCCAGGGGGATGGCTCAGTTCCTGTGATAGGGCCCATTCCAGGAAAGGCAGCCTTAGGGACTGGGGAACACGAGGACTTGGTGACTTCACACATCTGCGATCAGATTTTGGGTTCTGCTCTGTGACCTGGTCTCAGTTTCTTAAATTATCTGAACTTCAGTTTTCTTACCTGGGGAATAGAGACGTATGAGAATCACGGGATGAAGATGCCACGAGGAATAGTAAGAAAAGACACAGAAATTAAGATTTAATGATAACTGTACAACTCTTGTTTCCCTAGCTCCCTCGAAAGCTCATTCTGTTTTACTAGAAGAAAATTCTAGAAGGATTCTGATTATAAAATTGGTTTGGGAGGCAAACTAGTTTTCTTTGAGACATGCATTAGCAAACATTTCCCCGACATATCCAGGTTCCCTCCCCTTCAGTAACACATGATGTATCTGTTTTCACAGTTTTCTGAATCTCTTATTCACATGTCTTTCTCTATCCTGCGACCCACCTCAAGTGCCCCTTGGAGAAAATGTATTTTTCTCACCTTTGACGCACTTTGTCTAGCACAGAGTCTGAGCCCAAAGAGGTACGTGATCAATCCTGGTTGCTGTCATCACCATTACTTTATAATGAAGGCAACAGTGTTCAATACAAGGTCTGTCTGTTTGTAGTAGTACCAGCTGCTTGCTCCTGGGCAAATCACCTAATCCATCTGGGCCTTAGTAGCCACATCTGTGAAATAGGGCTAATAATAGAACAACTGCCTAGGTCTTTGAGAGGATTAACTATAAAAATGCAGCACCTGGACTTCCGGGAAGATGGCGACCGAGAAAAGCGGGGCTTAAGAGCCCCGCTAACAACAAATCTCCATTACCACAAAATCAGCGCCTTTCAAAGCCAGAAAACAACATCACCAGGAAAACAAAAAAAATCACCAGGCTCCAGAGAGAAAGCGGACTGAGAACAGAGCCACAGAGGAGATCCTCACGCCCGAGGAAGCGGCTTTACGCCCGAGGATGCGGCAGCAGCCATACTGCCGGCGGCACCGGCGAGTTCACGGGACGGCCACAACAAGCCGAGGGGAGCCGCTGCAGAACAGCCAGGCGGGATTTCTCGGCGCAGGAAGCATCTAAAGCTCGCAGTGGCTGAGCTCAGCACACGCTGCAGGGATTCAGAGTGGAAATCAAAACCAAGAAAAAAAAACGCCAGCCCCACAGCCGAGGGCGTAGCAGCAGCGCTATATTGCCACCGGCGGCAGCAGCAGAGAATTCACCGAATCCAGTACAGCTACATCTGCGTACTCAAGAACAGTGAGTCAAATTGGGGGCTCCAGAGGAGAAATCCCAGTACTGTACTCACTGGGACTTGACCCAGCGGGAGAGGGGCGGTGGCAGTGATATCACACCATAGGAGAACGTGCAACCAGGCACCCCCCACAGTCTAAAGCAGCCTCTATCGACTCTCTGGGTCGGAGACTCTGTCATACAACCCATTAAAGGAGTAGTGGGGTCTGAGATACTACAGACTTGAGATCCAGAGCACCTTAAGTGAAGTCATAGTGACCCAAGGGAAGAACCCAGAGAAGGCACAAACTTCTGAAATCATGGGAAAGAGGAATAATACTGGAGCAATCAATGCTCACAACCCCACAACATCAGAACCCGATAAAACTGAAAATCAGAGATTTCTAGAAGATCAAATCAGGAAAATAACTGTAGAAATAATAGAGGTGCTTCGAAAAGAACTCAGAGAGAGCCAAAAAGAGATAAAGGATGCAATTAATGAAGTAAAGGCCTCAATTCAAAGCACAAACAACCGATTAGAACACATGGAGAACAGAATCTCGCTCTTAGAAGATAATCATTCCAAAAATGAACGCATAATTTCTAATCTAGAAAAAAATATCCGACAGCAGGAATCTGATATTGAAGAAATATGGGCCCATTTTAAGAGAGCTAACGTAAGAATAATTGGAATAGAGGAGGGAAAAGAAGGTGAAACCAAAGGGATCAACAATCTCTTCAAGGAAGTAATAGCAGAAAATTTTCCAGACATAGAGCAAGAGGTCGATACGCAGGTCCAGGAAACTTATAGAACTCCCTTTAGACAGGATCGGAGAAGAGGATCCCCACGCCACATAATTGTCAAAATGACCAATGTGGAAGCCAAGCAGAGAATCTTAAAGGCAACAAAAACAAAGGGCCAAGTGACATTCAGAGGCAAACCAATTAGAATCACTCCAGACTTCCCAAACCAAGTTATGAGAGCCAGAAGGGCTTGGAGTAACATATTCCCAATTTTGAAAGAAAACAACTTCCAGCCAAAAATTTCCTACCCAGCAAAACTTTCTATCAAATTAGATGGAGAAATAAGAAGCTTCCATGACAAACAGAAACTGAAGGAATTTATGTCTTCAAAACCAGCACTAGAGAAAATACTTAAAGAGATTAACTACAAAGAAGAAATAGATAACACACATCAGAACTAGAGAAACAAGATTTTCCATCCAACAGACAACTAAGATTGGTTATCTGTGGAGATTCATTATTTATGTTAGTCTTTTACCTATCTCTAAAGGGTATTGTTTGCCTTTATTGTTTGTTAATTTTTAGGATTTCTAGTTGGAATATTAATATACCTTCAGATATAGCATTTGGAAATATTTTATCCCATTCTATTAGTAACTGTTAACTCTGTTTACATTGTCTTTGGATATACAATATGTTTTTTATTTTTTTAGGGAGTTTGTATACTCTTCTGTTGCCTGTGCCATTGAAATCATAACCAAGAAATCACTGCCAATTTCAATGTTGTGAGGTTTTATAACCCAGATTTTCTCCTAAAAGTTTATAGTCTTAAGATTTATATTTAGGTCTTTTATCTATTTTGAGTTAATATTTGTATATGGGATTAGGTAAGGGTCCAATTTTATTGTTTTCCATGTAATTATTATTTTTCAATAATATTTAGTTAAAAGATTATTATTCCCACCACCAAATGTTCGTGGAAACCTTGTCAAAAATAACTTGACAATATAGGGAAGAATTTAGCTCTAGGCTTTTATTTAACTCCAATGGTTTATATATCTGTCTTTAGAATATTACTACACTGTTTCAACTATTGTAGCTTTATATGGCTTAAAATCAGAAAATATACATCTTCTAGCTTTGTTCTTTTTCAAGATTGTTGTGGGTACCTAGAGTCCATATTCCATATTAGGATAGTTTTTTTTCTGAAAAATAAATATATAAATATATGATAGTTTCACCTAAAAAATAGAAAAAAAATATTCTCTGGTAAGAAAGAAAGCAAAAAGAAATATTGAAATGTTATCTTTAGGTCATCAAAAGCTTGGTATCAGACAAATGAAACTGTTATGTGAGATTATCATTTTTAATTTTGGATAAATTGCTATAATACTAGATGTCAACTACTAAGCCAAGCATGGGAGGGAGGGATGGGGAGAGAATGGGGTGGGGATCGGGTGGGGGATGACTGGGCAATGTTTGCATGTATGTCTACAAAAGTATGTATCCCACTATGATGTATGAATACAGTGCACCAATTAAAAAAAAAATGCAGCACCTAGGTAGTGCTTGCAGCCTGCAGTTCTTATTTCAAGAGAAGCTGAGGCGCCTCAGTGCGCAGTCTGTTGCTTGTCTTAACAGTTGCACATTTGGTGTGATGAGCTTTTGCTGCTCTGGGATGCAGTCTGGGCTGCATGATGAAGGTCTGGCTACACACACAGCTCTGCTCAGCACTTGGAGGGAGCAGGCAGCAGCAACACATGAACTAGAAATTAGCAACGGTACCTTTGGAGGGTACCATTTGAGGCCAGCCACAGCGATGCTTCATTAAATGCACCCCGGGGTGGGGGGGGCATGCCTTCAAGAGTTTTTCTAAACCCTGAAACAGGAGGATGAGTAACAGCCTTCGCCTTGGACTCAGGGGGCCGACAAGCCACACGGTGGAGACCTGGCCACACTGAACCGGTGTGAGCCGGAGAATCGGTTGTTAATAAGCAGTCACGTCCCAGGAAATGGCTGTGGGAGAGGAGACATTTTCTACTGCTTTCAGGAGAGTGAGAGATCTCAGTTTCATGTGTAAATGAACAAGCCTGCAAACGCTGTCCGCAGAGTGAGGACACAAACATGGGCCTCTTTTTCAGCTGACTGCTCATTCCTACTGAGGATCTTGGCTTACCTAAAAACACCCAGTTACAGAGATGGGGCTATTTTTTTCTATTTAACTCACAAATTGCTTTTTTAACCACAAATGTTTGTTCTTATTGTTGTTGCTGTTCTGAGCATTTAACTCAGGAACACTCTACCTCCAACCTATACCCTCATTCCCTAATTTATTTCTTCAGTAGAAACAAGGTATCACTAAGTAGCTGAGGCCGCCCTCAAACCTGTGATCCTCTTGTCTCAGCCTCCTCCCAAGTACTGGGATCACAGATGCACATCACCACCCTCAACTACTTATTTTGGGGAAGTTTACATTTAATACTTTTGAACTCTCAGCCTTTTTAAAAAAAAAATTTGAAACAGGGTCTCACTAAGTCGCTAAGGGGGCCTCAAACCTGAAATCCTCATCTCTCCGCCTTCCAAGTACTGGGATTTACAGGTGTGCACTACCACATCTGGAAGAAGCTTCTCCTTTTATAAGGCTGAATATTTCATTATCTATACATATAACATTTTCTTTGTTCATTCATCTGTAAATGGGCATTTAATTTGTTCTACTTCTTGGCTTCCATAAATCTTATTGCAATAAACACACTGAGTGTAGCCATCTCTGATACCTGTACATTTTCCATTTTTAATTCTTTTTATGTATATTAAATTTTGATGAACACATATTAGTTGCACATATTAGTGTGATATTTCAGCACATGAATGCAGCATGCACTGATAAAATAAGAATAATTAGCATTTTGCTTTCCTTATCACTTCTTATGTTTGAAGCCTTTGGGATCCTCTCTTGTAGCTTTTCATAAAACATACAATAGACTATGACCAGCTATTGACCTCCTTGTATTCTGTGGGACACCAGAACTTATCCCTTCCATCTTCTCCCTTAGCCGGCGTCTCTCTATCCACCCTCCTCTGCTCCCCTCCTGTCTTTCCTAACCTTGAGTGATCACTATTCTACATTCAGGTTGACTCTCATTTATTTTTAGTTTCCTCACATGACAGAAAACATACGGCATTTGTCTTTCTGTCCTGTTTTAGTTTGCTTAATGCAATGTCTTCTATTTCCATCCATTTTGTTGCAAAGAATGAGATTTAATTCCTTTTTATGGACAGTTGTATTCAGTAGTGCCTGTGTACCACATTTCCTCTCTTCATTCATCGATTGTTGGGCATCTGTGTTGATTCCGCAATCTAAGCTATTGTTAATAGTGCCACGGAAAACGTAGGGTGCAGCTGTCTCTCAGGATGCCCCTTCATCGCCTTTTGGTCTATACGCAGAAGTAGAAAGTGGAATCATTCGGTCGTTCTAATTTTACTCTTTCAAGGTACTTTGTACTGTGCTTTAGAATGGTCGGCCTAACTTTTGTGCTTGCCAACAGCCTTTGAGAGTTCTTACGTTCTGAATATTAATTCCTTGTCGCGTGGATAGTTGGCAAGTATTTTCCTCCTACCCCATAGGCTGTTCTTCCTTCTGTTGATTGTTTCTTAAAGGCTTTTTAGCTGATGCAATCACACTTGTCTCTTTTTGCTTTTTCTTCTGTATTTTTGGAGTTGCATCTGCATACCAGAAAACTCAGTGTCTATTACAGTGTCCTGAGGCATTTTCTCCATCTTTTCTTCTAGCAGTTTCATAGTTTAAGCTCTTCCACTTAGATATTTTATCCATATTGAGTTAGCTTTTGTACAAGGTGAGAAGTAAGAGTCAAGGCTCAATCTTCTGCATATGGGTGTACATATGCAGTTTCCCCAGCACCATTTATTGGAAGGGATGCCCTTTCTCAAATATGCTTTCAGAGCCTTGAGGTGGGAAATCTTTGCTGAGTTGTATATATCAAAATGTTTTGGTGGTTTTCTACAAAACTAAACACCATATGATCCAACAATTCTGCTTGCTGGTATTTACCTAGAAGAGTGAAAAATTATGCCCACACAAAAACCCACACATGGGTGCACGTAGCAGCTTTCTTCACAATCGCCAAAACTTAGAAGCAATCAAGATGCCCCTCAATAAGTGACTATGTAAACTGTGGTACACACAGATAATGTACTATTATTCAGTGTTAAAAACAAATAAGCTACCAAACTATAAAAAGACACACAGAAAACTTAAGTGCATATTGCTAAGCAAAGGAAGCATATCAGACAGCCCCATCCTGTATGATTTCAATCATATGACATTCTGGAAAAGGAAAAAACTATCAAGACGACAAAAAGATTAGTGTGCTGGGTGTGGTGGTGCATCCCTGTAATCCCAGGACATGGGAGGCTGAGACAGGAGGAGTACAGCTCCAAGGCCAGCCTCAGCAACTCCGTGAGATCCTGTTTCAAAATAAAATAAGACCCCGTTTAAAAAAAAGGGGGGGTGGTTAGAGGTGGTATGGCTCAGAGACAGAATTCCCCTGTACAAAAAAAAAAAAAAGAAAGAAAGAAAAGGAAAAAGAAATAAAAGAAGAAGAAAGAAAGAAAAGGAAAAAGAAAAAGGGAAAGATCAGGGTTGTTAGGGATTAATATAATGAAAGGGATAAGTTGGTAGAGTACACAAGACATTGGCCCGAAAGTACAATCAGGATTCCTAGAGATTGGGAGGGGGTGGGAGGGAACAGATAAAGGGAGGTTGAATTTGATTCACGCATGCTGTATTGCCTGCATGGAATGATCACAGTGCGTCTCATTAATATAAACAATTAATATGTGTGTTAATAAAAAATGTAAACTCTAACTTGGAATAATGCTGCTGTGTCAATGAAGGTTCATCAGTTCTAACAAATGTGCCGCTGTGATCAGGAATGTCGCTTACAAGAGGCCATTTACGTGTCTACAGGAAGGGAGCGTGGAAAACCTTCACCTGTTGCCCAATTTGGCTGTGAAGCTCTCTAAAAAAAAGTAAAGTCCTGAAAACAAAACAAGACAAACAACAATTAAAAAGCACAGTCCCCAGGACATGAGCTCATTGTGGAGTGGAGGCGGATCTTCAGCTTTGCTGACTGGCTTGTCAAAACCCAAGGCAGATCCGTCAGTCCTAGAGAGCGTAGCCCTGGGAACAAGGGCTCCTGTTCTCCAGAGGAGTGAAGTGAGACCTACGGTGTGGGTGTGGGGGACTTGGGAAGGCACAGAGATGAAGCGACAATGCACAGAGATGAAGCGACAATACACAGCTGGCTCACAAGCACACCCCTCTCTCTTCCTGAGCAAAACCAACCTGCCAGTCACGGGGTTGGAACATGGAAAAGAGAATTGGCAGCCATGGGGGATGCAGCCAGCTGTTGGGTGCCCTTTTACAGAAAATAACACAAGATCATGAATATAAATGTAAATGGAGCTACCGAGTAAATGTATATTTAGGATAAGAGAGCCATGACATCAAATTCCGTATTTTTTAAAGCTTAGGAAAATAGTTTTGTACTGGGGGAACAGACACACCTCTATGATATTTTTTTTTTTTTACTCTCATATGCCGATGACATCTTTGATGATCTCTTTCTCTGACAGTGATTTTGCAGTGTTATTTTCTAAGAAGGACAGTAGGATGATGAGGTCTTTGCTTCTGTAGACTTTAGAAAAATTACACTGTATTATTGGTAGTAGAGAGGAGTTTCTTTCATCTTTATGTATCATTATAGTAATGTCACACAAATGTGAGGACTGTTGTCAGTTTAGAAGAAGGCCCCTTTATCTCTGGCATAGGAGTTCTGCACTGGATCCTTGCTGCCTTTAGTTTTTTGCTTGGAGATGTTCAGGTTCTTACACTCTGCTTTTCATTCCTTCTGTTATTTTATCAATCTATATTTTGGGGCATTATGATTCTTTCCTTACCTTCTAGACTCAGTTTTTTAGTCTACATGATATAAGAACATTTGACAACTTTTTTTTTTTTTTTTTGGCTGTACTGGGCATGGAGCCCAGAGATATTCTACCTCTGAACTACACCACCAGCCCTATTTTTTTTTTTATTCTTAATTTTGAAACCGGTTTCTCACTGAGTTGCAGAGTGCTTCACTAAGTAGCTGAGGCTGGCTTTGAACCTGCGCTCCTCCTGTCTCAGGCTCCCAAATGCTGGGATTACAAGTGTGCTCCACCACACCTGGTTTTCACCTGATATTTTTGGCTCCTACTAAGATGCTTCCTTTTGGTCATATTTGTCTTAGGGTGATTGTTAATTCTGGAAAAATGTACAGAATTGACCTGAAAGGGGGGGGGCGTACACAAAAGACTTCCAATATGTTTTTAAACGCCATTACTTTGTGATTAACTATAGAATTAGGAAATCACCTTACTCTTAGAATTGCCTATTGACAATGCAGGCTAGTTTCTCGCCAGACTAGTTTCTTCTTGCATCACAGAAATTTTGTATGCAGTTTTGTTTGAAACTTCTAGTTTTGATGTCGACAAATTATGTCAGACGCAGGAAGATATCCCCTGACTCCTGGGGATGTTTAAAATGTGCTATTTCGAAGGAGAAGGTACATATGTTTCCTCTAATATGCCCAAACTAGGAAACACAGAGGATACCAGTGGGAATCCAGATAATGGAGGAAAAATATCAGCAAAGTTTGAATGGAAAGATAGGAGAGGAGGAAGGCTGATCTTGATTAATGAGGGTCTACATCTGAACATGTGTAAAATCATGAATATGACATGGTTAACCTGGACAACCATTGGTGGGAGGGGGGGAAGGGAAAATGGGGTTGTGGGGGAGAGGGCACCAAATATAGTTTAAATGTATACCATTTATGTTCAATAAAAAATTGTTAAAAGAAAAAATTAAAAATAAATAAATAAATAAATAAATAAATAAATAAAACGTGCTGTTTCCCACATAAATGTCGTCTCCTTTTGTAGTACTGCTGTAGGTTTGTGCCTGCTACCACAAGGATTATGACATCATTTATTTTGTAGCATTTCTATAAAAAATAATTTCACAATCTGCACTGAGTTCATAATTGTATGCACAACATTTACTTAGAAATATCCTTGAGCCGGGCGTGGTGGCGCGCGCTTGTAATCCCTGCGCTTGGGAGGCGGAGACAGGAGGATCACGCAGGTTCGAAGCCAGCTGCGCTGGCCTAAGAGACCCTGTTTCCAAAAATAAAATAGGTCTTGGAGTATAGCCCGGAGTTAGAAGGTCTTCCAGGAACCCCAGTACCACCAAAAGAAAAAAAGAAAAAAATATATATCCTTGAGAAGAGAGGCATTTTTATTGAGGTGTAGCTGAGTGTTGGGGCCTTTGCTTGTGATTTTTTAACCCTCCTGTGATTGTAGGAATATTATGTTGACTAGCTTTTGCATCTGTGCGTTTAAGCTTTGTTCGCCTCTGCCTCCGTGCTACAGGGCATATTTGTATCATAGTGCAATGTATAGCCCTACACTTGGTACTTGTGTGTATGGGTGTGGTGCTGGGAATCGAACCCAGCAACTTATGCATGCTAGACAAATGGTCTTTCACTAAGGTATTTCCCAAGCCCTGGCCCCATATTTTGTACGTGATGCTTGGAGTTAGTTTAGTGGATGAAAAGAATCTTCTATAGATGCGATTGTGAAGTACTTTTGTTAAGTAGCTCACTGAACCCAAATTAAGCCTCTTATTTTTGACAAATCACATGGTCAAGAGTAATGTTGGGACATTGTTCTCACTAAATGAGGGCATTATTGGGACCTCCATCAGGGCTGTGGGAAGGACCAGACAGGTAAGGAGCACTGACACTTGAGTATCCTCAGCCTCATGGAGAATCCTTCTCTGTCCTTACCCACAGAGTGCTCCAGTAATTTGGAGAGAGGAACTACTTTAGCTCTCTTTTTATTTTATTTTTTATCAGCACAACTTGAAGAAACAAGACCAAAGGACTCTCAGGATCTGATGCAAACAATTCATACCAGTTAGTACACAACATATTCAAACACAAAGTATTGAGAGTCTGCCTAAAACTATCCTACAAGTCTCTGTGGTCTGAGTTGTTAACCTGGCATTTGCACGTTCACATGTATTTTCTAATATTATTCAAATATGTCCTCAAAAGTTTTGTGCTGACCTCTATTTAGATGAAAAAAGATATCCATTATCTCAGTTAATTAGCCAGAATAATGTTATGTAGCTTAACACAACAAAGGTTTCCCACTCATTGTCTATGTCCACCATGGATCAGTGAGAGTTACATTTCACACGCAGGGACCCAGGCTGACCAAAGGTCCACCATCTTGAAGCTGAAACACTTGGCTTCCCCGAACAGGGTAAAGACACCCCGAACGCAGCGTCACATCCTGACTTGACCATTCTTTGACCCGGAAGGGACACATTCCAGGACTCCATGTAGGTACATCTTAACTGCATGAAGAGAGACATCCTTCCATGTTGCCTGGAGCACATTTCCACCAATCAATATTATATAAGCCCAGAGTCCCAGAAGCCAATTTAGAAAGTGAGAAAATAGAAGCAAATTAATGAAAGATTCCTCACAATTATTATGAACCAGCACTACGACAATACTTTTCTTGAAAATTATCTAAACAAAGTAAAGATGGCAATGCATCTATATAATAATATTCCAGTGTCTGCTTTCATCAGAAGCAATATATTTATTTTTAGCCCGGTGTTTGGATTTTAAGATGTTATTTGCAATGTTAGTTGTAATACCACATTGGCATTACATTTTTATATTTTCTAGTATCAATGTAATTAAGAGTAACTAGACTGTTTTATATTGTTATTTTTATATGAAAATAAATATAGGAAATTAAGAAAATCCCAGTTGTAAAAAGTTTTAGTTGTTTTGCCTTTTCTATAAAACCTAATCTTGGCAGAATTAAAATGTGTCATATTTCTCTCCTTGTTTTCTGTAGTAACTGTACAAAGACTGAAGAGATAAAAAGCATGCTTATAAAGAACCGAGTTTCAACAAAAACTTAATTTACCAATAGATATTTTTCTCATTCCAATTTATAAGGAAATTACTAGACTATGAATTGTTTAATTTCCTGGTTTTATGATTATATAATATGATTTTTATTTCTTTTGAACTAAAAGCATTCAATAAAAACTTTCCAAATTTGGAATTACCAATCATTGAGAGTAAATACAGCTCATATTATAAGAATTGTTTTCTTAAAAGTAAAGTCAAGGAATAGTTCTGTTCTATTTTCTTGGCTTAGAAACCATCATCTCATAGACATGATTGAAAGTGATACTTTTTGTTCATTTTTAAAAAGAATTTTAGGCGCTGGCTGGAAGACATTTTCATGTTATTATATATTTCTCTTAATCCTGTTATTATACCTTAGTATAGTTTTAGAGTGTTGCCAGTTTTCATAGCAGATAACTTACATTCTTACTGAAAGATTGTACTTAAAAATAAAAGTAAAAATTAAGGCAGAGTTTAATCACAGTGGCATCTTATTTCTTCATTTTGAATTTATCTTGAAATGGATAAAAATTATAACCTCTGTTTTTAACATGCATGTGCATATATTTAATTTTTCCTTTTCAGAACATGTTTAAGCTGGGTCTAGTGGCACATGCCTACAATCCCAGTACTTGGGAGGCTGAGACAAGTGGATCATAGGTTTGAGGACAGCATCAGCAACACAGAGACTTTCAGCAACTTATCAAGACCCTGTTTCAAAAATAAAAAAATTAAAAGGACTAGGGATGTAGTTCAGAGGTAGAATGTCCCTTGGTTCAATTCCCCAGTACCACAGGAAAAAGAAGAACATGTGTTTCTTAAGCAGACTCTTTTCTTTTTTCTTGTGGTACTGGGGATGAAACCCAGGAGCATTCTATATCTGAGCTATACCTCAAGTCCTAGCTGATAGTCTCTATTTTGAAAAACAGTCTCACTAAGCTGTAGAAGTCCTCACTAAGTAGCTGAGGCTGGCAGAAAACCTGATCCTCCTGTCTCAGCCTCCCAAGTACTGAGATTACAAGCGTGTACCCACCATGGTCATATGCTTGTAATCTCAAAGCAAGCCAGGTGTGGTGGCACATGCTTGAAGGTTTGTGGCCAGCCTCACCTATATAGTGAGGCCCTCCGCAACTTAGTGAGACCCTGTTTCAAAATAAAAAATAAAAATAGAGCTAGTGGTATAGCTCAGAGGTTGAATGCCCCTGGGTTCAATCCCCAATACGGCAAAAATAAATAAATAAATAAATAAATAAATAAATAAATAAATAAATAAATATAAAATAAAAATTTAAAAACCATTTTTTTCAAATAAGATTTTAGATTTTTTTTTTTTTTTTTTTTTTGGTGGTTCTGGTGATAGAAGCCAGGGGCCTTCTACCTCTGGGCTACACTCCCAGACCTATTTTATATTTTTTATTTGGAAACAGGGTCTCTTAAGCCAGTGGAGGCTGGCTTAGAACCTGCGCGATCCTCCTGTCTCAGCCGCCAAGGGCAGGGATTACAAGCATGAGCTACCACACCTGGCCTAGATTTTCAATTACACATTTTATATCGGATTTTTTTTTTTTTTTTGTGGTACTGAGGATGGAACCCAGGGGCATTCTACCTCAGAGCTATACCCCCAGCCCTATTTTTTTGTTCTTTATTGAAACAGGGTCTCACTGAGTTGCAAAGGGCCTCATGAAGTAGCTGAGGCTGTCAGCAAACCGCAATCTTCCTGTCTGGGCCTCCCAAATGCTGGAATTACAAGTGTGGGCCACCACACTTGGCTCTATCTATATTGGATATTCAAGAGAAATTTCTTCTGAATCTCTCTGGCTCCACTTACAATCTCTAATCATTTTAAAATTATAAATCTAAATTATAAAACATGGGTATAAAATAAAAAGCACAGCATTCAGAGTCTTTTAAATTTTTTAAATTTCTATTTTATTTTATTTTATTTATTTTTATTTTTATTTTTTATTTTTTGTTTTTTTATTTTTTAATTTTTTTTATTGGTGCACTGTATTCATACATCATAATGGGCTAAAAACTTGTGTAGACATACATGAACACATCACCCAGTTAGCCCCTACCCAATCCCCACACCATTCCCTCCCCATCCCTCCTTCCCATGCTTGGCTTAGTGGTTAACATCTAATATTATAGCAATTTATCCAAAATTAACAATGATAATCACATATAACAGATTCATTTGTTTGATATCAAACTTTTGATCACTTAGAGATAACATTTCAGTATTTCTTTTTGTTTTCTTTCTTACCAGAGGATATTTTTTTTTAAGGTAAAACTACCGTACATTTATTTTTTTTCCAGAAAAAAATCTATCCTAACATGAAATATGAACTCTAAATACCCAAAACAATCTCAAAAAGAACAAAGCTAGAAGATGTACATTTTCTGATTTCAAACCTTATAGAGCTACAATAATTGAAACAGTGTAGTACTGTTATAAAGGCAGATATATAAACCAGTGGAGTAAAATAAAAAGCCTAGAAATAAATTCTTCCATATATGGTCAAGTTATTTTGACAAAGTTTCCAAGACCATTTGGTGAAGGAAATAATAATCTTTTCACTAAATATTGTTGAAAAATAATAATTACATGAGAAAAAAATAAAATTGGACCCTTACCTAACACCATATAGAAATATTAACTCAAAATAGATAAAACACCTAAGTATAAATTTTAAGACTATAAACTTTTAGAAGAAAACCTGGGTCATAACACTTCACAACATTGAAATTGGCAGTGATTTCTTGGATATGATTTCAAAGGCACAGGCAACAAAAGAATACACAAACTTCCTAAAAAAAATTGTACATGCAAAGACAATGTAAATGGAGTTAAAAATTACTGATAGAATAGGATAAAATATTTTCAAATGCTATATCTGAAGGTATATTAATATTTCAAATAAAGATCTTAAAAATTAGCAACAATAAAAGCAAACAATACAATTTAGAAATACAATTTAGAAATAGGTAAAAGACTGAAATAACTAATGAATCTCCAAAGATTTTAACCTATAAACACATGAATATATTCTTCTTTGCTTAGTTGTCTGCTGGATGGAAAATCTTGTTTCTCTGGTTCTGGTATGTATTACCTATTTCTTCTTCTTCTTCTTCTTTTTTTTTTATTGGTGCACTGTATTCATACATCATAGTGGGATACAAACTTTTGTAGACATACATGCATACATCGCCCAGTCAGCCACCACCCGATCCCAAACCCATTCTCTCCCCATCCCTCCCTCCCATGCTTTGCTTAGTGGTTGACATCTAGTATTATAGCAATTTATCCAAAATTAAAAATGATAATCTCACATAACAGTTTCATTTGTCTGATACCAAGCTTTTGATGACTTAAAGATAACATTTCAATATTTCTTTTTACTTTCTTTCTTACCAGAGAATATTTTTTTCTATTTTTTTAGGTGAAACTATCATATATTTATATATTTATTTTTCAGAAAAAAAATCTATCCTAATATGGAATATGGACTCTAGATACCCAAAACGATTTTGAAATAGAACAAAGCTAGAAGATATATATTTTCTGATTTAAAACCATATAAAGCTACAGTAATTGAAACAGTGTAGTACTATTCTAAAGGCAGATATATAAACCATTGGAGTTAAATAAAAGCCTAGAGCTAAATTCTTCCCTATATTGTCAAGTTATTTTTGACAAGGTTTCCATGAACATTTGGTGGTAGAAATAATAATCTTTTAACTAAATATTGTTGAAAAATAATAATTACATGGAAAAGATTAAAGTTGGACCCTTACCTAATCCCATATACAAATATTAACTCAAAATAGATAAAAGACCTAAATATAAATCTTAAGACTATAAACTTTTAGGAGAAAATCTGGGTCATAAAACCTCACAACACTGAAATTGGCAGTGATTTCTTGGTTATGATTTCAATGGCACAGGCAACAGAAGAGTATACAAACTCCCTAAAAAAAAAAAAAAAAATATTGTATATCCAAAGACAATGTAAACAGAGTTAACAGTTACTAATAGAATGGGATAAAATATTTCCAAATGCTATATCTGAAGGTATATTAATATTCCAACTAGAAATCCTAAAAATTAACAACAATAAAGGCAAACAATACCATTTAGAGATAGGTAAAAGACTAACATAAATAATGAATCTCCACAGATAACCAATCTTAGTTGACTGTTGGATGGAAACTCTTGTTTCTCTGGTTCTGGTGTGTGTTACCTATTTCTTCTTTGTAGTTAATCTCTTTGAGTATTTTCTCTAGTGCTGGTTTTGAAGACATAAATTCCTTCAGTTTCTGTTTGTCGTGGAAGCTTCTTATTTCCCCATCTAATTTGATAGAAAGTTTTGCTGGGTAGGAAATTTTTGGCTGGAAGTTGTTTTCTTTCAGAGTTTGGAATATGTTACTCCAAGCCCTTCTGGCTCTCATGACTTGGTTTGGGAAGTCTGGAGTGATTCTAATTGGCTTGCCTCTGAATGTCACTTGGCCCTTTGTTTTTGTTGCCTTTAAGATTCTCTGCTTGGCTTCCACATTGGTCATTTTGACAATTATGTGGCGTGGGGATCCTCTTCTCCGATCCTGTCTAAAGGGAGTTCTATAAGTTTCCTGGACCTGTGTACCAACCTCTTGCTCTATGTTTGGAAAATTTTCTGCTATTACTTCCTTGAAGAGATTGTTGATCCCTTTGGTTTCACTTTCTTTTCCCTCCTCTATTCCAATTATTCTTAGGTTAGCTCTCTTAAAATGGGCCCATATTTTTTCAATGTCAGATTCCTGCTGTCGGATATTTTTTTCTAGATTAGAAACTATACATTCATTTTTGGAATGATCATCTTCTAACAGTGAGATTCTGTTCTCCATGTGGTCTAATCGGTTGTTTGTGCTTTGAATTGAGGCCTTTACTTCATTAATTGCATCCTTTATCTCTTTTTGGCTCTCTCTGAGTTCTTTTAGAAGCACCTCTATTATTTCTACAGTTATTTTCCTGATTTGATCTTCTAGAAATCTCTGATTTTCTGTTTTATCGGGTTCTGATGTTGTGGGGTTGTGGGCATTCATTGCTCCAGTATTATTCCTCTTTCCCATGATTTCGGAAGTTTGTGCCTTCTCTGGGTTCTTCCCTTGGGTCACTATGACTTCACCTAAGGTGTTCTGGATCTCGAGTCAGTAGTATCTCAGACCCCACTACTCCTTTACTGGGTTGTATCACAGAGTCTCTGACCCAGAGAGTCGATAGAGGCTGCTTTAGACTGTGGGGGGTGCCAGGTTGCACGTTCTCCTATGGTGTGATATCTCTGCCACCGCCCCTCCCCCACTGGGTCAAGTCCCAGGAAGTACAGTACTGGGATTTCTCCTCTGTGGCCGCCAATTTGACTCACTGTTCTTGAGTACGCAGATGTAGCTGTACTGGATTCGGTGAATTCTCTGCTGCTGCCGCCGGTGGCAATATGGCGCTGCTGCCACGCCCTCGGCCGTGAGGCTGGCGTATTTCTTCTTGGCTTTGATTTCCACCCTGAATCCCTGCGGCGTGTGCTGAGCTCAGCCACTGGGAGCTTTAGTTTTACGTGCGGCAAGAAATCCTGCCTGGCTGTTCCGCAGCGGCTCACCTCGGCTTGCTGTAGCCATCCGGTGTATTTGCCACTGCCGCCGGCAGTATGGCGCTGCTGCCGCGTCCTCGGGCGTGAGGCCGGTTATCTCCTCTGTGGCTCTGAGCTCTGTTCTCAGTTCACTTTCTCTCTGGAGCCTGGTGATTTTTTTGTTTCTCTGGTGATGGTGTTTTCTGGCTATGAAAGGCGCTGATTTTGTTGTAATGGAGATTTGTTGTTAGCGGGGCTCTTAAGCCCCGCTTTTCTCGGTCGCCATCTTCCTAATTTTTATTTTTTAATAAATTTTTATTGGTGCATTGTAATCAAACATCACAATGGTATACAAGACTTGTGTGGATATCCAAGTACACATCGTCCAATTAGCCTTTATTCAGTCCCCATCCCATTTCCTCCTCCTCCCTCAATCCCATGTTTGATTTAGTGTTTAACATTGATATATTTGTTTACATACATCTTATGTTTTAATGAGACTCTTTTTTCTCCCCTCCTATCCCCTCTTATTTGTCACATTAATTGCTCCTCCATAGGGACCTTTCTTCCACTAGATTCTCTCCTATTACCCATTTCTTCCTAGTTCTTGCATATTAGGGAGAGCATCTGATTTTTAATTTTTCTTTGATATTTCTCTATGTATGCTGCATTTCAAGTTCTGATCCCACTCACAAGGGCCCTGGCACTGGCCTGGTCACCTGGCAGACTCTGTTCCCAGCCTTGCTGGCTCCATCTACAACCTCACCAACTGGCAAGCTCTGATCCCGGCCTCGCTGGCCCCGACCCTGGCCTCACACCTCGGCAGGCTCTGATCCCAGCCTCAGAGTCCCCAGCACAGGCCTTGCCTCATCGCAGGCTCTGATCCTGGCCTCACTGCTCCTGGCACAAGCCTCACCCCTTGGTAGGCTCCGATCCCGGCCTCAGCGGCCCCAGCACAGGCCTTGCCTCATGGCAGGCTCTGATCCCAGCCTCATTGGCCCTGGCACCAGCCTCACCCTTTAGTAGGTTCTGATCCTGGCCTCAGAGGCCCCAGTACTGGCCTTACCCCTTGGCAGGTTCCAATCCTGGTCTTGGAGACCCCAGCACTGGCCTTACCTCATGGCAGGCTTTGATCCTGGCCTTGCTGGCCCCGGCACTGACCTCACCCCTCGGCAGGCTTCAATCCTAGCCTTGGAGGCCTAGCACCGGCCTTGCCTCACAGTAGGCTCCGATCACTACCTCACTGGCCCCAACATTGGCCTCACCTCTCAGTAGGTTCTGATCCTGGCCTCGCTGGCCCAGGCACCAGCCTCACCCCTTGGCAGGCTCCAATCCCAGCCTCAGAGACCCCAGCACTGGCCTTGCCTCACGGCAGGCTCCAATCCCGGTCTTGCTGGCTCCAACACTGGCCTAACCTCATGGCAGGCTCCAATCCCAGCCTCGCTGACCCTGGCACCAGCCTCACTTCTCAGCAGGCTCCAATCCCAGCCTTGGAGGCCCCAGCACCAGCCTTGCCTCACAGCAAGCCCCAATCCTGGCCTTGTTGTCCCCAACTCTGGCCTCACCCCTTGGCAGGCTCTTATCCCGGCCTCGGAGGCACCAGCATGGGCCTTGCCTCATGGCAGTCTCCAATCACTGCCTTACTGGCTCCAACATTGGCCTCACCCCTTAGCAGGTTCCAATCCCAGCCTCGCTGGCCCTGGCACTGGCCTCGCAGGCCCCAGCACTGGCCTCACTCCTCGGCAGGCTCTGATCCTGGCCTTGATCAAGGCCCCAGCACTGGCCTTGGCTCACAGTAGGCTCCAATCACTGCCTCACTGGCCCTGACATCGGCCTCACCCCTTGGCAGGTTCTGATCCCGGCCTTGCTGGCCCCAGCACCAGCCTCACCCCTTGGCAGGCTGCAATCCCAGCCTCAGAGACCCCGGCACCGGCCTAGCCTCACAACAGGCTCCAATTATGGTCTCTCTGGCTCCAGCACCAGCCTAGCCTCATGGCAGGCTCTGATCTCAGCCTCGCTGACCCTGGCACCAGCCTCACCCCTTGGCAGGTTTTGATCCCGGCCTCACTGGCCCCGGTATCTGCCTCACCCCTTGGCAGGCTCCAATCCAAGCCTTGGAGACCCTAGCACTGACCTTGCCTCACAGCAAGTGCCAATCCCACCCTCGCTGGCCCTGACCCTGGCCTCACCCCTTGGCAGGTTCTGATCCCGGCCTTGAGGCCCCAGCACTGGTCTTGCTTCATGGCAGGCCCCAATCCTGGCCTCGTTGACCCCGGTTCTGGCCTCACCCCTTGGCAGGCTCTGATCCCATCATTGGAGGCCCCAGCATGGGCCTTGCCTCATGGCAGGCTCCTATCCCAGCCTCACTGGCCCTGGCACCAGCCTCACCTCTTGGCAGGCTCCAGTCCTGGCCTCAAAGGCCCAAGAACTGGCCTTGCCTCACGGTAGGCTCAGATCTCGGCCTCACTGGCCCCAGCACCAACCTAGCTGCCCAGGTATGCTCCCATCCTGGCCTCAGAAGCCCTGGCACCGGCCTTGTTATCTTGCTGTGCATAGGGCTTTGTTATCTGCCACTATGATCAGGTTGTCCACAGATGTTCCCTATTTTCTTCCTTCTCTTTTTTGTGGTACTGGGGTTCCTGGAAACCCTTCTTTCCACTTCCGGGATCTACCCCGGGGACCCACTTTATTTTATTTTATTTTTTAAAAATTTGTAAACAGGATCTTTCAGGCCATCAAGGCTGGCCACGAACCTATGTGATCCTCCTGTTTTCACCTCCTAAGTGCGGGGAACACAAGCATGTGCCCCCACACCTGGCATTCTTCGATAATTTTTTAATATGAGAGAGCAGTACATGTCTTTTGCAAAAGCTGGGACCCCAAATTCCTAGTGGCAATGAATTTTGTCCTCCCTCCAAAGGAGAGGTCCACAGCTTCACTTCGGAGAGCAGGCTCTGCTGCTCCGCATACACCCTGGCCTCCCACTCAGTGCAGAGGAGTGCGGTGGCCGTGAGGGCTGATGAGTCCCAGAACACACTGCATGGCGGCCCATTCCGGCCATGCTAGGCTCCCTCTGAAACCCCCCAAGCCCTTTTACCACTTAATATGTTGACCAGAATTCCTGTGTGGCAGGAGCAGTCTACTTTTGGGGAGATTTCCTCAAAAGTTAATGGTGGACTGGACTTGATCTGTCTGCCCCTCCAAACCCTAGTTACCACCACCACTGCTGCTGCCACTGCCATCTTGGTTCTCTCTTGACCACCTTTCCCACACTATTTGTTTTCCATAGTTCCCGAGCATGTGTGGCAGTAGCAGTATAACTTTGAGGATATTTCTTTAAAATTATGGGGTGGATTTTATTGCATCTCTGCCTCTACCAAATACTGACCACCGCTGCCGCTGCCCCTGCCATCTTGGTTCTCCTCCGAGCACCCTATTCACACAGCATGTTGTCCCAAATTCCCGAGTGTGTGCGGTAGTAGCATTCTACCTCTGGGGCAATTTCTTCAAAAGATCAAGGTGGGTAGAATCAGCTCTCTGCCTGTTCTGGATACTGGCTGCTGTCATTGCCACTGCCTCCACCATTTCAATTCTCTTCCAAACACTTTTCCCACACTGCATGTTGTCCAACATTCCTGAGCATGCACGGCAGCAGCATTCCACCTTTGGGGCAATTTCTTCAGAGGATCAGGGTGGGTTGGATTATATCCCTGCTTCTCCCAATTGCTAGCCTCCACCACCACCACTGTTGCTGCTGCCACCACCTTCCTCCTAGTTCTCCACTGGTCTCCTTCCTTACAGATAATGTTCAGAATTCTTAAGGATGTGAGGAGAGAGCAGTCCCCCTTTGTGGGGAATTTTTTCCCAAAAATTCCAGGTGAATTGGATAGGATTTGTCTGCATCTCCTGAATCCTGGCTGCTGCAGCCACCATCTCGACCCCTCTCCAATATATATATTTTTTAATATGAGAAAACAGTATGTGTGTTTTGAAGTGGTTGTGGGATCAAGCACTTAGCAGAATGAATTTTGTCTCCCTTCTAAGAGCAGAGGCCCACAGCCTCACCGCACTGAGCAGGAACTGCTGTTAGGAGTGCACCAAGGGCCCCATCGCAGCACAGAGGCGCTGGGCTTCTCCGGACATGGGGGGGCAAGGGGGAGCTTGGCTTCCCGCCCGGCATTAGGTCGCCCGGGATGTGCTACTCGGCTTTCCACCGGGTGCTGGGCTGCCCAGGATGCTGGGCTCAGCTTCCCACCGGGCACTGGGCTGCCTGGGACGCCAGGCTCGACTTCCCTTCGGGCACTGGGTTGCCCAGGACGCCATGCGCTGAGCTGCCTGGTACACGTGGCTTGGCTTCCTGCTGGGTGCTGCTCAGCTCCCTCTACCACACCCAGGTTGTTTTTCTTGCAAGATCTGTTGTTAAGAATCCCCAGCATGTGTGGCTGAAGTGGTCTTCTCTCTAAACTCCTCTGGGGTGCTCTTCCAAAAATCACGCCTCCTTGTCATCCTGCTTCCAATTCTGCTGTTATCCACTCTCTCTCCTGATTTCTAGGTAGGAAGTTATGGCTGGAAATGTCTCCCTGAGTGGTCCCAAGCATAATCCAAAAACTGGTGTCCAGGACTTCTCTGAGAAATGCATGTTGTTTTTGGCGACCGCGGCCGCCGCCATCTTAAATCCCGAGCCTCCAGAGTCTTTTTATAAAAAAGAAAATAAGTCCTTATATTTGAAAATGTGCAGAAAGATTAATATGGTTATTAAATATCAATTTGTCTGCAAGTAATAGTAAACCCATAGCATTTGCTTCACGGTGAAGAGGAAGCTGGCAACTGGTGGACAGTAGCGTCTAGGTTGTGGCCGTTGCTCAGCAAAGCCATCAGGAGCCCATTGCCAGCTCTCTATTTTTTCTCCCTTAACACTCAGATCTTTGACCTCAGGTGTTTTGCTTACAAGGCAGCCACTACCCTTCAAGTTTTGTTATCTTTTTTCTAGGCAGGAATAAACAGACAGGTGGAGGGCACAAGGCTTGCCCTTAACAAATCTTTGCTTTCGAATTTAGACAAGAGCATCTTCTTCAGGGTCTTCCAACTGCATCTTACTCTTCAGAACTGAGTCCAGGGGCCATACTTAGCCTCAAAGGAGACTGGGAGGCTGACCTACCTGGAAAATGGAATGGATGCTGTGTAGACAATTAGTAGAGTTAACGCATGAGCTTACATGAGTTAAAACAAAGTTGTTGATATTATTAAAAACTTAACATGCACCTGTATACCTGATTAGTGTGTGAATAATATTGTGTTATTTATAATTGGCCTCCTTTTCCATTTCCCCCCCAGAAAGCCACATTCGAGCATTTCTCAGCACTTTTTAATAATCTTCTACATTTGAGACCTGGACATTCATTCCCACCGCTTTAAAAATCTTTGGTTTTAAGTTATGGAACCAGTGTAGGTATCCCTCAATTGATGAATTGAAAAAGAAAATGTGGTATGTATATACAATAAAGTTTTACTCAGCCATAATGAAGAATGAAAACATGTTATTTTTTCTGGTAATGGATGGAACTGGAGAACATCATGCTAAGTAGTATTAGCCAGACTCAGAAAGTCGAGGGTTTTATGTTTTTTTTTCATATGTAGCAGCTAGAAGAATAAAGGAATCATAAAGGGGACTCATGAGAATAGAAGGGAGACTAGTAGTGTAGAGGAAGAGGATTCAGCGAGGGAGGAGGGACTGTAAACAGAAGGAACCAGGGAATGAAATTGACCAAATTATTCTATGTGCATGTACAAAAATATTACACTGAATTCCACATCCATGTGTAATTATAATATATCAATAAATTTAAAAAATAGCACTCAGTTCTAAGACAGGAAAATCTTTGGTTATATTTTACATAGAATAAGGAGGACTCTTGTGGTTAATTTGGGGGGGTAAAACCAGGCAGATTTAAACAGATATAACAAAGGAAATGCTAGAGGCTGTCACATATAAACCCAAAAGTATGTACAATGGTTATTAGGCAATGAGATGTTACATCTCTCAGTTTTGTCCAATAATTATATATATATTAGTACTGGAGATTGAACCCAGGGACATTCTATCTCTGAGCTACAACCCTGGTGCTTTTTATTGTGAAACAGAGTCTTGCTAAGTTGCTGAGGCTGGCCTCAAACCCGCAATCCTCCTGTTTTTGCTTCCCAAGTACTTGGAATACAGGTGTGTGGCACCATGCCTGGCTGTCCTATAACATGTCTTAATTCCTTTTGAATTTTCTTGTATAAAGTCCAACACGAGATCTGAAATCTGCAGGCAGCTGTCCTGCCAGGGGCTCCATCCCTAGCTCTGCATAAAGGTTTTTGAGGTCACATGCTGATCTACATCCACTGGACAGAGGGGAAAGTGCCCAGAGGACTTTTGGCAGGATGTCGCTAAGGGCTGAGCTGGGAAAGGCTGGTCTTGCTTCCATGCACATCCCATTGGCTAGAATTCCATGCAGGACCACAGACTGGGAACCTCTTGCATAAGAAGAGAGAAGTGGATTTGGTGGAGATCTTCCTCTGCAGCACAGCTGATTTGGGTCTTTAATAGTCATCATTATTGCTTGTGTCTGAAATCAGAGGCTGATGGTGGGATCGTATCTCTGTAGTCTACAATTTTATTGCAGGAAAATCACAATTAACACAGAATCTAAACTAAATTCTGCTAAATGTCCAGCAGTAACAAAAACATTACAGGACCCCTGCTTGCAAACAAGCACATCCCCATCATATCCATGGTCACTGCTGAGTGTCTTGAGTAGACATGTCACATCAGACCCAGAGGCAGGCCAGGCCAGTTATAAAGCTGGGTAATAAGATGGTGGCTATAAGAGCCCAAAGAGCTCTAGACCTTTCTACAAGGAAGAGGATTGCTGAGTTTGCATGCTTTACTTGTTAATACAAGGGCCATGGAGATCTTGCCCATCTCTCTAGACAACTGCATATCCCAAACCAGCCATCATTTCATCAGTTAAAATTATCCTGTTGGTATTTTTAAATATATTTTTATTGGTGTATTGTAGTCAAACATCACAATGAAATATAAGTACACATCGTCCAATCAACATTTATCCAATTCCCACCCCACTCCCTCCCCCTCCCTCAATCCCATGCTTAATTTAGTGTTTAACATTGACATATTTGTTTACGTACATCATGTGCTTTAAAGAGATTCCATCTTCCCCCATCCCATCCCCTCTGATTGGTCACCTTAATTGCTCCTCCATAGGGCCCCTTCTTCCACTAGATTCCCTCCTATTACCCATTTCTTCCTAGTTTTGCATATTAGGGAGAGCATCCAATTTTTTAAATTTTCTGTGATATTTCTTTGTGTATGCTGGTTTGCAAGTTCCAATCCTACTCTTGAAGGCCCCAGCACCGGCCTGGCCACCCGGTAGACTCTGCTCCCGGCCTCACTGGCTCCAGTACCAGCCTTGTCTCATGGCAGGCTCTGATGCCAGCCTCGGAGGCCCCAGCACCGGCCTTGTCTTTAGCTCCTATCTCGGCCTTGCTGGCCCCAGCTTCAGCATCACCAAATGGCAGGCACTGATCCCGGCCTTGCTGACCCCAGCACCGGCCTTCCCCCTTGGCAGGCTCCAATCCCAGCCTCCGACGCCCCAACACCGGCCTTGCCTCACGGCAAACTCTGTTCCTCGCCTCACTGGCCCCAGCACCAACCTCACCTCTCGGCAGGTTCCGATCTCTGCCTCCGAGGCCCCAGCAATGATCCTGCCTCACGGCAGGCTCTAATCCTGGCCTTGCTGGCCCTGACACTGGCCTCACCCCTCTGCAGGCTCTGATCTCTGCCTCCAAGGTCCTAGAAATGGTCATGCCTCACGGCAGGTTCTGTTCCTGGCCTTGCTGGTCCCGACACTGGCCTCACCCCTGGAAGGCTCTGATTCCAGCCTTAGAGGCCCCAGCACCAGCCTTGCCTCATAGCAGGCTCCGATCCCAGCCTTGCTGACCCTGGCACAGGCTTCACCCCTTGGCAGGCTCTGATTCCAGCCTCGGAGGCCCCAACACTGGCCATGCCTTACAGCAGGCCTCAATCTTGGCCTCGCTGGCCCTGGCACCAGCCTAACCCATTGGCAGGCTCCAATCCCAGCCTCAGAGTCACCAGCACCGGCCTTGCCTCACAGCAGGCTCCAATCCCAGCTTCACTGGCCCCAGCACTGGCTTTGCCTCACAGCAGGCTCTGATCCCGGCCTCATTGGTCCAGACACTGGCTTCACCCCTTGGCAGGCTCCAATCCTGGCCACGGAGGCCCCGGCACCAGCCTTTCCTCACAGCAGGCCCTGATCCTAGTCTCTCTGGCCCCGGCACTGGCCTTACCCCTCGGCAGACCCTGATCCTGGCCTCAGAGGCCCCAGCACAGGCCTTGCCTCATGGCAGGCCCTGATCCCGGCCTTGTTGGCCCCGGCACTGGCCTCATCCCTCAGCAGGTTCCATTTCTGGCCTCGGAGGCCCCAGCACCGGCCTTGCCTCAGGGCAGGCTCCAATCCCGGTTTCACTGGCCCTATCACCAGCCTTGCCTCACTGCAGGGTCCGATCCCAGCCTTGCTGGTCCCAACACTGGCCTCAACCCTCGGCAGGATCCGATCCTGGTCTCGGAGGCCCCAGCACCGGCCTTGCCTCAGGGCAGGCTCCAACCCCGGTTTCACTGGCCCTATCACCAGCCTTGCCTCACTGCAGGGTCCGATCCCAGCCTTGCTGGTCCCAACACTGGCCTCAACCCTCAGCAGGATCCGATCCTGGTCTCGGAGACCCCAGCACTGGCCTTGCCTCATGGCAGGCTCTGATCCCAGCCTCGCTGACCCTGGCACCAGCCTCACCCCTATGCTGGCTCTGGTCCCAGCCTCAGAGGCCCCAGCACCAGCCTTACCTCACGGCAGGCTCTGATCTCAGCCTCGCTGGCCCCAGCACTGGCCTCACCCCTTGGCAGGCTCTGATCCTGGCCTCAGAGGCCCCAACACAGGCCTTGTTTCATGGCAGGCTCTGATTCCAATCTTACTGGCCCTGGCACTGGCCTAGCCATCTGGAAGGCTCCTATCCTGGCCTCCGAGGCTCCACCTCCAGCCTTGCTGTCTTGCTGTGCATCGGGCTCTGTTCTCTGCCACTATGAGCAGGTCGTCTACAGATATTCCCTTCCACGCCCCCCCCCCCTTTTGATGGTACTGGGGTTCCTGGAAACCCTTCCACTTCCGGGATTTACTTCCAGGGACCCACTTTTAAAAATATATATATTTTTATTTGGAAACAGGGTCTCTCAAATCAACAAGGCTGGCCTTGAGCCTGCAGGATCCTTCTGTCTTCACCTCCCAAGCGCGGGGATTATAAGCGTGGGCCACCATGCCCGGCATTCTTTGATTTTTTTTTAAAATATGAGGGAGCAGTATATGTCTTTTGCAGAAGCTGGGACCCCAGATACCCAGTGACAATAAAATTTTGTCCTCCGTCCTAAGGCAGAGGTCCACAGCTTCACTTGGGAGGCCAGGCTCTGCTGCTCCATACATACCCTGGCCTCCCACTCTGTGCAGAGGAACATGGTGGCCATGAGGGCTGATGACTCCCAGAACCCGCATTGTGGCAGCCCACCCCAAACATGCGGGGCTCCCTCTGAAACCCCCCAAACCCTTTTGCCACTTAGCCTGTTGTCCAGAAATCCCGATCATGTGTGGGAGGAGGAGTCTCCTTTTGGGGAGATTTCCTCAGAAGTTCACGGTGGACTGGACTGGATCTGACTGCCCCTCCAAACTCTGGTCACCACCACCGCTGCTGCTGCCACTGCCATCTCGGTTCTCTCCTGAACACCCTTCCCACACAGTTCGTTTTCCAGAATTCCTGAGCATGTGCGGCATTAGCGGTATACCTTTGAGGATAGTTCTTTAAAATTATGATGTGGATTGGATTGAATCTCTGCCTCTACCAAATGCTAACCACCGCTGCCACTGTCACAGACATCTCGGTTCTCCTCCGAGCACCCTCTTCACACAGCATGTTGTCCCAAGTTCCCGAGCATGCACGGTGGTAGCATTCTCTCTCTGGAGTTATATCTTCAAAAGATCCAGGTGTGTTGCATCAGATCTCTGCCTCTCTTGAATACTGGCCGCTGCCGTTGCCGCTGCCTCCACCATCTCAATTCTTTCCCAAACTCTTTTCCCACACTGCATGTTGTCCAGTATTCTTGAGCATGCATGAAGGTAGCATTCCACCTTTGGGGCAATTTCTTCAGAAGATCAGGGTGGGCTGGATCAGATCTCTGCCTCTCCCAAATACTAGCCTCCACCGCCACCACAGCCGTTACTGCTGCCACTGCCGCCTTCCTCCTAGTTCTCCACTGAGCTCCCTTCTTACAGATGATGTCCAGAATTCTTAAGCATGTAAGGAAGAAGCAGTCCCCCTTCATGGGGATTTTCCCAAAAGTTCCAGGTCAGCTGGATATGTTTTGTCTGCATCTCCAGAATCCTGGTTGCCGCCGCAGCCATCTTGAACCCTCTCTAAATATATTCTTTTTTCTTTTTTTTTTATTTAATAAGAGAAGACAGTATGTGTGGTTTGAAGAGGTTGTGGGATCAAGCATTCAGCAGCAATGAATTTTTTTTTTCCTTCCAAGAGTGGAGTCCCACAGCCTCACCGCGCAGAGCAGGATCTGCTGTTCTAAGCGCACCACGGCCCAGCGTAGTTCCTCGGGACATGCGGCTCGGCCTTCTGCTCGGTACTGGGCCTCCCGGGACACGGGCTCAGCCTCCCGCCTGGCACCAGGCCTTCCTGGGTGCGGGCTGGGCCCTGGTATTATTACTATTAGTAGTAATAGTACCAACTTGGATGTCAGGTACAGTGGGACTTATGTAATGAACACTTTTGCTCATGCCTGTCATCCTGGTCTGTGTTCAGATGCCCCATTCTCCTTCCTATATCTTCTTTGCTCACATACGCAGCCCATCCAAGTGTTACTATATGTTCTTTTATATGTATATGTCCTTGAAAACCTGTGGATTTGTGTGTGCATCTTTTTAAAATTTGTATGATTTAATTTGTACAGATTTTCTTCGGTTACTTAATTTTTTCCCCCTCTATCACTATGTTTACGTGATCTACCCATGTTGCTGAGTGTTTTAGGTTTGGGTTTCCAGGAAACAGACCTTGAGATAGAGATTAGGGTGCAGTTTGTTGGGGGAACTTTTATGCTGCAGAATCAACCCTGGGGAGAAAGAGAGGGAAGAGGCCTGGATGAAGGGAGGAGCTGAGTATTAGTGCAGATCATGGGGAACTCATGGTGATCTCTAGAGCTTAGATGTCCCCCAGCATTGTCCTGACTTAAAGCAGGGGATCTGACTTCCAGGCCTCAACCAGTTATTAGATGTGGGCTGCCCTGGAGGTGTGACCTGTCATGCTTTGGCTCAGAGAAATTCTCAGATGGAGATTCAGCTGAGAGCCATTAGCAGCCAACACTTCTAGGAGTGCTTCAGTTCTGAAAGAGGGGACAGAGTGGGAGCAAAGGGAATTGCCATCCTATGTGTATGCCTAGTCTCTTAAGTCTCTTATTTATTTCTGCTTCCCATCCACCATATTTATTTGTTGTCAGTGTTTCCCAGAAAACCTGAGTTTTATTATTACAAACTATACTGCAACAAACACATGCATCGATCATGTGTAGCTGAGAGATCTTCTGTGGGGGTTAATCAGAAGGGAATTTCTGGGTCCCAGTTAATGACTGAACCCTGGAATGCCTTTCCCTGCCTGTGTTCCTACCAGCAGTGTACCAGGGTTTCTGGGCTCCACTGATGTTGGTGCTATATACGTCTACGTCTATACTTTTTGCCAATGCAATGATTCTGTGTTGTCTGATGATGGTGATGGTGGTGATGGTGATGATGGTGGTGATGGTGATGATGATGACGATGATGGTGGTGATGACGATGATTATGGTGATGATGATGATGATGATAGGTTTTGGTATTGGAGATTGAACCCAGAGGCATTCTACCTCCAACCTATATTCCCAGCCATTTTTATTTCTTGTTTGGAAGCAGGGTCTTGCTAGGTTGCTGAGAATCTCCTCACATTGTTGCTGAGGCTGTCCTTACACCTATGATCCTCCTGTCTTGGCCTCCCAAGTACTAGTGTTATAGGCATGCATCACCATGCCTAGCTGTGATGTCTGATTTTGGTTGAAATTTTCATTTCTATGGTATCTTCTTATGCCTTTTAGCTTCCTCTTGTATGAATTACCTGTTTTGTTTTGTCAGATTTTCTGTTGAGCTCTGAAAAATGTATTCTGGTTCTCTTGTTGGTAAGCAAACCTCCCATATAGATGTTGATAATGATATCTAATGTGTTTAAGCAGCCCTCCTGGGAGTGTGGATTCCTGTTCAGAATATTTCAAGTGTTAACTAACCATCCCTCCTTGTTCTCTCTCTTCCCATACACGCATGGTGCTGTTTATAACGAAGCATTGTTGAGGAAATTATCACTTTGATTACAGAACAATCTGTCTACTTTGTGATGGAGAATTTCTTGGAGTGTTTTTTTTTAAGCTCTAACAGTTTTTTTGTGCTTACTATAAATTTTTATATCTAAATTGACAAAAATGTACAGTATTTTCTACCATTTCTGGGTTAGAACTCATGTCTTATAGCTAATTAAATGTAAAAGGGAACAAAAGAAGGCAGGAGTACTTTTCTCTTCCTTCCTTCCTTCCCTCCCTTTTTCCTTTTTCTGCCTTCCTGCCTTCCTGACTTCCCCTCTCTCTCTGGTTTATCAGTCAAAATAAGAGGCCTGGAGACAGGTGTGGTGGCACATGAGACAGAAGGATTGTAGATTCATAGCCAGCCTCAGAAATTTATTGGTACCCTCAGAAAACTAGTGAGACTGTTTCAAAACAAAACAAAACAAAACAAAACAAAACAGGGATAGAGCTGTAGTTTAGAGTAGAATGACTCGAGTTCAAATCTCTAGCATACACACACATGCACACAGAGGAAAAGTTTGAAAATCAAAGTTTTGTGATTTGGAGGAGGATCTTTCTTTTAAGGCACACAATTTTTACTCAAAAGAAATTTAATATGAGAGAAAGATTTTCTTATCCCAGAAAATGTAAAGCCTTTAGCCATACGATGCGCATATAAACCGCACCATTCTCCTGAGCAGGCATGTCCTAGGATTCGTAACTCCTCTCTCACTCAGGAGGGAAGCACCCCCGTGCTGGTCTGCCTTAGCCCTCCCCAGGGAACATTTATGTCACTTGTCATGGGGAGAATGCCTTCACCGTCTGGCGTTAAGAGTTCCACGGGGTTCAGAGCAGATTGTCCTGGGTGCAGAGGCACTTGTTGCCTTTAGGGGGCTGAGTATGGTGCCTTCCCATGAGGAAAACTGGGAGAATTTTCCTAGCCAGCATATGGTTCTGAAACTGTTATCTTATGTTTAGTTTCTCAGCTCGAAGTGTCTGTTCTTCGGTGCCCCCCGGAGACACGCTCATTGACACCAGCTCTATCCTTGGAGTCCAGACACCATATTTACTTCTTTCCTTGCCTGAATGAGCTGAGAAAATTTGGCAGCCAAACTGGCCCAAGCATGCTGGACACACACATACAGACCAACCATCTGTGAAATCCCCCATCAGGGTTTCCTAGGAGGGAGAAGTCTGCCTCACTGCCCTGCTGTCAAACGTGGCTCCGGAGTGGAAGGCACCTTCTAGCAGAAGAAACAGCTTCAAGTTGAGTTTGGGTCAAAATGTGTTGGAAGAAAGCTTTCACAAAAGCATTCTGGCTCCTGTTGAGAAACAGAGAGAATGCACAGAGGGCTTCTGCCTTTCTCATAAAAATGCTCTCCCACCAAGAGACAGAGTTGATATATTTTTATAAAGTGAAAAGCTACTTTATCATTTATTAACAGAAGGGAAATACACAATGCAGTTTTTTCCTTTTTTCAAGACACGGCTTATCAGAAGAGGTGCACCGCTACCCATCACCTGCGTTGCACATGAATAGCTACTTCTTTTCAGAAAGGAACCTAGGCTTTGTGATGGCTTCCCACATTCCTTACCCCATGCCTGGCTAGGGCTGATGGACGCCTGGGTGAGCACTGGCTTGCAGAATCCCATACAGGCAAGAGTGGTAGGTGCCTATCTGTTGGATGAAGGTGGCAGTCAGCTCATTACTGCTATCAGTAGCCTGCAGTGGGCTTCATGTGGTCTTGACATCATGGGGCTGTCTTGGATTGGGGTAGGGGAACAACCTAGTGATTTTTTTTGTACTGGGGAATTGAACATCAGTGATATTTTAGCTTCAAGCTACATCTCCAACTCTATTTTATTTTTATTTTTAAACAGGGTTCCACTAAGTTGCTGAGAGCCTCATTAAATTGCTGAGGTTGGTCTTGAACCTGTGGTCTTCTTGTCTCAGCCTTCCAAGTACCTGGCTGCAACCTAGTCTTGAGTGATGAAATCTGAGCCCAGGTAGGAGTGTGCCCACACCTGCTCCTAGGCACCGATGGCCCCTCAAGTGGGCCCTAACAGCGGAGACATGGCCATTCAGGAGGACTCACAGGAGGGCTTGGAGTGGACGACTTAGAGGAGGAAGTGAAGAGAGGAAGGCAAGATCCTTCCAGACCATCTGCCCATATCCACACCATGCCCCAGTTTATTTTTGCTGGAGAAGGGGATGTTGGAGATGTTTTAGGAAGCTCAGGTTCCCTAACCTTCCAGTGATTCTGTGAGCTTTCTCATATCCCTCTGCAAATGCCAACTGTCTCCAACTGGCTAAAGGTGCTTCTCCTTGTAGCTAAGAACATTCCCTAATATGTATCCCCCTTGCTCTCTTTCAGCTCGCTCATTGTGTCTCTGGGGAATGTTTGGACCTCCCAGTTATATCAATTCATCCTGTTGTAGATGATCATTGCTCCAGACATGCTTGCTTTATAGAGATCATTCTAGGTGAAATTATATATACACTTAGAAGACTATTTAATGTTGCTGGGTATGGTGGTACATAGCTGTAATCCCAGTATTTGAGAGGCTGAGAGAGGAGGATCACAGTTTTGAGGCCAGCCCCAGAAACATTACAAGACTCTCAGCAACCTACTGAGACCCTGTTACAAAAAACAAAAAAAGTGCTGAGGGTGTAGCTAGGAGGTAGAATGTCCCTGGGTTCAATCCCCAGTAACCTCCCAGCACACACACACACACACACACACACACACACACACACAGATTATATAATACTGATTTCTCTCTTTCACTAGTTCAGTCAGGGCAGGGGCCTGGCACAGAGCCAGAGCATGCACGCTGACTCATAAGGGGCCCTGAATGAGGAGTTGGGGATTTCTTAGCATGATGGATAGATAAGTGAATTAATGAATGAATGCAGGCTCTACATTCTTCCGCATCTCTAGGATTATTTCCGGTTTTAACACATGGAGGTCAACAAAGACCCGGGGACCTCTTCTGGTGTGCCCACTCCACTGCCTTTGCTTCTAAGTGAGTATTTTCCTATCTTCTGCTCCTCGGCTAGTTTTTAGTCTCTCTCTGGCTTACATGATTTTTTTAAACATTCATTTTATTTTTGGAACAGAAGTAGTCTAACCAAGGCTTTTCACCTCCTATCTGGTATGTGTTTGGGGACCAGTTTTAGCCCAAAACACTTAAAAGGAAAACAGCGTCCATCACTGGGACCTGGCGCCTGCAAACTGTGCTTTCCCAAAGGCAGCCTCTCACCCTTAAGGCTAATTATTTTCCTGGTGGTGCGAGCAGACGCGTGGCTCAGCGGTACAGGCACAGTGCTCAGAATACCACGCCTGTGAAAGAATCTGGGCTCGGCTTCTCACCAGCTCTGTGGCGTTGGACAGAAAACTGGATTCAGTTTCTTCATTTATAAAATAGGGATGAAGATGTTCTCCACATGGGGTTATTAGGGGGGTTAACCTGGAAAATACCAGCAAAGTCCTGGTTCAAATTAAATACTCAGGCCAGGTGTGGTGGCGCACGCTCGTAATCCCCACGCTTGGGAGGCGGAGACAGGAGGATCGCTCAGGTTCGAAGCCAGCCTCTCTAGCTTAAGAGACCCTGTTTGCAAATAAAAATATAAAATAGGTCTGGGAGTGTAGCCCAGAGGTAGAAGGGCTTCCAGGAACCCCAGTACCACCACTACCACCACCAAAAAACCCCCCACCAAATTAAATACTCATAAAATCTTTGTACATATCTTTTCCCTTTTCCCTCTTTCTGTTTCCTAATAAAAATCCTGTAATGAAGAGATAAAGAGACTCTCTCGGAATTTAGGAGAACTTTGTCCAGGCTAGCCCCAGACATCTAGTGGATGAACAAATGAACGGATTCACTTAATGAAGGAGTAAAGGGATGTCTAAATGAAATGAGGGTGTGACTCACATCACCAGGGGGTGTTGGAATAGTTAAGATGAGTATTCAGTGAGTGAACCAAGGGATGAGCATTGTGGTGGACACTTGACAGGATGATTCATTTAATTATCACAAGAGTCCGTCCTTCCTTCCTTCCTTCCTTCCTTCCTAAGGAGATTGAACCCAGGTACATTCTACCTCTGAAATACACTCCCAGCCTTCTTTTCTTTTTTTTTTTTTAAATTTTGAAACAGGGTCTCATTAAGTTGTTGAGGGTCTTATTATTAACTTATGTTGCTGTGGCTGACTTTGAACTTATGATCTTCTCGTCTTACCCTCCCAAGTGCTGTGATTACAGGTGTGCACTAAATACCACACCTGGCTATAAGAGTCCTTTGAGCAAGGTACTAGTATCACTATTTCACAAATGAGGAAATGAAGGTGCAGTGGGATTGTTGCACATAGTTATATCATGGCCAATAAGTGCTTTTACTAAGGTCCTATGAAAGCAGAAGGCCACAGACATGTATATGCCAGCGTAGGTACAATTTCAGGTATATGTGCTTTGGGAAGACCGAGACCTGGGATTCATGCTGGGCAATTGGATGATTGAAGGATAAAACCTGTAGCCCAGGCTGGGTCCTCAGGCTTTCCACGAGACCATGATTGAAGATATGATTGTGATGAAAATCTGCCCAGGACTTTTATCCACAAATTAAATATTATTTTTGTTATTGTCATTTTTGCCATAAACCCTCTACTTGTTCAATCTGATAGTAAGCACCATATTCAAACCACCTGAACCAGGGTTGTTTTAGGTTAAAGAATGTAACTAGTTTACCAGGAGGGACTGGGGACCCTAGAGCGTCAGGGGCCTTTCTTTGAAAGTCTATCTCCGTGGCTCATCAGCATGGCAGTCACCTCCCAGTGGGGTCAGGCAGTGGCCTCTTCAAGGTGCGTACAGCCTGAGGGAGGAGAGCCAGGAGGAGGCTGCTGGGATGGCTGAGGGGTGAGGGGATGCTTCTGAGAGAGACAAGAAGAAGACACAGAAAGGAAATGGAGAACCTGCTTCTCAGTGAGAACACGAGCTTGGATTGTCTAGGGAATAAAAGAGGGGTGAAAACTGTCATGGAGCAGGAAAAAAAAGCTGATATGTCAGGCTCCAGGGAAGCCCAAGCATAGTGTGTGTGTGTGTGTGTGTGTGTGTGTGTGTGTGTGTGTGTGTACATGGGTGTATGGCTACCAAGATGATGTGTGGAAGGACCACCAGCATACCAAGCCTTCTCTGGTTCCTTGTTGACTCTCTAGGATATAAAATAAAAAAATCCCATTTATCATACTAAACATTCCATCTTAACATCAGGCAGGAAAAAAAGAAACCCCCTTAGGGTGTGAATGATCATTAACATTTTGGAGAAGATCTTGAGCAACTTCTCCAGTTAGAAGGATGGGTGTAGGTTTTGGCAGTATGCGAGGAAATGAGGAGAGGATTATGAAGCAGCTCTTCCAGGGAAAGGAGCTTAGTTTTTGCATCCTAGAAGGATGGAGAGAGGGGAGTGGCATAGGCTGAGGAGGGAGGCTGAGGGAGTTTGAAAAGCAAGAAGCAGGCACTTCCTGTAATCCCAATTTCTCTTCTTTTTTTTTTTTTGGTGGTACTGAGGGTGGAACCCAGGGGCATTCTACCTCTGAGCTACTTTTTAGTTTTTATTTTTTTTTTGAAACAGGGTCTCACTGAGTTGTGGAGGGCCTCACTAAGTAGCTGAGGCTGTCCATGAACCACGATCCTCCAGTCTCAGCTTCCTGAATGCTGGGATTACAAGCGTGCACCACCATGCGTGGCTCTAATCTCAATTTCTTTTAAGGCTGAGACAGGAGGATCGCGGGTCTGAGGTTAGCCACAGTAACTTAGTGAGATCTATTTCAAAATTAAAAATAAATACAAAGGACTGAGGGTTAGCTCAGAGGTAGACTTTCCCTGGATGCTATCCCCAATATGGCCCTTCCCTCAAAAAATGTCTACTGGGACAAGCAGTTGTTTGCCATGTCAAGGGCTGGGTGACATTTCTCTATAACCCCAACACTTTCCAGGATATTTTGTTTGAGTTTTCCCTCCTTTCCTCTGACATGTAAGCCAAGGGGAGGGCTCAACCGTGATGGCGACCCGACATGAAACAGGAGAGAATGACTCCGGGGACTGCAACATGCCGAATCCTAGGAGGTGCTCTGGATCTTGCCTGGCTGTGCATGGTGAGGAGCAAGGTGGCCCTGGGTGGCCTTTGGTGGCAGGTCCACCGAGAGGAGGGGAAGAGGGCCAGCAGAGGGCCAGGCTGTGCTCTATCTCACCTACCCCACGGCAGTGCTGGGCTTCTCTGGGCCTCATTTTTCTTTCATGGTCAGTAGAAAGAACGTCCTACTTTGGACATTAAATAAGATCACACACAGATCTCCAGCACTTTGTAGGTGCTCAGTAAATGCTCGATACAACTAGGGTTATATTTGTACTGGTTTCCAGTGACTCAGCTCTCAATCGAGGCCTGACAGGGGCCAGTTTACCCCGTCACCTCTGTCACTTCCTATGTGTCCTTCTTTCCCAAGCACAGATTTAGGATAGAGCTCCTGAAAAAAAAAATACCAACCCAGACAAAGCGGTTCTTGGTGTCTCACCTCATCGAACGGCGTGAACAGTAACAACTCTCCGAGGTCCTCTTTACTGTGAAATTCTAAAATCATATTTATTCACCAATTCACAGAAGTGTCGCAATGACCACTGACATGAATCAGTTTGTAGGCATTTACAAGCCAAGGCTGAAAATAAATATCTGTCTGAATAGGCGTTTAACAAATTACTCGGAAACTGCAAGATTCAGAATTGTTAGAAATTTAAAGTTTGTGGTTTTCAAATATGGAACGATCACAGCCATGGGAAGACACACGAGAGCTTTCTGAGGTGGTTCTTATTCTCTCCCTGTGTCTTCATGGGTACACAGACTCTCAGCACCTCTCACTCCGCGTCTGTTTGAATTGGGGATGGCAGCTCTGCCAGGCAAGGTTCAGGGTGCCAAGGAACAGGGAGGGGGGAGGGGAAGGACATTTTCTCTGATCTTTCGTGGCTGGGCAACCTTGTCGAGCAAGCAAGAAGACAGCGGGCTCTTTGGAAGTTAAGTTCAATTTTCTCTAAGTTCACAGAGTCCTTCTAGTGCAATATTCCAAAGTTTGCATTGCATCACACTCATACACACACAATAATGTATTTAGCAAATAGACACATTTTTCTAGATGGAAAAGATCCCTTCTCGGAGGCAGCTCAAGGAGCTCAGAAGTGTGACAGGTGTCAGGTGCACGCTGGCCACCTGTAGAGAGAAGCTGGACCTGAGGGAGAGACTCCAGCCAGACCGACAGCCTCTGCTGGGCCAGGAACCGAGACTGGAGCCAGCTCTGTAAGACAAGAGGCCGCTCTCTTCTTCCTCTCTGCTGTAGGGGCACCAGGGAGGCTCCGGGCAGAGGAGGACACCTCTTCATCTCAGATCTCTCCCACACACTCTGGTTGAGCCGCTGGGAATAAACAGGAGTCTGGTAAAAGGCTTCTAAGTGGTGGTGGCGTCTCCAGGGGTCGGAGGAGAGAAAGGCTGAGAAAAGAAAGCCCTGGATCTCTTTAGACTGGCTGAACCGAGAACCTTTATCAGTTCTAGAGTCAGGCCCAAAGATGATAACGTCTACAATACTTTACTGAGTGTTTAGGAAATAGCAGAGACAAGCAGACCCCTACTGTGGAGAGAGCATGTAAAGGGTTATTTCGATGCGGTCTAAGATGTGTACACAGACCTACTATGTGAACCTTGCTGTCATGTCTCCCTACTAGAGAGCTGAAGGGACCTGTGGGTTCACAAAGGCTTCTCCTCATTCAAGCAGGGGGAGCCGCTGTTCTGCTTCTCTGTGGCTCATGCATTTTGGGGCCCAGGGAAACTACTGAGTCTCCACCAAGTAGCAACAAGTTGGACCTCGCAGTTCCAAACAGTTACCAAGCTCCTACTGTGTGCCCAGAGCTCTTCCCAGGGTTTTGAGAACTAAAAGTAAACAATAAGAAAAAATGTGGAACTTCCGATCCAGTGCTTCTAAGGAATTTAAAATGTGTAGGGACCACTGACCTCTTTGTTTTATATCTTATTTCTGTATTATAGGTATGGTATGTATATACATCCACGTATGTATGTGTTTTTATACACACACATGCATATGTATCATCAGCTCTCCTTAGCCTGATATTTTATATTTAATACTCTAATTTCCCAAACTAATGCCCCACCAAACCATTCTGATTCTCCTCCTTACCGACATTAGAATGTCTAAGTTAATAACATAACACACCCAACTGTGCTATCCACAGATTTCCTTGACAACAACCACCTTCTACGTGCAATTCCTTTCCTGAGCTCACTGAATGGTTGTCTTCAATCTCCTGCCAAGCCTGTCCAGCTCAGGGCATCAACAGTCCTTTTTTGGGGGTGGGAAAGCCACCGAGGTCAGGCTGGAAGCAATCGGGTGGATTGATTCATCACCACCAGTTCGATTTGGAGCCTTCAAACAGCTCTGGCTCGGGAAACAATTGATGGGACTGCCTCAGAAGCTACATGACAGGACCGGACTTCACCACAATTTCTTTGAAACTTGAATATAGCGTTAGACACAGAGCGAGGTGGCGGCTTCCCGGGTGACAGGTTGTCCTGTCGCTGCTGCTTCTATCCAAGTGTTCCATTTACTCTCCAACCCACAGTCATCTCCCTCAGAAGCTCTCCTCATACTTTCTCAATGATCTTCTCTAGGTGTCAAGTCTAACTTCCTCCCTTCGAAGGCTTTTGCTGGGGCTAGGGATGTGGCTCAGCGGTAGAGGGTTTGCCTAGCATGTGCAAGGCCCTGGGTTCAATCCCTAGCACTGCAACAAAACAAAGGAGAAAGCTTTTGCCTTAATTTCACCACCAGATGTTTCTTTGAAAAGGAGCAGAGCTCTTTAGATTCCTGCACACTATTGGCCCCTTTGTAGCTGTGTAAAGGAACTGGGGGTTGGAGGGTGGGCACCCTATCTCTGTGTTCTACTTTGGCCAGGAAAGATGCCATTTTACTTCCAAAGATGTGTATGTGTGCATTATACTAATACCTGTGAGCCCCTCATGCCAGAAACTACCACAAGGAATCCTTTCAGGGGACAGACATCACCTCCTTATTCCTTTCTGTTCCTTTCCCATACAGGTTCTGGGGTGTGCAACTGGGATCTGTAGGTTGTTTTTCTGCTTTTGCAAATTGACACAACCTCTGGGTTTATTTCTCTGACAGCTCTTTCTGTTGGGGAAAAGAATCCTGTGTGTGTGTGTGTGTGTGTGTGTGTGTGTGTGTGTGTCCTACTTCTGTTCTGAAATGCTCAGTAAAAAGGGTCCAGGTAACAGAGATGCATTCTCATTTCAAGATAAAAGCAAACAGACTTTAAAGCCATCACGTCTCTGGTGCCGGTGATTAATACGCACCGTCTGCACACCGGCTCTTCTCACGCCTGTTTGCCCTCTTTTCATTAGACTATTGGGAATTGAGCTTCACGTTGATGAATTTCCTCTGCAGTAAATCTGATAAAAGGGACTGGGGAGATGCATAGGGTTGGGGTCATTAACAAATTAGGGCTTTCTCTCCCCATTCGGGGATGCTTCCTCTAACCCACAGAGCAGAGCAAGCAGGGCTCATTCAAGCCCATCTACCCCTGCTCCTTGTGGACGGGCTCCTTATACTGGCTACTGCCAGGATGGGTCACTTTCCAAACAATCCCTCTCCTGTTCTTCCATTGGGGCAGCAAGACCATTGTCATCTATCCGCTGTACTTCCTCTCCTCTGCCATCTGATGTACAAAGGCCCCGAAGAGAGAGGATAGAGGAGGCTTTCTCCATTGGAGCTTCTTGACTCTTTAAACCAAGCTCATTTCTTGAGGTCAAATGATCTCTGGGATTCCACCCAATTTCTCATCTGTGGAACTCATGCTGTACGTGGCACCCAGGGTGCTGCAATCAGTAGGTTAGTTGCTCCTCTTGTCTTCGAGAGGTGGCAAGCAGAGGAGGCAGGAGATGGGAGTCTATGTGAGCCTCAAGCAGCCATTTTTTCCAGGCTCCCTATAAAAGGGCTGGGGTTCCCTTTCATTCAAATGAAAGTCCTACGGTGTCATTTTTATTGGTGCAGAAGTGCTGGCCCCTCTCTGCTCCTCAGAATTGGGGGACTGCTCGGGCAGGAGCCAGGAGATACCCAGCTGGTAGTGAGATGATGACACCCAGCTGGTAGTGAGATGAAGTCCTCTGTGTGGGTCCTGGCAGGTATAAGTGCAAGTGGCTGGTCCTGCCCGTTTGCTCACGCACTTTGGGTCTCACCTCTGTCCAGCCTCCTCACACTTGCCCACTGCCCTTTTCTCTCCCTGGCCCTCAGACCATGATGTCTCCCTGTCCTGCCAGGCCTGACACAAGTCCAGACCCGCCAACCAGAGCCGGGCCCATCCTGCTTCCAGAACTATCTTGTGATCACCTGTCTTTTGTCCTATAGGAGGCTTTTGTAACAAATGATCAACGTAAAGGAAGTGCATAAGGGTAGCTTTCATCTTTGGGAGAGAAATGTGTCGTTAGAGAATTCACTCAGAGGCTAGACTGTAAAGAAAAACTCTTCTATTTGTTTTTTCCCTCCCCTACCATGTTTTGCATAAGTAAATTTTCCTTCCTCCCTCTCTCTCTCTCTCTCTCTCTCTCTCTCTCTCTCTCTCTCTCTCTCCTTTCTTATAGATGAGCTATTCTCATGCTATTCTCATTAGGATCTCTGTGTTGCTCTCAGGAGATTGGTTTGGCATTTAATCAGAATATCTTTAACCAAGCTGGGAGTTCCTTAGGGGACTCAGTAAGACCACTGACAGGACCAGGGATGTGCCTCTGAGCAGGACAGAGTTGGGTTTGTAGGAACTTAAGCAAGTGCTATCCTCCTGGGCCACACATTGGGACTCCTTCCCAGTCTGCCCTTCCTCTGTGCCCTAGACTGTCTCAGTGCCGTAGTTAGGTGCAAATAACTGATAAAACACCTGTGAGTTTCTCCTAAAGGTTTGTGGGCCTCCATAGATAGAATTTAAGCCATAAATCAGGATAGGCAGACCTCAGGCCTTGGGTAGGTCTGGAAGAGGGCACTGGTAGAACCTGGCACCTAGGTAGGCCTTAGAAATAAGAAGGTCTAGACAGATTTACACTGTGGATGAAGCTGCAGGGATTTTTTTTTGGGGGGGGATTCATTTTTTACTTTTAGTAGCATGAGTTATTGCCCTTTCTAAGAAAGGGCATTTGTTCCCCATCCAATCTAGTGTCTAGATTGTGTGCTATGTGCCCCGGCCCCATTACAAATGGCCAGTGCTGCAGTAACCTGGCAGTGTCCTTGAATGACCTTGTCCACTCTGCCCGGCTCTGGATGCTCCACCTGCATGCAGCCTATGAACAAAGTGTTCCTTGTAGTGGTCTGAAGCCATGGCTGAAGTTTGTTTCCCCATCAAATATGGCCCTCGAGGAGGCTGTTCAAGGGGCAGGAACTTGACGGGTGGCCTCACTAGTCTCTCCTGGGTTGGGTCTCTCTCTAGGATACAATAGCCAATGGGGGAAGAGGAATAATTTTATGCCCAAGGGAAAGAGGATGATTGGGACTAGGATCAGGGTTCCTGAAACCACTGCTCCGGGAAGCAGGAAGTGCAGCTGAGAAGGCTCTGGGGAAGGGGGGCGTGGTCCTGCTCATCACAGCACCGGCAATTGACTATTCTGCCTTGTTGGTTAGTGGCAGCTACTGCTACTGCTTACGCTGTTCTCCTGGTTTGCAAACGTCAGCGTGGGTCAGAAGCAGAGAGCTCAGTAAGGCACAGATTCCTGGGCCCCCCTTCCAGGGTTTCTTATTCAGTAGGTCTGGGGTAAGGTTTGGGAATTTGCATTTCTTCATGGTCCCCAGGTGATGCTACTGCTGCCAGTCCACAGACCACACCTTGACCACAGCTCCCACTGCCTTGCTCTCCAGAGTGGGGGGCCTCCTTTGCTCTGCCGCTCCCATGTTGGGCCTCAGAGGGGCGCTCTCCCCAGGCTGACCAGTCTTTTGGGTTTTGGTTGATGAAACCCCACCAGGATGGCCCTTCCTAACTGGCAAAGTCTACCTGGCTGCTTTGCCTGCTTAAGCACTTCCTCTGGCTTAGTTTCCTGCAATATCAGCCGTCAGCCATGTTATTTCTGCCCTGTAGGCAGGAGATCCAGCTTTGCTAAGTGAAGTGAGCCAGGTTCAGGTACAAATTAGGGAAACGGTGCCTACTTCCCTAGGGACCTTCTCAATCCACCTCAGTGAGGTGTGTCAGGGTCCCTGGACGTATTCCTACCATGTGATTTAGGGTAGATAACTGCCAAGACAGATCATTTCACTTCCACAGCCCTTAACTTCTGCCGCTAACTGTCCTGACTGGTCGTGGACAGCGTCCAACCCTGCAAGGGAAGCATTCCAACAGCTTGCAAGACTGGGCAGTCCTCACGGACAGGGCCCTGTCTTATCCACTCCCTTCCCCTGTCCCTGGCACAGGGCCTGACACATTCAAAGGTGCTCAGAGAGAAAGAGCGTGCCCAATTACATCCAGCGCGGCTGCAAACAGACGCCAGCTGTCCACTGACCGTGCACAGGAAGGTCCGATTGCTTTCTGGGGCACTGGTGGAGGTAACTTCTGTCTCTTTCTGTCTTCCTGGGACAAAGTCAAGCTTGGCTCCTGATCCATAACTCCTGAAAAGCCAACTCTCCTTTCCCAGTCAGGGCCAAAAGGAAACTAAAGAAAGAATTATAGACGAGATACAGAAGAAACTGGTAGAGTAAAGAAAATAAAGATGGGGATGAGGGTGCGGTAGGAGACTTCAAAACTTTCACTGCAGTTTTCCTTTGCCTACTGCTGGACAACGGAAAGTGGTTACATGAAAATTAAAGTGTGCCAAGGGCTTTGACTTGTCAGTCTCGATAAATGTCTGAAGCAGACAGAGAATCCTGTACCAGCGCAGCCTGCCAGAATCCATTGCAGGAAGCTTTGGGGGGTCCCCCAGAGACGGAAAAATGACCTTATGTGAACACTGTCTATTTTTAGTTGGTAAATTCTTCCAAAGAATTTGACTTGCTCCCTTGGTTTTTGGGTAAAACCTATTTGGTTAATTTAAATGAGATGATTAAGAAAAAGCCTCCCCCCCTCTCTCTCCCTCCCTCCCTCCCTTCTGTTAATATTGAGCCATAGAGCCAAGAAGACCGCTAATTTTGAAGTGTACTGGGTTGGGCTTTCTGCTGATTATGTTGCTATTGATTCAGACAGTCACAAGCCTTCAGGATCATTTTTAGAGCAATGGCCTGAACAGAGCTGAAATGAAAATCAGTCTGAGATAATGAACACTGCTGCTTAGACGTCATCCTGGGCTGAGCCACGCTAGGAAGGCGCTAATCCCGGGAGTTGGCCCTGTCTCCATGGAGTCAGAGCTCATTGACGAGTCTCTGCCCCCGATCTGAGGCATTTCAGACCTTGGAACTAGGTACCTGAGTTTGTCAGTGCCAAAATAACAAGTGTTTTCTGTTTTGTTTTTCTTTCTTTTTTTTTTTTAAGTTTGCTTTCCCCCCGAAGGTAAACTTTTAAAACAGCTTAAAATGAAGGGCTATGGAGTTTCCCTGATGTTCTGTTTGGAGGCAAAGACCACAAGGGAGTTTATGGAAGGACCAAAAGGACAGTTTGCTTTCTCCTGGGAAGCCGAAAGCTGATTTCTGTGCTTGGCTGCGAGGGGTCAGCAAACTACAGCCTTCTGGCCAGATCTTGTTGACGGCTAGTGTTTAAATGGCCCGTGGGCTAAAGAAAGTCATTATATTTTTGAGTGGATGAAAATAAAAACCACAAGCGCTAAACAATTCTTGACATGTAAACTGGGCATGGTTGTACATGCTTCTTATCCCAGTGCTTGGGAGGCTGAGACATTAGGATTGCAGGTTTGAGGACAGACTCAGCAATGTAGTAAGACCCTCGGCAACCTAGTGAGACCCTGTTTCAAAAGAAATAAGCAAACAATAAAGATAAAAAGGGCTTGGAGTGTGCTTTGGAGATAGCATGCTCCTGTATCCGGTCCCCAGTAATACAAATAAATAAATAAATAAATAAATAAATTAACAAAATAAAATAGGGCTGGTGGTATAGCTCAGAGGTAGAACGCCCCCGAGTTCAATCCTCAGCACTGCAAGCCAAACAAACAAAAATGACAAGAAAATTATGTGAACTCAGATTGCTTGCTTTTCAGTGCTCCTAAAGTTTTCTTGGCATATTAAATAAAGTTTTATCGAATCATTCATTTGTTTGCTTATCATCCCTGGCTCCTTTCTACAAAACAGGGTTGAAGAGCTGCAATAGAAACCGTATGGTCTGCAAAGCTCAGACTCTTGACTATCTGACTCTTTTCAGGTGATGTTTGCTCACCCCTGACATATAGAAATGGAGAACACTATTTCCCTGCCAAAGCCCTTCTTTTGTAGAATCAGTGTCTACGGGGATAGCCCTTGTTCAAGTGCAGAAATGTTTGCTCTAAACCCTGCATGGTGACTGAGTTGATTCAAGAAAATGGCAATGAAAAGGTCCCACTGAATTCCCATCTTTTGGTCTCTAGTTGAATTTGGGTCTTGGTTAGGCTTATAACATTTGATTAAATCTATCAGAATACATGCTTAGTATTCTTTGAGAGAATTTACCAACCAGTTGATTGCTCTACTCCCCTGGGGCGACTCATTCTGCACTGGCCTTTTCCAACCTCAGCTCCTGTTTCCTTCCCCTGTCTGCCAGCCAAAGCACCTGAGAGGTTTCAACATATTTGTCTCAAGGTCTGGATAGCAGACCCGGGTGGTCCATTTGGTGAGACAAGCAAGGGGCTGGCCTGTGGCCACACCAGTCAGCTGGCCCTTGTGATGGGTGCATCCTCTTGTATGCTGATATCTGAGAGGTCACAGTATATCCAGGTCATCTGGGAGATTTGGATCCAAATGCCAGAATATGGAGCCTGGAAAACACCAGCCTGAGGAATGACATTTTTCACTCGTGGTCAGAACAGTGGCTGGAGGGAAAATTCTATTGCCCACCACTCATCTGGACCCCCGTGAAGCTTCTGTTACTTAGATATAGCCACTCCTAGCTTGTTCTCACTTGTCATCATGAACAGGGTGTGGGGGACAGGATAAACACCTGCTGACCCCACAATATCATTCAGATACCTCCTTTTTTTTTTGGTGGTACTGGGATTCCTGGAAACCCTTCCACCTCCAGGCTACACTCCCAGACCCATTTTTATATGTTTATTTGGAAACAGGGTCTCTTAAGCCATAGCAGCTGGCTTCGAACCTGCGCGATCCTCCTGTCTCCGCCTCCCAAGCACGGGGATTACAAGCGTGCGCCACCACGCCGGGCAATACCTCCTTTTTGAAGCAACCATGTAGAGAGTGACATTGTGCCACAAAAAAAAAAAAAAAAAAAAAGGAGGGAAAGGGCACTGGTTTGTTATCAATACTGTTCCTCTGTAAATGAAGCCTTCTCCAAGAAACCAAACGCCTTCTCCAATGACACATCTTTGCTGCCCTAGTCAAGCGCTGCTTCCAGCTGCTCCCCACCAACCCCCCAAACAATGATTTCCCCAGCGTTCCAAACAGTTCAACCAACCACAAATGAGTAATGCAGCCACAAGAGACAGCCAGAGGTCACCCAAGCAAACCGAGGAGACAGAGCAGAAAGAAAAGCGCTCTCAGGAACCTGAGACTTAAATATCTACAATCAAAATCTAATTCAAAATATAAAGTGTTCCTTTTGCTGCCATAATTTCAGGAGAATTCAGTAGCTTCTAAATGCCTGACTAAAAAAAAATCACTTTTTATTTAAATGATGGGATCGTGAGGTCTAAACAATCCTACAGATTTTCTGCTTACAGATATGCAGACACAGCCTGATAAAAAAAAGTGGGGGGGAATTGGGGATAATTCACAGGAGATGTGTCTATTTCTTCTCAGTGAATATAAATTCTTGAGCTTCTTCCAGTGATTTTCCCAAGAAGGGAAAAATAAGAGCACTGGTTAAGTTTGTGAATAGGTCCTGTGACTTCTCTCCCTCTCTCTTCTGTGTCTTGAATAGTTTCTGTGCCTGTTTTCTTTCTGCAACTCTCCAGGCCTCTGTGGGGGAAGGCCTCATCTCTTTCAGCTTCATCTCTTCCCCTGGTAGAGTGCTTAGCACATAGTAGGTGCTCAGAAATGCCCGTTAGATGCATACATATGAGCAGAAGTAGAATCTTGAACTAGGAGGGGGGTGGTTGGGGTCAGGAATCCAGTCTTGTCTCTATCTCTGATTGACTTTGTGCAAGACAATGGATCTCTGAGCCTTTGTTTTCTCATGAAAATGTGTCTAATAACAGACGTCCCAAATCTTTCACAGGCAAATTGTGAGGTTTGAAGAAGAGGAGAGATGGGAAATTAACCTCACTTTGGGAGATGGGAAAGCCTGCATAAGGCACTCTCCTCAATCTTGAGCGGGTGAGGTCACATTAGAGGACACTGGCAATGCTCCCCTTCTTAAGCTATTTGTCTGGATGCTGAGGGCGTCCTGAGCAGATGCTGAACTTTCTGTTGATTCAGAATGCCACTTGTCCAGGGGCTGGTTCTGCATTTGTGCCAAACCAACATGGGATGGCTTGGGAGGAGTGGGCAGATGGGGACAGCTTGTACATTCTGAGGACAAAGAGCTACGCAAGACATTTGAAAGAAACATGTCCTCAGAGCCTCATGGCATCTTATAAATGGCTTTAATTCTTGCCTGCTATTCTCTTGGTCACAAAAGATCACCTGCCAGTTACTATGGCAACAATTCTTCTCATGAGGTGTCCATGGGAGAATGGAGATGGAAAAGACCTCCTTATTTTTTTAAAAAAAAGGAAGAAAAAAAAAAAGAAATTATGACTTTGGATATATTTGCCCTATACTCAAAGCATTTCTCCTTTCACGAGAAGAAAGCAGCAGCTGCTATTATACCAAACACCCTTCTAATTTCTGGCAGTTAAATCTCCAAACTTTCGTCTTAGGCCAGCAGAGTTTGGGCACGTTCTAGTACATCTGAGAGGAGCGCATTTTCTCCACAGGAAAGCAGTGCAACCCAGGAGACGAGGAGCCGTGAGCCTAGGTAGCAGGAACCTAGTCAACCATGGGGCTCCTCTTGTGCTGGGAGAGCTGAGCCACCCTGGCCTGCCTCCCAGATCTGCGTCTGCCTCGAAGCCCTGCGGTGCCACCCTCCAACCTTTCCTCCTGCGTCCTGCTGTCATCTTGCTGAAGCATCTATGGGGCCATGCCCGACAGGTCCCAGTATCCTCAGTCAGCAGGCCGGCCACTTTTGCTGGGGACAGGCTTTGCCTGTGTGCAAGGACCAACTCTTACTTTTGAACTTGTAATAAATGTATATGTGGCCTCAGAAAGAAACCAAGGGAAAGGTTCTTCAAGTTTGGGGTGTGAGTGTGTGTGTGTGTGTGTGTGTGTGTGTGTGTGTGTGCGCACATGTCCCTTCCCCTGAAAACTCAATTCTGCTTCAACAAGGTCTTTCAAGTGTGAAGCCCTAAGACCTTGGGTGTGTGAAGTTACGTCCCTCCATCCTGGTGAGTCAGCACAGGGAGGACCTGCTGGGGTGGGCGGAGAGAGACAATGGAGTCAGGTGCACGCACAGTGAGTTGGAACCCAAGGGCCTCAGGAGCACTGAGCCTGGGGGAGTGAGGGATGGGAAGATGGGCCTTCTCCCCCACACAAGGGAGCAAGGCGTTCAGAACTCTGCTGATGGGCTCACAGGATGCTGGCGAGTCCAGGGCAGGAGAAGTGGGGGCTGCAGGACAAAGTCCACCCTGTAGCTCCCACTGACGATGACACTGGGCTTCTTGGAGCTGTCCTACGCTTGGGCGGTGCCCGAGGCACAGAGGGCAGGTTCCAGGAAGCCGGAGAAGGCCTTCCCGCACCTGTCACCGTAATCAGAGGCGAGAGCGATAGACTTGGGCATACACTGGGTCGGGCTTTACAAAAGGGACACTTGGGCGGGCGGGCAGGCGGGTGGCAGACCTGAGGGCACTAGTAGGGCAGGGTGGAGTCATCCCACTCTAGCTGGGCTTGCCGCACACCACTCTGCTCCCGTCCGCCTCTGCCCAGCCCATCCTCCTCCTCCTCCTCTCCAGTGTCTTCCGAGTCGCTGCTGCTGGAGCTTATGTCTTTGTCTGCTTCCTCTTCCTCTTCCTCTTCCTCACCCTCTGTCTCGTCTTCCCCATGCCCTGGTTCTTCATGTTTCTAGGTAACCATAGAGAAAAAGAAAGTCATTAGGAGCTGAGCAGAGGCTACTTGGGAGCCTATATTTCTCCTTCTATTATGGGCACATTTGGGGCCCCTTGGAATTCTTTCTTAATGATAATTCCTTTGGGCCTGGAAATGGGCTTTTGGGAAAGGAGGCCTTCCAGGGGAAGGGAAATAAGGAAGGCAAGGGTCTGAAATAGCAGCAAATTTCAAGAAAGAAATGAAAGATAAAATGCCAGTATAAATGATCGGATGGACATGTAAGCCAATACCATCCATCAGTACTGAACCTTTCAAGCTAAGGTTTGCTGGCATCCCATAGCCTATCAAAACAGAGATTTTTCTCAATGAGAGAATGATATTCAATCTTGTACCCCTTTTGCAGGTGGGGATATAATGTCCCCATATAATGGGAGCAGAAGTCCATCTAAACCAAGATTCAGGTATGCTGCTTCTCAAAATTGTTCCTCTGGAGAGAACAAAGTTCATGGTCTTCAAAGTTGAATGGGACCCAAGGGAATTATAACCCATATATACAACCTCAACCCTTTAAATTTATTTATTTATTTATTTATTTATTTATTTATTTATTTATTTATTTATTTATTTATTGGTGGTACTGGGGTTCCTGGAAGCCCTTCTACCTCCCGGCTACATTCCCAAACCTATTTTTATATTTTTATTTGGAAACAGGGTCTCTTAAGCCAGTGTGGCTGGCTTCGAACCTGCGTGATCCTCCTGTCTCCGCCTCCCAAGCGTGGGGATTACAAGCGCGTGCCACCACACCCAGTGGAAAAAAATATTTATTTTTTGAAACAGGGTCTCACTAAGTTGCTGAAGTTGGTCTCTCGCTGAATAGCTAAGGCTGCCCTCCAACCTGGAATCTTCCTGTCTCAGCCTCCCAAGTGCTGGGATTCAGGCATGCACCAACAAGCCCAGCTGGGGCTCAGCTCTTTGAGGATGAAAATGCTGGAATCCTCACAGTGATGAGTCAGCACTGCACCCTTAGCACATGCTCAGAGAAGCTGAGCCAGGCCGGTGCACTGACTTTGACATCATGAGTCCAGCTGAGGGTGCAGTTGGGGACCTGGCAGGAATGGTCAACTGTGTCACTTCCCGGTGACTCTTCCCAATCTTCCCCCTGCTTTCCTAAACCTGTGTCTGCCACTGTGCAGCAACTGTGGGCAAAAGCTACGACGTACATGGCTTTCCTTGATAGCCATATGTCTGAATCAGGGACCTTGTGTACAGCCTTCCAGGGCTGCTGGCTAAGTGTAGAGAAATCAACATGTCTTGATGTGAGACATGGTGGCACACACCTGTAATAATCCCAGTACTTGGGAGGATGAGACAGGAGGATTGCAAGTTCGAGACTAACCTCAGCATCTCAGTGAGACTCTCAGAAACCTAGTGAGACCCTGTTTAAAAACAAAATAAATAAATAAATAAGGAATGGATGGTATAGATTGGAGGTTGAATGCTCTTGGGTTCGATCCTTAGGGTCGGTCTCTTTCTCTCTCTCTCTCTCTCTCTCTCTCTCTCTCTCTCTCTCTCTCTCTCTCTCTCTCTCTCTCTCTCTCTCTCTCTCTCTCACACACACACACACACACACACATGAAAAAATGTAACAACTTCGAGTTTAAATATTGGTCGTGCGCATTTGAATACTTCCTTCTCTTGGTAACGGAGGATGATCACTCTTACACCACAGACTGATGTGCACAGAGCACCCTGTATAATGTTTGGCCTAACAGGGATTTAATAAATGGCAGGTGCTGCCGTTGTAGTTTTATTTTGTGTGTGTGTGGAGCTAAGGATGGAACCCAGGGGCATTCTGCCTCCAAGCTATATCCCCAGCCCTATTTTTTATTCTTCGTTTTGAAACAGGGTCTCACTAAGTTGCGGAGGGCCTCACTAAGTAGTTAAGGCTGGCCGCAAACTGATCCTCATGTCTCAGCCTCCCAAGTACTGGGGTTACAAGTGTGTGCCACCATGCCAGGCTCTGCTGTTGTAGTCTTATTTCAGCCTATTTTGAGCTCTGCAGATGGACTGGAGCAAAGCCATCTAACCTGCACCATTAGTTAATCAAGAATTCAATACCAAGTCCCTGAGTGTTAGTCAGTGCTGAACTCTGGGGGAGGCAAGGAATAGACACCACATGGCTTGTTTTAAGAAATCTCTGCTTCTGTTTGGGTGTGAGTGCGATTCACACATTTTTAATCAGAGAATATCTCTGGTAGAAAACTATGGTCTGTTCAGGTTCAAAGGGCTGGAGAAACTCAGAGAGAGAAAGAGGTGGTGGGGGTGGGTTAGTTGGACAAGGGAGGTCTTGGACCAGGCTTTAGGCACAGAAGGAATGGAGCTGGGTGAAAGTACCCCAGCCTCAGAGCTCCCTGCCTCCCATGAGGATCACCTCCATGGGGTTGACCGTGATCGTCAGCGCAGAGTCATCCCAGTCCATCTCGGCCTCCTTGGCGGCTTCTGATTCCTGGATGAAGTGCTGGTGGGCGATCCGGACTCGGTACACGCCCATGGCCACCACAAACACCAGCATGCACACGGAGATGATGATGACCACCGTGGCGATGCTTGGGACTACTGGAAAGAGGAAGACACCCGTACAACATAACTGTCACAGGTGCAGCTCATTCTCCTGGCGGAGCGTGAACAGAACACCCACGTGCAGGTGAGATCTGACCTCCCACTTCCCAGAGGTTGAACCCACTTCCCAGAGGTCAGCACCTTAGCCTGGCCGGGCTATGTTTCCATCACCTATACAACAGACTGACACATGCCTAGTTCATGGGTAATTATGAGGAGTAAATGGAATTATCTGTGTGAATTTCTGCACAGGCCCAGAGTAGGTAGGTGTTCAATAAACAAATTATCTTTTATCCTGGGAAGATTACAGGGGAGGTTCCAAAGAGAGCTGGGTACCTTAAAGTTTAATAAGAGCAGACACAAATGCAACCAGATGGTGAGACAATATGGCATTGCTCAAATGGAGCTATGGGCAGGGGACTTTACAATATGGTGCATGTGTGTGCATGCTTATGTAAGGTTGTGTGTGTGTGTGTGTGTGTGTGTGTGTGTGTGTGTGCATGCACGTGTGTGGGTTTGGCAGAAAGCTTTATAGAGCACGCCATGGAGTCGGGCATAATTTCTCCCCATGCTCTTGTAGTAGCCTCTGCATCCACTATTAGTAAGTATCCTGTATCTTCTTGCTTCCTACACTGACTCCCTATAGAAGCTGTGAGTGTCTTAGAGGGGTCCACCTCCTCTCCACTTCAGGATCCCCTCCCTTCCCCTGAGCACCGATGGCTGCTGCTGATTTGCCATTTATTTAGTGAATGGTATGGAATCCTAATGACTGCTTGGTGTCCTGAGTCCTCTCCTCTCAGGCACCCTACCTGAACTGCGCTGGAGGCTACTCCGGGACTCGGGATGATGGACGGATTGGAGGAAGGGGGGCTGCACGATGAGATGGTTGACATGTTCCTTGTCTGAGACTCTGACTTCATGGAGGACACTGACCTGAAAAGAAAGAGCCAGGAGAGGTGCTATCAGCCAGGCCTGGCAGGTAAGCCAACTGCAATAGCTCTCCCGAGGGGCCGATCTCACTCACCTCCAGGTTGAACTCGTTGCTGGTGTAGCGCCCGTTGAGTTCTGAGCACTTGATCCGGAAGCGCCGGGCCTCCAGGGAAGTCGGACGCCAGTTTCGGTAGCGGAGGTGACGCAGCACCTGCTCGTAGCGGCTCATGGAGCCCACACCTGTGCAGAGAGACCACGCCTGTCACCAGGAAGCGAAAAGATAGGGGAGACAGACTGGGGCACCTGAGCCTTATGGGTTTTGCAAATTCATCAAAGGAAAGAGAACAATGTTTATGGGTAGATAACACGCAGAGACAAAAGTTCTAAGGAGCCAATTATACTGTTCCGTGGGATTTCTACACAGACCACTCTCTGTAATGTGTGGCCTCAGTCTGACGAATGTTGCTGTAACATTTGCTGAGATCCACTATCAGAAGGGAAGGTGCTCTCCTAGTTTCTGCCGAGTTCCCTGGGAAATATGATGTGGGATAGGTCCCCACAATGACAGAAGAGAGTCCAGTAATCTGAGGTCAGGTGTGTCGGCCTGAGCCCTGGGCTTCACGGTGTACCCCCGCAGGTGCCGTCATACTCAGGAATCCCTGGGTGAGCTGCTCCGAGAGGGCGGAGGGGCTGGCTGAGTGTGGCTCACCGTAGATGGAGTAGCCGGCGGTGGAGTTGGTGGCGTCCAGGTGTCGTTGGTGGAGTTCACTGTGGTTGAGCTCCAAGCACTCCTGTCTCGGGTCCAAGTCCCCTCCAAGCACCAAAATGTCACAGAAGTCCAAGTTGTGGAGCATTTCTTCTAAGACTGCTGATCTGGGGGCTGTGGGAAGGTGGGGGCGTGGGAAACAGAGGCATGAACAGCAACTCAGATGGTAACTCCTGTTCATTGTCCTCCTCCCCTGTTGCTGCACCAGGTTCAGGCCAGGTCAGGAAAAGAGGCTGAAAGACCCCCCCCCCCCCAGACATTGCCTACTTCTTGGATATTAGGAGACCTCAAGGCTTGGTAGCATCGGCTTGAAAAGCATGAGTACTATAGTCAAAAGGTGTTCAATTTTCTCTCTCTCTTTTTGGGGGGATGCTAAGGATGGAACCCAGGGACATTATACCTCCGAGCTGTACCCCGGCCCTAATTTTTATTCTTTATTTTGAAACAGGGTCTCCCTGAGTTGCAAGGGGCTTCACTAAGTAGTAGCTGAGGCTGGCCTTGAACCGCGATCCTCCTGTCTCAGCCTCCCAAAAGCTGGGATTACAAGCCTGCACCACCAAGCCTGGCTTTTATCTCTTCTTTTTTCTCTCCTTGTTCTCTCTTTCTTCCTCTCTCTCTTTCAAGTATGGTGCTGGGGATTGAACCCAGGGACATTATACCTCCTATCTACATCTCCAATCCTTTGCAGTCTTTTGTTTTCGAAACAAGGTCCCACTAGGTTGCTGAACATCTTGCTGCATGGCTGAGGCTGGCCTTGAACCTGTGATCCCTCTGTCTCAGCCTTCCCTGTATTGAGATTACAGGTGTGCATCACCTGTAATACTAGCTTTACCACTGAGAAACTGAAAAATGTGGGAGAAGGTACCTGCTATTCTGCTACTCAGATTTCTCAGCTCTGGGGAGAGCAAGGGTCTTGAGGGTATTGAAAACAGAGTCCTGCTCAGTCCAGGTGCTCTGAGTTAAGTGGCCCTCCTTGCTGCTCCCGTCCCTTTCTTTCTCTAGCTGGTCATTGTGTGCATATCTGTGTCCCCTACCAAGCTTTGAGGTTCTCAAGGACAGAAACTCCTGACTGATTTCTCAGTGTCCGACACTGCTGTGCTCTGCTCCACAGACTCTGCGCGGGATCAATAGTTAATAATCAATGGAGTCAACACAATGTCACCAGTAATTAATTAATAAGAGAAAACTTAAGTTGAATTAATTAATTGGTCAATTCGTTCCCAAGGGAGCATATTAGCAAGTCATTCGGGCCAGTGGTCCTAGCCTGATTTTATGACTCCACATTTCTCAGAGGCGTGTCTGAGGATTTGAATGTTGGATTGAGCTGGCAGTCTTCCATTAAAGTCTCACTGTAAGAAAGACAAAGGTGACTGGTGTTTATGGAGTGTTGTCCAATGCCAGGAGGAGCTTTGTAAACATGATCCTAACAGACGGTCATTAAAGGGGGTTCTGTTAGCATTCCCATCTTGCCAATGAGGAAATGGAAGGCCAGGGCTCGTGTGAGTCACCAAGATTATACAGAAAGTAATGGGAGACTCCAAGATAGAAAACACACTGTTCTGGTCCCACAGTTTGAAAACTTGGAACCTCTGAGCCAGTGGTCTTCCTATGTTCTTGATTTTGTACCACCCTCTTTATCGAAAGCTTTGCAAGCAGAGATCATTTACATGTGGATATTTCGTTAGCCCTAACGTGGACCAAATATATTTTGTGCATTATAAAAATATTATAAAAATAGAAAATCTTAAAAGGGAGTCGCAAAGGATGAGAGGATGATTTAAATAATTATTTTATTTTGTTGGGTTCTTTTTTCAGTGATATTAAAATATTTGTGCTCTTATTAGATATGTCACAATGAATAATTTCTGTGTGCCTCATTTTTAACCATTTGCTACCCACGATGATGTCACGTGTCATCGGTAGGATCTAAAAGCACAATAAGAGACCCTAAAGACAAGGTCTGTTGTTAGCCATTGTCTGTAGGATTGCAAACGGCTTCTCATCATTCCTAGGATCCTTACCAGCTGCTTCTCAGGGAGGGTGAGGGCATCCTTGTTCCTCCCGATGTGGCTAACAGCCAGCCCTAGGAGGTGCCTACCCTGGCTGCCAGTCCCTCATAGCTCTTTCTGATTTACACTAGGGTATCCTCTTCCATCTGTAATTTCCTCAGTTCTGCTGTTTTGAAGGGACAGCTGGGTTCAGGAACTCAGAGGAAAATCAACCATGGTTGAGCCCTCTGGGAGCTCTTGGTCTGGCTTAATGGACCATACATCATCGTCGAGAACTGGAGAGTGAGCCGGGCGTGATGGCGCACGCTTGTAATCCCAGCATTTGGGAGGCTGAGAGGGGAGGATCGCGGTTCACAGACAGCTTCAGCTACTTAATGATGCCCTTTCAACTCAGTGAGACCCGGTTTTGCAATAAAGAATAAAAAATAGGGCTGGAGTGTAGCTCAGAGGTAGAATGCTCCTGGGTTCCATCCTCAATACCACAAAACAAAACAAAAAACTGGAAAATGTAGTGAACCAGAGGGAAGCGCCAGCAGGGGGCAGTATACAGAGTAGGAGCCTGATGTAGTCTGGTGTTTCTCAGGGTGCACAGAGCTTTCTGCAGGCAGTGTTGAAGACAGAGATGTTTGCCAGTAAGAAAGAGGATGGGAGAAAGGAGAGAGAGAGAGAGAGAGAGAGAGAGAGAGAGAGAGAGAGAGAGAGAGAGAGAAAACTTCCAGGCAGAGAGGAGAGCAAAGGTATGAACATCATCAGGAGAGACAGGTTGTGCGTGTGTATGTTGGGAATGCTGAGATAGTAGTGTGAAGAGTGAGAGTCGGGATAGGGGCAGAAGATGATGCTTGAAGCCAGCTACCAAGGCTCGCGAGCAAACACCATTAGCCTGCTTATTTAAAACATCTATAAGCATGGTTATTCCAACAACCATAAGAGTAAAAATTTAAGAAGTCCTAATAATAGCTCTCGGACACTTGGCTATGGGCTTTGCATGTCCCTCTCATAAATAGCAGGTGAAGTGTGGACCCAGATAATTGCTTTTCCCCAGTGGCCTGGACGGTGGCGTCAGAGGCAGCCAATCCGGACGGTCTTGGGCTGCAACCCACGAGAGGTCAGCCGGCCCTCCTTTTCTGTCTGATTTTAGCTGCAAATGAGGACAAGGGAAGAAGGAACATCACATGACCTAATGCACTTTGGCATGTAGCTAGGAAACCACCCTGCCCAGACAGGTGGTGGGAGAGCAGCTATTTTTATGGGCTCGGAAGGCTGTCTCTCCAGCACCCCATTCACTAGGGACTGGCGTGGTTTAAGGCAGTGGGTAATTAGGATTATTATAGAAGCAGCTCTTCGGGGACTCGGGCACACTGGCACCAGCACATCATTAGTGGTAGCTTTGGAGGGGGAGAGGGAGAGTTTAAAGTGTTCCCTTGGAAGAGGCAGCAAAGGACAGTTCTCAAATGGATATCTCCCCTATAACCCTGAGCCCCTCTCAGTAACAAAAGAGAAGGTTTCCTCTCTTTTGCTCTTTCCCTATTTCCTTTCTTCCTGTCATCTCCCCATCCCCAGCACATATTGGAGCTTTGTAACTGTTTCTCCCTGGCAGATAATCCAAATTACTTTTTCCCTGAGTACCCCTCCCAGGAAAGAAATGGTTGGAAATAACAACCGGAGAGTTTCCCGAGAGCAGAGTCCTACAGCTCGATGAGACTGAAATTTGCCGTGCAGGTATTAAGTAGAAAACTCTAGCCTGTTCTTTGTGTATCTCCATCCTTCCTTCTGATGTTTGGGATACTACATACCTACTATAGAGTATTTTTTGCTCTTGCAGAGCAGGGGAGGGGAATAAACATGAACAGGCTCTCTTCACGCTTTTCAGAGAATATTGGCATTCAGGTGTCTTCCTTGGTATTTTTTCTTACATAGTCGAGATCATGATAAGTATAGACACTACGTAATTTCACATCTCATCTTTGATTTTTCACTTACCACTTAGCATAAGTGGCTGTCCTGCAACCTCGTGCCTCTCAGAGCTGTGCCGTTATGAATGTAGGTATTTCTGTGGGATTGCAGATTGAACCCCGGGCCATTTTACCTTTGAGTTATGTCCCCAGCCATAATTTTTTTTTTTTTTTTTTGCACAATAGGGTTTCACTTGGTTACTGAGGATCATGCTACTTTGCTGAGACCGTCCTCAAACCTGCCATCCTCCAGTCTCTGCCTCCCAAGCATTGAGATCACAGGCGTGCAGCTGGCTGCTGTACTTTGTTTTCACAATTTTATCGGTGCATTGTAATTATACATCACAGTGAGGTTCATGATACAAGCAAACACACATGCACAATTAGAAGCATCCCATCAGCTCCCCCTTATTGCTTCCTGCACATGCCACTGAGATTGGTAGTGGTCTCTTCATATATGTGGGGCATGGCATCATTTAATAAGCCGTCCATTCCCCTCCCTTTGCGTTGCTTCCAGCTCTGTCTGTTTCGCTCTTGCACATCACCTTGCTTTGGTGAGCGATGCTTTTGCCCTGAAGTATGAAGTTAAGAAGTGCAAGCCCACCTCCCCCAACTCCCCGAATGCATCTGTACCTGTGGCTTTTGTGTCCCCAGTGCCTTCGGCTTTGGTGAAGGTGCTCACGATCTTGATGTCAGGAAAGAGAACCACGCCCCTGGCACTTTCGAACTGGGCAGCAGGTCTCCAGAAGCGATCGGTGCCCCGGAGGGTGATCTGGGGCTCGATGGCCTGCAGGACCATCACGTACGCGTCCACATCGGGGATACTGATGCACACATCTTCCCCAAAGCACCTGGGAAGACAGTTTCGGTCACAGCGTTGGGGAGAACCATTAAACCATCTGCTCCGGAGCTGTGGACATGGAGCTGCAGTTTTGAGCCCTGGGCAAGGCACGGGACCGCTCTGAGAGTATCAGTACGCCTTCAGATTTAAAGCCATCTTATAAGCCCAACTACAGCAACGTAGAGACTTAAAAGATTGGCTCCTCCTGCCGTGAGGCAAGGCCGGTACAGGGGCCTCCGAGGCCAGGATAAGAGCCTGCCGAGGGGTTAGGCCAGTGCTGGGGCCAGTGAGGCCGGCATCGGAGCCTGCCTTGAGGCATGACCAGTGCTGGGGCCTCCGAGGCCGGGATCGGAGCCTGCTGACGGGTTAGGCCGGTGCTGGGGCCAGCGAGGCCGGCAGCGGAGCCTGCCGTGAGGCAAGGCCGGTACTGGGGCCTCCAAGGCCAGGATAAGAGCTTGCCGAGGGGTTAGGCCGGTGCTGGGGCCAACGAGGCTGGCAGCGGAGCCTGCCGTGAGGCATGACCAGTGCTGGGGCCTTCGAGGCCGGGATCAGAGCATGCCGAGGGGTTAGGCCGGTGCTGGGGCCAGCGAGGCCGGCATCGGAGCCTGCCGTGAGGCAAGGCCGGTACTGGGGCCTCCGAGGCCAGGATAAGAGCCTGCCGAGGGGTTAGGCCGGTGCTGGGGCCAGCGAGGCCGGCATCGGAGCCTGCCTTGAGGCATGACCAGTGCTGGGGCCTCCGAGGCCGGGATCGGAGCCTGCCGAGGGGTTAGGCCGGTGCTGGGGCCAGCGAGGCCGGCATCGGAGCCTGCCTTTAGGCAGGGCCGGTACTGGGGCCTCTGAGGCCGGGATCGGAGCCTGCCGAGGGGTTAGGCCGCTGCTGGGGCCAGTGAGGCCGGCATCGGAGCCTGCCGTGAGGCAAGGCCGGTACTGGGGCCTCCGAGGCCAGGATAAGAGCCTGCTGAGGGGTTAGGCCGGTGCTGGGGCCAGCGAGGCCGGCATCGGAGCCTGCCGTGAGGCAAGGCCGGTACTGGGGCCTCCAAGGCCAGGATAAGAGCTTGCCGAGGGGTTAGGCCGGTGCTGGGGCCAACGAGGCCGGCAGCGGAGCCTGCCATGAGGCATGACCAGTGCTGGGGCCTCCGAGGCCGGGATCGGAGCCTGCCGAGGGGTTAGGCCGGTGCTGGGGCCAGCAAGGCCGGCATCGGAGCCTGCCTTGAGGCAGGGCCGGTACTGGGGCCTCTGAGGCCGGGATCGGAGCCTGCCTTGAGGCATGACCAGTGCTGGGGCCTCCGAGGCCGGGATCGGAGCCTGCCGAGGGGTTAGGCCGGTGCTGGGGCCAGCGAGGCCGGCATCGGAGCCTGCCTTGAGGCAAGGCTGGTACTGGGGCCTCTGAGGCCTGGATAAGAGCCTGTCAAGCGGTTAGGCCGGTGCTGGGGCCAGTGAGGCCGGCATCGGAGCCTGTCGTGAGGCATTACCAGTGTTGGGGCCTCCGAGGCCGGGATTGGAATCCTGCCAAGGGGTTAGACCGGTGCAGGGGCCAATGGCCAGCATCGGAGCCTGGCGTGAGGCAAGTTCACTCCTGCGGCCTCCAAGGTCGGGACCAAAGCCAGCTTAGGGGTTTGACCGGTTCAGGGGCCAGCGAGACCAGAACTGGGTCCTCCCATGAGGCAAGGCCGCTGCTTGAGCCAGCGAGGTCTGGATTAGTCCACTGAGTAGCCAGGCCACTACTGGGACCATCAAGAGTGGGATTGGTACTTGCAACGCAGCATGCACAGAGAAATATCGCAGAAAATATAAATCAGACGCTTCTCTTAATCAGCAATAACTAGGAGGAAAAGGGCAACAGGAAGAGATTGAGCTATAGAAAGGGCCCTATAGTGAAGCAACTAATGTGACCAATCAGAGGGTATGTAATACTGGAGGACGGAGCCTCTTTAAAACGCAGGAGGTACATAAACAAATGTATCAAAGTAAATCACCAAAGAAGTGTGGGATGGAGGGAGGGGGAGGGAATGGGACGGGGGCTGGAGGAGGGCTAATTGGATGATGTGTGCTTGTATATCCTCTCAAGTCTTGTACTCCAATGTGATTGATATATGACTACAATGCACCAATTTAAAAAATAAATTAATTTAAAAAAAATAAATATGTACATAAGTAAAAAAAAAAAAAAAGATTGGCTCCTGGGAGAGACACACATTTTCTATGTGAGCAACAAGTAACCATTAAAGCTTCCATTATCCTTTAACAGAGTAATCAATGGCAGCATTAATTAGATAGCAAATGCTTGTTGTGTGCATTCGTACTTGGTAAGCAAATTGTTGTCTTGCTGGTTGGTTACAGCCATCTTACTAAATAAGACTCCGGGGCTAAACTCTCCTGCTATAGCATATATGTTATGTGTCTATAGGGAAATCACACAAGTGTGTCCCTTCCGTGTTGGGGAAAACAGAGTGCCCTGGAGTTACCCTCCCTGTTCTTGATATCATACCTAAAAAGTATCTGGGAGACAGTGATGGTATGATAAGAACATAGCCCAAAGAGTCAGACAGATAGAGATTCTGGTTCTGCCAGTCTAGGGCTGGTGGACTGTGAGTAGGGTACTGGGCTGCTGTGAACCTCAGTCTCTTCATTTCTCTATACAATGGGATAACAATAATTACCCTATAATAGTAAGGGTTAAATACAAAAGACTCTAGCAAAGAAACTACCCAGAACCTACAACATAGTTTGAACTCTGTGAAGGTTAGTTGGTTGGATGTCTCCACATCTCATGGGGGCCCATGTGTCATTGTTAATCTGTCTAGTTCTGGAGGTCAAAGTCTTGGGCTAAACTAAGGATCCCTGGGTAAGAAGGGTTCTCTGGGAATGCTAGCCAGGTCCAGTCATCTTGCATGGCTTGGGGAGGTAAGTAAGGGGAAGGGCTGCCTGGGTGGACATCATGCTCAGCCTTTCTATCCTCTTCTGTGGGGTGGGAGGGACGCAAGGGCTGTGGGGGGTTTTTGCTCCCAGTTTTCTGCTGCCTCTGCCATGCCAATCCCAGAGGAATCCCCTCCCTCTGCAGTTTACAGAAGCCTCTTTTCAGGGCTGGAAACTGGCTAGTTTGCTCCCAGTTTTTGGCTCCAAAGTAGAGTTGACTTGGAGGTGCCTGCCCCATACCCCCAGGTGCCCAGGGGCGTGAACACCCCTTCCATTGCTCTGTGGCATATCACTACCCCCTGTGGGCCCCAGCAAGGCAGTGGCCCACAGATCCCTCCTTCCCTCCCTCGTTCCTCTCTTTCTGGCTCCTCATCCTACTCTAGGTGTCTGTTGACCCCGCTTTCAACTTTGGAGCCTCTCCTAGGATTCCCTTCCAGCACGCTCCCAGGCAGCCGATGTGGCCAGAAAGCAATCCGATAGGCCAAGAAGCGAGTTGTCCCAATATTTCGCGTGTTAGTTTAACCCTAATCTCTGGGGACAAGAACCATGCCTTCTCTTTCTCTGCTTCACCTACAATATTTAGGAAATCTAGGAAGCTGGGTTGGCTAGTTTAATTCAATTTATTAAACACTTATCAAGTATCTGCCATATACCAGGCAGAGGGTCCTTAAACTGCACCGCCTTCAACCAAGCCCTTTGAGAATTTACTGGAAGCAGCACCTTCTCTAGGCATCAGATTCAACATAGATAAAATATTGAAACCTGGATTTGAGGTGGCAAAGCAATACCATTTCCCTTAAGAAGGCAAAAGGAGAACACACACCCATGGAAGCATCATCCTAGGGAGAAGAGAAGCTGGGCAGGGGACACTGAAAGAAAGGCAAGGGAACATCCCCAGAACATCCCCAAGGGAACATCCCTGCAGCCTTGGTTGTGCCCGAGGCTGACTGGTACCCACTTACTGGACTTTGGAGGATACTCTGAGGCGCCGAACACCCGCTGTCGGGAACTGCCTGGAGTTGATGTAGGACACCTTCTGCAGGGCACGGTTGATGTTCTCAATGTCGTCCCCTTCCATCACCAGGATGGACTGCGAAGGGTTGAAGTGATACTGGAAGACAGAAGTGGGTGTCACAGGAGAGGAGGGTGAGTAATAGGCAGAGCCCCCTGAAAGCTGTTCAACTCCATGATGAAGCCATCGGGGCCACCCCAGGCATCTCCAGAGCATCTGCCAGTTGTATGCATAAGAGGTTGCTTTTAAGCTTTCTAGCAGATCCTGCTGCCACCTGGTGGGATTCAAGACCCTTCCCTGGAGCTCTCCCCAGGGATCATAAACTGGGAATGTCAGCCTGAGCCACAGGATTGAATTCTGCGAACACAGCCACAGTGATCTCAGAGCCCAGTTTGCGGCAAAGGGTGGCCCAGGCTCTGTGTGGCTCGGGTGGTCTGGTCCAGCGACTTCCAGCCTTGACTGTCCACTCCATCAGATGACAGTCCCAAAACTCCTGGGTGTTGTCTGCTTTTTCTTTTCTTATCTTTGGCCTTGAATTTGCTTCTCATTTTTTTTCCCAGTATTGGGGATGGAACCTAGGGGCATTCTACCTCCAAGCTACACTCCCAGCCCTATTTTTTAATTCTTTATTTTGAAACAGGGTATAAGTTGTGGATGGCCTCACTAAGTAGCTGAGGCTGGATGCAAACCATGACCCTCCCATCTCAGCCTCCCAAGTACTGGGATTACAAATGTGTTCCTCAATTTATCCTGTCCTACAATGCATCTTAGCTTTTTTCCTTAAGGGTGATGTTTCAGTTAATGGCTTTCCTTCTGTTCTGGATCTCATGGCTTTCTGTGAGTTTTACTCACCTGTTGCTCATGGGTAGAGTTGTTTTCTATCCGTTCCCTCTGGAGCCCCTGGTAACCTGTACTGGTGGAGGCGCAAGGGGCTACTACCGTGTTCCTCACTCAGATACCCAGTAACAAGTTTAACCCAGATCCTGTCCCTCCTGGGTTCCCCCAGCAGTCACAGTAAAGGAGTTTATCTTTTATAGAACATGGAGAACTGCCTTTGTAACACTGTGAGTTTCTGACCCTGACACACTTCTGAGCAATCATTGTTTGGAACTAATCTCACTAAGGTGTCAAGAGCTTATCTGCACATTTATATATGGAAGGGGAGTTATGGATATATTTGTATGTAAGCATCTGACCTAACAATTATTTACTTTTCGGAATATTTACTACTACTCAAATGGTTCAATCAATGTGTGTGTGTGTGTGTGTGTGTGTGTGTGTGTGTGTGTGTGTGTGGTGTGTGTGTGTGAAGTAAAAATTATTTATTTTACCCTACCTCTTATTCATCCAGTTTCCACAATACAACCCTACAGGTCATCACTATTATATTGATTTCTTAGTGGTAAGTAGCATTATTGTATATAGTTTGTTGTTTCTTCTCTAAGTGGGAGACTGATACACACCTAGTCTGTTATCAGCAGACTTGACCCTATGACTTACCCTTCCATGCAGGATATACATTTTATCTCTCTTACACTCCTTAGTGGATGTGACTTTCTTGGTGGTTTACACCATATGGAATATTTAAGAGCCATCTTCTTTCTGCCCCGAAGCCTGCAAAGTTCCCTTAGGGGCTGGTCCCTCATTCTGGGTTGTACCATGAATGCAGTATGAATCAGAGCTGCAGCCCATCTATAATGGAGCATGACTAACAAATATGTGTTGTCTAAGCCACTAGGACACTAAGCCTCATAACTGCAGCACAACCCACCCCACCCTAACAGTTATGCTTCGGCACTCTTATAAATACACTATCAGTGAATATAGGTTTCTATTTTCTCCGTTCTTATGCCAACAGTAGCATATTATATAATGCAATATACTCTACCTTTCTTACTGGGCTCTTATCTTGGAGATCTTTCTGTACATGCACATGACCCGCTTCCTCATTCTTCTTTTTTAGATGCATGGTATTCTAGTACAGAGACATGCTGTAATTTTTAAAATAAATCTCCAAAATGGATTCTTGGATTATTTCCAGTCTTCTATTGACAATGCCGCAATAAGTGTGCAGATATATTTGTAGGATACATCTCTACAAGTGAAATTGCTAGTTTGAGTACATGCATGTTTAACTTTGATAAATATTGGCAAATTCCCCATTGCCAGGGATTATGTCAATATACACTCCTTCCAACAGTGAGTGAGTGTGCTTCTTTTCTCAACACCTAAACAACAGAGTATGCTGTCAGACTTTGGGATTTTTGCCAATCTGATAGATGGCAAAAGCAATCTTAGTGCAGTCTTAATTTGTAGTTCTCTTTCCAGTAAGGAGGCTAAGTCTATCTTTTCATGGGTTTAAGAAAAAACAGATCTATGTATATAACTTTTTTCTTATTTGATTTGAGTGTCTTTATAAGGGTGCCCAGTTCTACATTCAGACCCCAGCAGGAAATGGTATCTCATGAGCTCTGACATTGAATCACCTAAGTCCCTGGCATGGTGGCTCCAGCCAACTGAGCGCTCCATCTTCATTACCCTTAACTTACATGTTTTATGTTACCTACTCCTCAAAGCCTTCCACCCCCCTCACTGATAACTCTTACAAAATGGTAATACACTAATCATAGTACAGAGACGAGGGGCTCTGGTCCCCTGACTCTTATCCCTGAGTTCAGTCCCTGGCCCTATGTTCTGAGAGCCCCCATTGGATGGATGAGTGAATGGTCCTCCCGGCCTACTTTTTTCCCAGCATCACCTCCTGTCAGACCCACAGGGGGCCTCCTTCTGGCCACTGGAGCTCATAATCCGTCTTTACTAACCTCTCTTCTCTCCTTCCTGGACATCATGGAGGCTGCCATTCCCAGTCCCTTGTGTCACATGCTGGACGATGTGACCTCATCTGCCCAATGAAGTGGGATGCTCTGGGTGAGGTAGGGAAATACAGTGTGGGATGCTCTAGCCCCCCTCCCCCTTCCAGTGACTTCCCTGGCTGAGTGTAAAAGAAAAACAAAACACTAAGTGTTTAACCCACTGAGGTTCAGGAGCTATTACTACAACAGCTCAGCCCATCTAGAGAAAGTCAGCCCTTCCCAGCCCCCATTCTCGCTTCCCCAAGGCCGTGGGGCATCTATGGAAGACCACAGGCTTTGCGGACTATTGTATCTCAGTGCTCAAACTACAAAGTACAAGTTATAACAATGGAGAAATTGATATCTACCCATCTAAGGCCTAAATGAGATACCGTATACAAGTTGACTCTCACTTATTTAAAATACTCCGTTCCATAAATGTTTTGGAATTTGGACTTTGGAATATTTGCATATACAGGCTGAGATATCTTGGTGGATGAAACCCAAGTCTGCACATGAAATCGATTTATCTTTCAATCAATTAGCACTATACACAGTCTGAAGGTAATTTTATAGGATATTTTAATGTGCTTGTACTTTTTTTTGTAAGTACTAAGGATTAAACCCAGGGGCATTCTACCCCTGCGCTATACCTCCAGCCCCATTTTATACTTTTATTTTGAGAGAGTGTCTCCCTAAGTTACTGCATGCTGGACTTGTGCTTGTAATCCCCCCTCCCCCCTCCCCAGAGTCCTGGGACTACCCGCCTGTGTCACCCCAGCCGCAGGCTCGACGTGCATTGTGTTTTATCTGTGACCTGACACATGAAAAGAGGTGTGGAATTTGCCACTTGTCCTATCAGTGCTCTGAAAGTGTTGGTTTTGGGAATATTTTGTATTTCAGAACTTTGGATTAGGACTACTCTGTTTGCATAAAGTTTCTAGCGTTGACAAGGTATTCAACATATGCCAGCTCTGATTATGATTTTGGATACTGTGATTCTGCCTGGGCTGAGCCCCAGCTGTCCCTGCCTTCTCCATACTGCCTTCCCTATCATTCAGTTTCCTCTGTCCATCCCTCACAGCTTTTCGCGAGCTGTGATTTCTACAACCTCCCTGGTTGTAAATTCGGGAGCACCTGGGCACGGGCATCACAGTCAGTCCCTGGGTTGGCATCTCGGTCCTTCAGGTGCTCAGCTCTGGCGCTGCCACCTGCTAGCGAGTCGTAATTAGTTCTGAGATGCTCCGCAAGTCACCTGCTTCAGACTTGAGAAGACTCAAGGTCACTCTTCTAAAAATAGCAATTACTTTCCAAAGTGGTTTTCTGCCCCTTGCTCCCTATTCCCCCTCTGAACCATCTTTTCTGTAGCAGAGTCTTGTGGTTTTGTTTTATTCTGCCTGCATGCTTGTCTGTTTGTCTGCACCCTCCAGCAGATGGTGAGGACTTCAAGGGCAGGGTCAGCATTGCCCCAGGGTCTAGCACACAGCAGGCGAGAGGTAGATGGTGGGCTTTACAGGAAAGGCTGGTCCCTGAGTCTGGCATGAGGCCTGAACAGGATACTCAATCCCAGCTTGGGGAGGTTGAATCTTTTATAATGAGTAATATGCCTGCCCTTTGTTTTGGAAGGAAATCTTATCTTTATTATCCAGCCTCGTAAGCAAGTCTGCATTTTGCTCTAAAGAAAGACATAATCCCTATTTCCCAAGGTTGTTTGCTCTACAATTATCCTTGAAAAGATAGCCTAGAACATAGGGGATTAGGTATCTCTGCTTATAAAATGTACAGAAATTAGATATATGTGGAGAGTGATCTCTCGACAAATATGTGATGATTTCCCTTAGAAGTGGGTTTTCCAATGAAAGAAGCCAATTGTTTGTGCTAGAAACCCTACTCTAGTTGACACCAAGGAGTGTGTATTAAATCTCATAGGTACCTCCCATGCTTCATGTCAAGTTACTGTTTGCAATCAGAGATATTGCTGCCCTCAGCACGGAAGAACTGTGAAGAATGCATTAAGTACACATCTTTGTGTGTGTGTGTGTGTGTGTGTGTGTGTGTGTGTGTGTGTGTGTTTCTGGGGATGGAATCCAGAGGCTTTCTAACTTCAGGCTACACTCCCAGACCTATTTTTTATTTTATTTGGAAACAGGGTCTCCCTAAGTTGCTGAGAGCCTCACTGAGTAGCTGAGGCTGGCTTCGAACCTGTGTGATCCTTCTGTATCATCCTCCCAAGTACTGGAATTACAAGCGTGCGCCCCTACACCGGGCTTCAGTAAGTACACTTCTAAAGGGATTGCCAGTGACTCTCCTCTTTGTATAGACCTTTTCTGTGGAGCATGGGTGGGAGCTTGACACATCACACTCGGAGCTGTGTTATGTTATAGTACAAAATGGAGCCGGGCGTGGTGGCGCACGCTTGTCATCCCAGCATTCGGGAGGCTGACACCAGAGGATCGCGGTTCGCAGACAGCCTCAGCTACTTAGTGAGGCCCTCAGCAACTCAGTGAGACCCGGTTTCAAAATAAAGAATAGAAAATAGGGCAGGGACTGTAGCTTGGAGGTCAGATGCCCCTGGGTTCCATCCCCAAACCCGCAAAAAAAAAAAAAAAAAAAAAAAGGAGGGCCTGAATCAATCAGGTGACCTCTTTACTATTTATTTATTTTTGGTTTTAGGGATTGAACCCAGGAGTGTTCTACCTCTGAATTATACCTTCAGCCATTTTTTCAATTCTTTGTTTTGAAACAGGGTCTTGCTACATGCTGAGGCTGTCCTCCAACCTGCAATCCTCCTGTCTCGGCCTCTTAGTACTGGGATTATAGGCAATCTCTTTAAAAGCTCTTCACAGAGGATAAAGTCAGAGGGAAGTGTTCCTGCTACCCTGGAAGAGAGCAAACATCTATGTTGTGAATTGCCTTTTGGGGAGCATATAGAAAAGGGCTGTGAACAGCCTCAGGAGCTGAGGACAACTCTTGGCTAACAACCAGCAAGAAACAGGGACCTCATCCTGAGGCCGAGGAGGAGCTGAATTCTGCGATGAAAACCACATAAGATTGGAAGAAGACCCTATGTTCCAGATGTGAGCGGAGCTTGGGCACCTGACCAGCACCTGGAATACAGATGTGTGAGATGTTGCTCAGAGGCAGGAGCTGTGCTTGGAATTCTAACCTATGGAAGTGTGAGCTGTTGCACAGGAATTGTTTTAACCAGCAAAGTTAGTAGAGGCAGCATCCTATGATGATCGGTAGAGGGCGCATTCACATGCAGCTGTTCCTGAAAGCGCAGGTTAGAGAAAGTGTTGACTCTCCAGTGAACACCTGGGCTGGCTGTCCAGTGTCCAGAGGTCTGTCATGGGGCATGAAGGTGGCCATTCCCCAGTCACCAATAGAGTTCTCCTAGAATCAATAAAACCCTTGAAAGTAGATTCTTGTCCTTTTCTCTGCACTGTGAATGAATCTCTGGCTATGCAGGAGACATGGTTGTACTGGCCCCACCACAGGAGCAGGGGATGGTGGTATGCTGGGGCCTCCGGAAAAGGGGGGGCAGTGTCTCCTATCCCTTAAAATGCTGTTCTGTGGCCACAGTTATCCAAGAGGGTCCTAGACAATTAGCCTTTCTGAAATGGTCAGCTCTCCTAGAGGTTCATCTGGTTTCTTTAGTCACCTAGCAGGCTGGTGAAGTTCCTGCCCAAAACCCTGGCTATCTACTCTTTTGGGGGACAGACTAGTCATGGGCTTTGGACTAGTCTCCAGGCTACTTGTCATTACATTAGACACCTGTGACCTGCCATTACCTTTGGGCTGGGCTAGATAAAAACTGCTACTTTAGAGGCCCCCTTGCCACAAAAGGACTTGTGATTTATTGAGAGTTGATTACAGTTACTAGGATATGTACATACATGTTTTTATATATACTAATATATATTTATGCATTTATATATATATTCAATTCTTACAACATCTCTACAAAGATAAATGGCATTAAGTCAATTTTATACATGAGGGGTTGGTGCTTAAAAAATTAAAATATCTGCCCAAGGTCACTGGGTAGTAAACATTGGTGCTGTGACTTGAACCAGGCATGTTTTATTCCAAAGTCCTTGCTCTTTCCTACACTTCCACACCCTGAAGATGACAAGACAGGGGCTATGCTATAAAATCAGAATGGGGTCTCCTTGAGCTACTCCCCAATATAGTTTGTGATAATGAAACAGGACTCTCCCAAATACATTCTATAAAGCCAACATCATTTTATTACCCAAGCCAAATAAAGACAGCTCAGGGAAAGAAAACTACAGGCCTATATTGTTGATGAACTTAGATGCAAAACTGCTAAACAAAACACTAGCAATATGCATTCAAAACCACATTAAGAAAATCATATGCCATGACCGAGTAGGGTTCATCTAAGGGATGAAAGGCTGGTTCAACATACAAAAAATGATCCATATAGTTAATTATATAAACAGAAACAAAGACAAAAATCACATATAATTTCAATAGATGCTGAACAATTATTCAACAAAATCCAACACCCATGTACACTAAAAGCACTGCAAAGAATCAGAATAGAAGGACCATACCTTAATATCATACAATAGGCCCAGAGCCAACATCATATTAAATGTGGAAAAACTGTGAGAATTTCTCCTAAAGACAGGAACAAGACAAGGATGCCCATTATCAACACTTCTTTTCAAGATAGTACTTGAGACTCTAGCCAGAGTAGCAAGGCATGAGAAGGAAATTAAAGGAGTACATATAGAAAAAGAAGAACTCAAACTTTCACTATTTGCAGATGACATGATACTATACTTACAAGACCTTAAAAGATGGAAAGACCTTCCATGTTCTTCAGTAGGCAGAATAAATATCACCAAAATGGCCATTCTTCCAAAAGAGATCTACATATTCAGCACAATACCCATTTAATTACCAAGGTCATTCCTCACAGACATTGAAAAATCAGTCCTTAAATTAATTTGGCACAACAAAAAAATCAATAAAATCCAAAGTCGTTCTCAGCAACAAGAACCATGTGGGAGGCATCATAATACCTGACTTCAAACTATACTACAAAGCCATAATAATAAAAAAAGCATGGTACTGGCACAAAAACAGACGCATAGACCAATGGGCAATAATAGAAGACTTGGAAACAAATCCACACACTTTCAGCCAATTGATTTTTGACAAAGAGGCCAAAATCATGCACTGGAAAAAAGATAGTCTTTTCAACAAATGGTGTTTGCAAAACTGGTTAACCATATGCAGAAAAATGGAAATAAACCCCATTTTCTCACTCTGCACAGGAGTCAATTCAAGATGGATCAAACTCTTGGAAATCAGAACAGAGACCTTTGTAACTCCTTGAAGAGGGCATAGGTCCAATACTTCAACACATAGGCACAGGTAAAAGCTTTTCTCAACACGACTTCAAAGGCACAAAAAACTAAAAGGAGGATCCATATGTGGGATCACATTAAACTTAAGAGCTTCTATACAGCAAAGAAAACTATCAAGAACCTCAACAGAGAGCTGACAGAATGAGAGAAAATTTTTGTCAACTATTCCTCTGATAAAAGACTAATATCTAGAGTATACATAGAAGTCAAGAAACTCACAGCTAAGAAAACAAATAACCCAATTAAAAATGGACAAGTGAACTAAATAGACACTTCACGAAAGAAGAAATCCAAATGGCTAATAAATGTATGAAAAAATGTTCAATGTCATTAGCAATCAGAGAAGCTGATTTGCATCTGAGATTTCACCTAGCTCCAACTAAAATGGCAATCATCAGAAACACAAACAACAACAAATGCTGGCAAAGATGTGGAGAAGTGGAAACACTAATATATTGTTGGTGGGATTGCAAATTAGTACGACCACTTTGGAAAATAGTATGGAGGATCCTCAGAAGAATGGGAATGAACCTACCATATAATCCTGCAATAACACTTCTGGGTATCTACCCAGAAGAATGGAAACCAAACTACCAAACTAATGCATGTGTATCTATGTTCATAGCCACACAAATCACAATTGCCAAACTATGCGACCAGCCAAGATGTCCATCAAAAGATGAATGAATTACAAAACTATGGGATATGTACAAAATGGAATTTTACTCAGTCATAAAGAAGAATGAAATTATGTCACTTACAGAGAAATGGATGGAACTGGAGACCATTATGCTAAGTGAGATTAGTCAGTCACAAAAAGTAAGAAATTGGATGTTTTCTCTAATATGTGGAAGCTAGGGAGAAAAAGAGTCATAGGAGAAACTCTAGACGAGGAAAGAGAAACCATAGATGAGCAAATAAGGCAACCTAACTGAGGGAGATGGAAGGGGGAAGAGGTAAATTTCCTAATGTACATTCACAAACATATCAAAGCCAAACTTGAGAAGGAGGGAGTGGGGAGGAAACAAGGTGGTAATTGAGGAAGGGCTAAATGAGCGATATGTGCATGTATGCCTCTACTACCTTGTACTCCATTAAGATGTATGATTACAATGCACCAATAAAAAATTAAAAAAAGAATGACGTCTTCTTCAAGAATGAAGCAGTATGTTCCATTGCATCTTGCATGAGTCCAAGACAGTAACCACCACAACCATCTAAAGACTTGAGACATACTGCAGAAAGGTCTTGATATGTGCATGAAACGCAGGTAAAAAGAGGATCCTGTGCCAGACCGTGAGCAGATGGGGACTTCCCTTACCCACAGAAGACCTCATTTCTTACTAGCCAGAGAAACGAGAGGAGGCCAGCAACCAGCAAATAAAATGATAGTCACTGGTCAGAAATGATATGAGGGAAGCATGCAGGGAAGGAGAGAAGTCAGCTTTTGTAATTTTCAAAAATATCTTCTAATCTGAATTGCTGGAGGGAAGAGTTTGGAGTTATCTTGGATAAGTCCCCAGGCCTCAGTCCCCTTCTTTTGGAAATGAAGTAATGATACTGAATTTGTTGTGAGGAGTAGGGATAATGAATGTCAGAGAGTCCCTAGTGGATGCTCTGTAAATTGTGCCTCTTATTAGCTTCTCACAGAGCTCCAGTTCTCCCCAACCATGCCCCAGGGATGAAGAAACATCATTTGTAGTGACTTGGTTATGCACAGGTGGTATCCTGTAAAACCAGATCAACCTCCCCCAGGCCCCACACATTTTTGTGACACATACTTTAGCGCTTTTTCTATTCATCGGCTGCAACTACTCCATAGAAATTGCTTTGGTTCTTAATTTATAATTCTAAAATAAATGCATGGCTCTTAAGTCCAGCATTTTTGGTTTATTTGCTCAGAAGTGCCTGGAACTTATCAACTGTGGTCTCATGGGATGGTTCAGAGCAGAGATGCAGCGAGAGGCAGGGAGGAAGCAAGAATCAGAAAGGAGGAGGAGGCTTGGAGGCTCCATCACTGAATTAATGGAACAAGCCCCTAAGGAACATATATAGTGGTCCAGATGGTCCTTACCAATATGAGATGGTCTTGTGAGCTTCTTCCAAGGACAGGTATTACCTAGTGGGGTGTGTGTGCTGTATGTGTGTGTGCATGAGCGTGTGTATGTATGTGTGTGTGTGTGTGTGTGTGTGTGTGTGTGCCTGTGCCTAATCCAGGTTAAACAGTGATCTGGAAAGTTAATCTTGTCTTACCAGGCCTCTGTACGCCTACCATCTTCCCCCTCTGACCCTGTCTCCAGGCTGAGCACCCTATACCCTCATGGCTAAGATCATGTTCTCTTGATTAAGCCTGCAATGGCTCCCAGTTGCTAAAAGGAAAAAAAAACAGTAAACACTTAAACAAAGTTAAGAGACCTCAAGATGTGGCCTCTACCTACCTTTCTGGTTTTACTTTTGACTCTTTTCCTCCTGCAACATTGGGCACTTGGAACACTGACCTTGTAGAAGTTCCAGTTCATGATGGGATGTTCCTTAGCTCCCCTATCTCACACATTCTTGGATCTGCCTAGAACAACTGCCCTCTTTCCCAGTCACCTTGCTTTTTGCCAAGTTGACTCCTGCCCACTCTTTCATATTCTGCTCAAGCTTCACCTCCTCCAAGGACCTTTCCTTGACTGCTATTCTCCTGGTGTCTGGAGCTCCTGAGTAGGACCTCCTGGGTGCAAAATTTTGCTCTGACCATATAATCCAGCTATACCACACCTGGGTATCTTTCCAAAGGAATCGAAGTCAGAATATTACCGTGATGCATGCTCGTCCCCGTTTACGGCAGCACAATTCACCAGAGCCAAGCGAGGGAGCAAGCCTAGGTGTCCATCGACACATGAACTGCTTCTGAAACTGTGGCATCTATACACACTGGACTCTTATCCAGCCATGAAGAAAAACAAAATTCTGTCATTTGTAGGGAAATGGACCGAGCTCGAGATTATCATGTTAAGTGAGAGTAGCCAGTCTCAGAAAGTGAAGGCTCCTATGATTTCTCTTATATGTGGAAACTAGAGAGAAATTGGGAAACAAAATGACCTTAGATAAACAAGAAGTATCAGTAGAATAGTGGAAAAAGTTTGGGGGAAGGGAAGTGGGAAGGAGAGGGAAGAGCTGATTAAAATAAAACAACTCAAACAATCTCGTGTACGTTTGTGAAGCCATCAATACCAATTTCAATACTATGGATGGGGAAGCCGAGGGAGCGCGGTGGGACCTGGAAGGAAGGTGCTGTGCACACCTATGTTTCTATCACACCTCAGTATGATGGTGGATACAACGCACCAATATAACTATATTAAAAAAAAAAGTCTGGCTCTGCCCATCACTAACTCTCAGGTCTTTGGTAAATTTCCTTTCTTCTTCAGTCTTGAATTCCTGATGTGAAAAATGGAAACATTTGTGACACCTTTGTCCAGGGCAGTGCTATCTATAAGCTTCTAGGACATTGGGAGCCCCTCAGTAAATGTCCTGGCTGATCGTCTTTATAGCAGCCACCAAGCTCTATTTCAAACACCCTCTGGGACTAAGTAGTTCCCAGAAGATAGTAAGCTGAGAGCATGCACCTTTGTATTCCAGTCCCCAGCCCAGAAGCAAATGCAAGGGTCCATGGAAGGCTGAAGGGACTGCCATTCAAAGGCCGCCATGAGTCTCAGAATACTGCCCCCCCCCCAGGCTGCCCAGCATCTAAGCCCTGCAAGCAGCAGGTCCTGCAGGGGGGATTCTGTTGCAGAGAGACTTCCTGCTCTAGACGGGAGGGACAGCAGGCACAGCTCCCTGGTGGCTGAGTGGGTGAGGGTGGACAGCACTCTAGGAAACCTCTCTTACAATCTCACTTTCTTGGGAAATAGACAGGGTAGGAAACTGTCACAGCTGCTGGGGTTCTGGGGGGCTGTCCTCATCCTCAGGAGGCAGAGTGTGTGTCATTCAACTCCCCGAATGGAGCTGCGGGCCTGCCTTGCACACCGGGGTCCCCAGTGACCAAGAGGGGCTTCCATGTCATTGGCTCTGCTCTTTATTCCAGACCCAAGAGACCCAGCACCAGCAGGAGCTCCCTAAATCCAGGTGAAGCCACAAGATAACCCTGCCTGTGAGGGAGATGGAGGTCATCACTGGTCACATCCTCCTGGGCCCCCTTCAGGAGGGAGGAACCTGTCTCAGAACATAGCTTTAACTCTTGATCACTTACATATTTCTGTTTCACGTGGATGATAAAAAATATGAGCCTCTTCACATTCCTTTTGACTACCAGAGATTGCTTGGAGCTAATCTGTGCCTCCCCATAACAATGGAAGACCTTGTGATCCCACCCCAACCCCTGCCTACTTTCTAAGGCTGCCTCACCTCAGCTTCCCCTTCCTTTTCTCTGATCTCTTTTACAGAGTCCGACTTATTTATTTCCCATATATTCTTGCATGCTGCTTTAGTTCCCTGAGGCAAAGGGATCAACCAGCCACAAACAAAAGGAACATTCAGTGTCCTCCAGGTGGACACTGAATTTGGACTGACGGCTGTGCAGGGCACTGATTACACAGGAGGACTGGAACCAGAAGCTTCAGGAGAGCACAGAAGTCAGTCCACCCTGGAAGTCATGGTCACTAATCTCCCCCATAGCAGCCTCTCTCATGCCGCCATTTCTGTGCAGTGTTACAAAAATCACTATTTCAGGTTCTGGGCACTGTGGACTTCATAAATCAACATCCTTCTTGGTGGTGGGCGACACCAGCTCCTGCCTTACCTTTATTCCTTGTCCCAGGCTTTCCAAGGAATTAATATCCAGCCCTTCTTTGCAGGCTTGTAAGCAGGAGATCACCTTCTGGCTGTCCATTTTGCCAGGGCGGATGGTAAGACTAGCCAGGCTGCCGTGGAAGAATTGAGCAAACCGGGGTTTGGCTACTTCTCCTCCTGGAAGAAAAAGAAAGCACCGTCATCTGCCCTGTGGTGGAGCTTTGGGTAGAATTGCCATCATCAGGCACCATCTGGCCAGGGAGCCATGGTTGCATTGACTGTGTGTCCCCTGAATCTGAGAAACAAATTGTATGTGTGAGTGTGTGTGTGTGTGTGTGTGTGTGTGTGTGTGTGTGTGTGCATGCATATGTGTGTGTTCTATCAGAGCACAGCTCCATTATCGCTCTTATGCAAGGGTCCAAAGGGCTCATGTTGGAGGAGGAAGTGTTGGGTGGGCTGTTGAGGAAAATACACAGAAATACACCAAGTGCTGTGTGCAGGTATGTGTACATCACCTTGACTCTCACTCTGATGAATTATTACAAAGCACTGATAAAAATATAAAAAATGTTTCCTTTGCAACTCAGTGAGACCCTGTTTTAAATAAAGACATAGACGGGTGTGGTGGCACACACTTGTAATCCCCGTGCATGGGAGGTGGAGACAGGAGGATCGCGCAGGTTCGAAGCCAGCTGTGCTGGCTTAAGACACCCTGTTTCCAAATAAAAAAATATAAAATAGGTCTGGGAGTGTAGCCCTAAGGTAGAAGGGTTTCCAGGAACCCCAGTACCACCAAACATAAAATATAATAAAATAAAATAAAGAAGTAAAAATAGAACCGTCTCCAGTACTGAAAAAAATAAAAAGAAAGAAATTTGCAAAGAAAACTCCCCAAATAAACAAAAACAATGAAGCAACATGTTCTTGTGGGACATCTGTCCTGGGAGCCATATTCTCCAGTCTTCTTCCTGGTTTCCTGCCTTCCAGGCAGACTTCTCCATGAACTTTACTGAGCCCTTGCATATCTGGGCAGCAGACACAGATAGAACTAGCCTGGATCGCATATGACTGTCCAGAGAGGAAGCAAAATACAGAGAATAGATGGACCTGGGCTGAATTCTAGCTCCTTGGAGGGGTCGTTGGAAGCTCTCTGAACCTCCCTTTGCTCATGGAGAAAACTTTTATTTATTTTTTTTCTGGTACCTGGGATTGAACCCAGGGACATTCTGCCTCTGAGATACCCCCCCCCGGTGCTTTAAAATTGTTATTATTTTAAAACAGGCTCTTGCTAAGTTGCTACGGCTGGCTTTGAACCTGCAACCCTTTGGTTTCAGCCTCCCAAGTACTGGGATTACAGGTATTCACCACCTGCTCAGTTGCTTCTGGGTTTTGGCTGTTGGTTCTCTTAGATGGTCTCCTGGAGCTTCCCCCTGTGAGGCTTTTGTTTGGTAGCAGAGTTTGCCCCATAGAGACACCTCTGTGAATGGCTTCCTCAGATCTCTAGAGGACAGATTTTCAACAAACTACAACACCTGGACTTCTCTGCTGTCTACTGCGCCATGCTGTGCCAACCAAGTCCTGCCCTCAGCCTGGGGAGGGCAGACTTTCCCTGGGGCACTCTATCTCAGCCCTGGGTTAGCAGATGTCTTCTGAACCTCCCATATTCTTCAATGTTCTCATGTCTTCTTAGTGACTAACTCCTGGTTAGAATTAGTAATTCCGTTTGTTTGTGGCACTGGGGAAATGAACCCAGGGACATTCTACCCCTGAGTTACTCCTTTAGCCCTATTTTATTTTCTGCTTTGAAACAGTCTCACTAAGTTGCAGAGAGCCTCATTAAGTTACTGAGGCTGGACTTGAACCCATGATCTTCCTGTCTCAGGCATCCAAGTACTGGAATTACAGTACTATGCCATATGCTTGGCCAGAGTTCAAAATCCTTTATGCTTTCCTATAGAAATTACCCGGTGGGTTTTCTTTCCTGATTGGAACCAGGCTGATAGATCTTCCAGGTTTGCTGATTACCTTTGCTTACGTTTGTTCCTCCTCACACTGAGACCATTCTCCTCCTCAATTCGTCAAGGTCCCTTAAGTTCCCTGTCCCCTTCTGTTCACTATCACTGACACCTAGTCCTCTGTCCATGATGCCCTATTTGCCACTCTGTGCAATCCCTCCCCCCCTCTCTCTCCCTCTCTCTCCCTCTCTCTCCCTCTCTCCCTCTCTCCATCTCTCTCTTTTTGCCCATGAAACACAGACAATCAATTTTAATGTCTCCCTCACTGCTGCCTGGCATTGCTGGCAAATGGTTTACACGTGTGCATCGATGTCCTTAGAAGACAAAAATTGTGGTTCTCAACCTTGGATACATATTTAATCATCTGTAGATCTTTAAAAAGTCATCTGAAGCCTGGTGCTTGGTCTCACCCCCAGGGATTCTGACTTCATTGCTATGAAGAATTTAAAAGCTTCTTGGGTGAATCAACTATGAAGCCAAGGTTAAGAGCCACGGAGCTAGACGAGGTCGGACCTACTGCATACCCCTTATGTGATCTCTCCTTGATGCTACCTGCAGGCTTATTCTGCACGCTGCTATAATTTATTAGTTTAAGTCCCTCTCTCCCGGATAGCAGGGACCACTCATACATTATTCATTTTAATGAAGACAATACTGAAGAGTCTTAGGGGCTGAGGGCTGCACCAGGCACTTTGCATACATCGGCTCGTTTATTCTTTCCAACAACACTTGGCCTCTTGTGTCCTCCTGGCCTCCTGGCCTCTCTACCTGGCATGCAGCAGACACTTTATAACTGCCTGCCGAATTAGAGGAGATGGTGAGTCGAATACCAGCAAAGCATTGTGGGCATTGTGTCTGTCTCGTCAACATCTACCTCATTCTTTTCCTCTGGTTAAGGCAGCCCTGTGGTTTAGAGGGTTGACTCAAGTGCTAGGGATGGACTGTACTTGGTTAAATCCTAATAAGGTTATGTCATCCCTGTTGCTCCAGGGATTGATTGGGTGTGGACCAGGGACTCAGTACCAGGATGAATCCCATTCTACTTGGTGATAGATAAGCACATCATACTTGGTGATGGATAAGGCATAGGGATTGGTCCAGAAATAACAAGGAGACCATATTGGGCTGGGATCACGAGAGATGTTGACTTGCAGAGTTTGAAAATAAAGCTTCTGCTTTTCTTTCCAAAAATCTCCAACCAATTCCTGCTGTCTTTCCTTGGAGACTGGGAAGTCAAGACAGAAGGCTAAGGGCAGCAGCAGTCCTTTTGGCCATTAGACTAAGGTCAAGAAGAGAAACTGGAGGCGCACAGAGCCAGGCGAGTCCTGGCAGGACTGAGTGGGACTCCGGTGGACGTCCTCACCGCTGTGCTTTGGGGTGTCCTCAGCTGCGGGGACTGCTCCCATATCTTTGTGGGAGAAGCCATTTTGACTCACAGTATTGTTCTTTCTCACTCAGCGAGTCTTTTCTCTGGAAGTGAAAGAAATATCTTCTGAATTGCTCAGCTCATGGGCAATTCCAAGTCAGTTTTGGCTTTGAGGAATGGCTGGAGGTGGTCCATGGCTGCGGGGAAGCCAATTTGAGGTCTTTTGCTCTAGACGCTAAAATACCTCGAGGTAAAGGGGACCCCTCACCCATTAGTATGTTCCAGGTCTAGCAACAGAATATCTTTGTTGACCTGCAGAAAGGAGGGTTTAAACCTGAGTATGGATGGTGAATGCTGTAACTCCCCGGGTAGCCTTCTCTTCTCCACCCTGGAGAAGCAGATCCAACAGCTATCATTTAGTGGACAGTAAACTCATGTCCAACTCCATGTAAAGTCCTCAACAGGCATCATCTCATCAAATCCTCAATAAGGCCTCTGGGAGGATGGTACCCATTTCTACACTTACAGGTGGGAAAACTCAGTCTTAGAGAGAGGGAGTAGGTGGCCTAAGGCTACATTTTAGGAAGTTGTAAAGGATGTGTCCCTACAGCGTGAGCACATCCATCCAGGGATAGCACCAAATAGGGCGTCAGGGTGAGACCAAGAAAACACAGTGCAATCCATCAATTCACCTTTCTCAGCTCCTCACTTAATGGCTCCAACCTCAAAGGCCAAATTTGGAGACTTTCTTGGACACAAAGCCATTTTTCTACCTACTATTTTCTCTCAGCAAAAAACAGGTCCATGTTCCATATTTTTGACTCAGGAATCCCAGATCTTGCAATCTATTTTTAGTGACGGGGCTCCAGAAAAATCAATTCAATTAGCATTTTGCAATAGGAGGCCAGGATAAAATGTGAAATGTATTTGCACCCAGTGGTGGTTGCGATGTGCAATTTTTTTAAATAATAGGTATGTTGAATTTTTTCATCTCAAGAGTGCCTGCATGGACCCTGTTGCTCCTGTTAATATTTATTTATTTATTTTTTAAATTTTTATTGGTGCATTGTAATCATACATCACATTGGAATACAAGACTTGAGAGGGTATACAAGTACACATCATCCAATTAGCCCTCATCCACTCCCCATCCCATTCCCTCCCCCTCCCTCGATCCCATGCTTGTTTGGTGATTAACTTTGATACATATGTTTATGTACCTCCTGCATTTTAAAGAGGCTCCATCTTCCCCTATTTCATACCCTCTGACTGGTCACCTTAATTGTTTCACTATAGGGCCCTTTCTATAGCTCGACCACTTCCTGTTGCCCCTTTCCTCCTAGTTATTGCTGATTAGGGGAAGCATCTGGTTTTAATTTTTTGCAATATTTCTCTCTGCATGTGTGTTGCAAATACCGATCCCACTCTTGACGGCCCCAGTTGTGGCCTGGCTACCTGGTGGACTGATCCAGACCTCACTGGCTCAAGCAGCGGCCTTGCCTCATGGAAGGCCCCGATTCTGGTCTCTCTGGCCCCGACACTGGCCTAACCCCTAAGCTGGCTCTGATCCCAGCCTCGGAGGCCCCAGAACTGGCCTTCCTCATGGCTGGCTCCGATGCTAGCCGATGGCCCCGGCATCGGCCTAACCCCTCGGCAGGCTCCGATCACAGCCTTGAAGGCCCCAGCACCGGCCTTGCCTCATGGCATGATCCGATCCCGGCTTCACTGGCCTCAGCACTGGCCTAACCCCTTGGCAGGCTCCGATCCAGGCCTCGGATGCCCCAGCACCGGTCTTGCCTCATGGCAGGCTCTGATCCCGTCCTTGCTGGCCCCAGCACCGGCCTAACCCCTCAGCAGGCTCTGATCCTGGCCTCGGAGGCCTCAATAGCGGCCTTGCCTCACGGAAGGCTCCGATGCTGGCCACTGGCTCCGGCACCGGCCTAACCCCTCAGCAGGCTCCGATCCCGGCCTCGGAGGCCCCAGCACCGGCCTTGCCTCACAGCAGGCTCCGATCCTGGCCACGCTGGCCCCTGCACCAGCCTAACCCCTCGGCAGGCTCTGATCCCGGCCTTGGAGGCCTCAATAGTGGCCTTGTCTCACGGAAGGCTCCGATGCTGGCCATTGGCCCCGGCACTGGCCTAACCCCTTGGCAGGCTCCGATCCCGGCCTCAGAGGCCCCAGAACCGGCCTTGCCTCATGGCAGGCTCCAATCCCGGTCTTGTTAGCCCCGGCACTGGCCTAACCCCTCAGCAGGCTCCGATCCCAGCCTCCAAGGCCCCGGCCTTGCCTCACGGCATGATCTGATCCCGGCTTCACTGGCCCCAGCACTGGCCTAACCACTCGGCAGGCTCCGATCCCGCCTCGGAGGCTCCAGCACCAGCCTTGCCTCACAACAGGCTCCAATCCCAGCTTTGCTGTGTCCATCACTGGCCTCACTCCTCGGCAGGCTCTAATCCAAGCACCCTCTTTGCCCAACCATTTGTCCCATGTTTTCGAGGGTGCGTGGTGGTAGCATTCTGCCTCTGGGGTCATTACTTCAAAGGTTCCAGATGTAATGCATCAGATCTCTGCCTCACCTGAGTACTGCCAACTACCATTGCCACTGCCTCCACCATTTCAAATCTTTCCCAAGCTCTTTTTCCACTCTAAATGTTGCCCAGTGTTCCTAAGCATGCACAACGGTAGCATTTGACCTTTGGTGTAATTTCTCCAAAAAAAAAAAAAAAATAAGGTTGGTAGGCTCCGATTTCTGCTTCTCCTGAATACAATTCTCCACTGCCAACATAGAGACCGCTTTCAGCACCGCCTTTCTCCTTGGTCTCCACTAAAGTCTCTCTCCTTACAGTTGATGTCCAAGATTCTTAACAATGTAGAGAAGAAGCAGTCCTCCAGAGCGGGAATTTTTCCAATAATTCCAGTTCATTTGGATAAGTTTTGTCTGCATCTCCAGTATCCTGGCATCCGCCACGGCCTCCTTGACCCCTCTCCAATGTTTTCCTTTTTTCTTTTTCTTTTCCTTTTTTACAGGATCCTTCCAGGTGGAGAGGGGGTCGCTGAAGGGTGTCCCGCCAGCACCTGCCCACCCGCCCAGGGTCGGGGCAAGAGGCTGGGACCACAGGGTCCTTCCAGGTGGAAAGGGGGTCGCCTAGGGGTGCCCCGCCAGCGCCTGCCCACCCGCCCAGGATCCGGACCAGAGGCGCGGATCACAGGGTCCTTCCGGGTGGAGAGGGGGTCGCCTCCGGGTGCCCCACTAGTGCCTGCCCACATGCCCAGGGTCGGGGCCAAAGGCCTGGACCACAGGGTCCTTTCGGGTGGAAAGGGGGTCACCTAGGGGTGCCCCGCCAGCGCCTGCCCACCCGCCCAGGATCCAGGCCAGAGGCCGGGACCACAGGGTCCTTCCGAGTGGAAAGGGGGTCACCTAGGGGTGCCCCACAAGCGCCTGCCCATCCGCCCAGGGTCGGGGCCGGAGGCCTGGACCACAGGGTCCTGCCGGGTGGAAAGGGGGTCACCTAGGGGTGCCCCGCCAGTGCCTGCCCATCCGCCCAGGGTCGGGGCCGGAGGCCTGGACCACAGGGTCCTGCCGGGTGGAGAGGGGGTCGCCTCCGGGTGCCCCGCCAGCGCCTGCCCACCCGCCCAGGGTCAGGGCCAGAGGCCCAGACAGCTCCTGTTAATATTTAGAATAAACATGGGCATGAATCATTTTTAAAAAATGACCTGAATTTTTCTACAGAGAGCCTTCTGTAAGTATTTACAAGCATGGTTTTGGATTCCTGAGCCTAGCTCTACACCCATTTTTAAAGTGTTTGCTGTATACATCACTTTTAAATTCAGTTAATCATAAGATGTGCGTCATGTCCTTCAGGAACTTACATAGAACAGAGAGAATAAGGCATAGATGCTGATAAAAGAAAATAAAAATTGTAAGAATAAGTTGCCAGTATAGTAGTCTCAAGCACTACATGATTAATTTTTAAAGAAGTGATAAAGATAATAATATCAATAATATCTATATCAGTAAGCCAGAGGGGCCAAAAGAGCCACCATTTCTTAGGTCCTTGGGATGTGACAATTTCTTTGATGTACTACTGTATTTTTTTTTTTTTTGCAGGTCTGGGGATGGAACCCAGGGGCATTCGACTTCCAATCTACACCCCCTACCCTATTTTTTATTCTTTATTTTGAAACTGGGTCTCACTGAGTTGCAGAGGGCCTCACTGAGTAGCTGGGGCTGTCCGTGAACCGTGATCCTCCTGTCTCAGCCTCCAGAATGCTGGGATTACAAGCGTGCGCCACCACGCACGGCTGTGCTACTGTATTTAATCTAAATGGCAGGGTAGTATCATGGAGGTCTTAGCCTCTGTTCTTTCTGTTTTCCCTGGCATTTCATTCACCTGGCCACAAAGGGATGGCCAAGAGACTAAAACTGAAGCTTTTCCTGGTGTGGTTTCCAGAAGCCTAAGCTCTTGAGAGGACAGGAAAGAATGAGAATGGGTTCCCATTTGGGGAAGAAGAGAGGAGGAGAATCTGACTTCCCCTCAGGTGTGCAGGGTTTGAGGTGGCAGGGAGGGGAGATGACACCAGAGATACAGAGTGGAGCTGCCTGATGCTGCTTCTTAGGCTGAGCCCTCGCAGGGGTGTGGGATGCCAAAAGGGCTTGCTGACCTGGCACAGCTGGGCAGGTGGACCATGACAGACTTATAGAAAAAGCATGAGAAACATGGGCAGGCCCCTATGTAAGGTAAGGAAATAGCAAGACAGCTCCAGACCTGGAGAACCATCAGTGACTGGGGACCATGAGAGGTGGGCTCCATCAGTGGACACCTGCATGGAAAGGTGCTGGGGGGCCCCTCAGCACCCCAGTATTCTATAGCCCCCTCTGCAACCAGTCACCCTAAGGAAATGGAGCATTCCAAATCTGTGGGGGGTTGACTCTCCCCACTCAGATGGAATGAAGGCTTGAAGAAAAAGATGGGGGTGGGAGAGGCATTTTCTCTTGTTGAACTGAGATTCTTGTTATATCTACAACTCCTCTTATCGATGGAGCCAACCAAATTCTATAACTCGCCCAAGGCCACAAATGAATGAAGCTAAGATTCAGATGTGGGTGTTGCTTGTCTCCCAATTCTTTGCCCTGAACCCCACATAAAGATGTTACTGGCAAGGTACGAGGAAGATTGGAGAGGGATGGGTTGGACTGACATAATGTGGGGGAAGAATGCCCAATTTTCCTGGGTTCTGTGGACTCCAGATAGCTTCAGCAGAGACTCCTAGTGGCTGGTATCAGGTTTATCAGAAAAAACAAAAACAGCCAAACGCAGTTATCTCAAAAAACAGCAATGCGGTGGGCCTCTGTCTCCTCTAGTTTTGTGTCCACAGATAAAAAATTATTTAAAACCTCTGCCCGTATTGAATGTGCAGACTATTTCTTGTCCTCATTCTTTGAACAACACAATATAAAAACCATGACGCAGCATTTACATTACTTTGGGCATTACAAGTAATCTAGGGATAGATAATTTCAAGTATAGAGGAGAATGTGTATAGGCTTATGGGAATACTGAACTCTTTCATAGACGGTACATGAGCATCTCTGGATTCTGCTATCTGCAGGGGGTCTAGGAACCAATCTATTGCAGATATTGAGGAACGACTGTATTTGGCAGACATGAGTTGATGTTGCCCATCTTATTCTAAGCCGGAGACGGCACTGGGAATGAAGAGCTGCATATCCATCTCCCGTTACCCAGCTTTCTTTCCTTGGAGAGGTGGGGCCTACTTACTATAAAGACAGCTTTTAAATCAGTAACGTTCAATTTCCTCTAAGCATAATTTGAGGGAAAAGATCTATGTAATGTGAATGTATTGTCTGCTCTCTGAACAAAGTGTGTTTAGATACTACTGGTCTTTCCTGGTCATTTCATAGCTGTTTAGTCTGAGAATCATATGGGGAAGAATAGGGCCATGTTCCCTCTTGCCCGAGCTTGATACGACTCTGAGCAAGGCTGGTGGATGGAGATGCCCCTCCAGGAACACAATTTCATGGATGGCTGAGTATCAATTTTGCGCCATGCAAATAGCAAGACTGTCTGAAATCTTGCTTTCTCTTATTTCCTCATTTCAGTGATGGAGACACCCATGGAACTAACGACTAAGTGAAGTGTGTAATAAACCCTCCAAAGCTGCAGCTTTAAAACTCTGTCTGCACCACCCCAGGGGAAGCTCACATACATGTAGGTTGCAGGTGACTTGTGGAGAAACATCATCTGTCATCATGGCTGGCCCTGACTCATTCCCAGCAGGTCTTTGCATCCCTTTATTTTTATGCACCCTGGTTTCTGCCTTTATAAAAAACATTTCTGTAGCATCACAGTGAGCGAAACATCTGACTTAAAGATGACACCAAAGGTCAGCTCTTTGGAGTTGGGGACCTAAATTCACAGAATTAGAGAGTCCTCATATGTCATCTGGTATATTGCCTCTGTTCTCCAGGAGAGGGGACTGAGAGCCCAAGAGAGGCAAGATCATCTTCAAAGACCCAGAGTCTTTGAATGGCCTTCTACAAACTCCAAACTCAGTCCTCTTCTCACTAAACCACGATCCCCAGTGAGCCTGTAGTTATCTTTAGACCTCAGCATGACCTTGTTCAATCTGTGGGGAAAATGCCCGGGAAATCTGGGTGAATGATTTGACTCCAGAGACCAGAATCTTCGGACTCTGCCTTCCTTGGCTGTGGTGGTCCAGCAGTGTATTGAATGGTAAGGTTTTAGTGGCAAAGATATGCATTAAAATCCAGGCTTTATGTGATTCTTGGCCCTCATATGCAATATGGGGTCTACAGAAGAACCCATGTAAACAGCTCAGCATAGTGCTTGGTGCATGCCACTAGCTCAAACATGGCGGCTGAGTACAGTGGTGGGAAGGTGGGAAGGTCTCCTCCTTCCTCCTGCCATCTATCACTCAGAGACATTAAAATGATAATTTTTTTTCTTTAAGATTATCCTCAAATATTCTACCATAATCCTCAGAATAAGATATAAAATTAGACTTACAGTTCAGTTATACAAGTTCTAGACCTGATTCACTGAACTTTAAACCTGATTCCAACTCTGCCATCTTCAAACCAAATGCAGCCCCATGTCAAATTGACTACAAGACCTAGAAGACCATCTTTGCTGTATTTTTTTTAATAGAGCCAAAGTTAAGTTGAGACTCCTTGTTAATTGCCTGTGTGTGTGTGTGTGTGTGTGTGTGTGTGTGTGTGTGTATGTCAGATTGAGCCATGCACCTTTGTCAAAATAGCCTTAAAATGAACTGTGATTTGACAAACATTATCTACCTTTTCTAGGTAGACTTGGGGGAGGGAAAGGAGCTGAGGATTCATGAAAGCAGACAGCCCTTACCCTCTGCAAATTCTCCATCAAATAAGGGGGTGTAGACCTGCAGTAATAACTATAAGCATTAATTCCGAAAGTTGAAACACATGCCTTCACTCAATAAACTTGGTTTAATTTAGTATAAATTTCTCCTAATAAAGACTTCATTGAAATTATCCTACCTCCAAATTACATTGGGATGCTTCCCAAAGGGTGCTCCAGGGACATCCTTGTACAGAGTGAGTTCCACGGTGAAATCACATTGAGAAACATGAGCTAAGTCATTTCAAACAGGTTCTTTTACTGGAGTGCTTTTGGGGTCATTCAGGGTCTTATGCACAGTGGGCAAGTGCCTTACCATTGAGCTATGTCCACAACTCTTTTTTTGTTTGTTTTGCTTGTGGTACTGGGGATTAAACCCAAGGTCATTCTACCTCTGTGCTACATTCCCAGTCTTTTTTATTTTTATTTTTTATTTAGAAACAGTTTTCTAAGTTGCTAAGACTCTCACTAAATTGCTGAGGATAGCCTTAAACTTGAAATCCTCCTGTCTCAGTCTCCCAAGAATTGGGGCTATAGGAGTGTACCACCACACCTGGCTACAACTCTTTTTTTTTAAGTTATTTTTGCGATAGGGTCTTACTAAGTTGCCCAGGGTGGCCTCAAATTGGTGATCTTTTTGCCCCAAACTTTTTGAGAGCTAAGGTATATTTACCCCCCCCCCCAGTGTGGAGGTGTAGGGATTGTTTACACTGTTTCCCAAACAGGTATATATTGAAATCCTGGTGGAAGGGGCATCCGATGGGATACAGTAAATACTGTGTGAATGTAAGGCAGACACAGCTGATACGTGCCTCTTCCAATGGCAGAGACGCTAGGGATGTAGAATAATTTCAACACAGACTTTATTAAGAGAAATTTGTACTAAATAGACCAAGCTTATTAAGGGAAGGCACGTATTTCAAGTGTCTAATACTCATGTCTGGCAGAAAAATGACCCCCAAAAATGTACGATGGATCTCAGGGCCACATATAGCTCCAATTTCCCTATCTGAGGATATATGCCACTGATTCCTCTGAATCTCAGGAGCTATAACTATTTTCAATACACTTTGTTCCACTTATATCTTTGCCTTTGGTCTTTTCTTGTCTTCTTTGGTCTGATCTCCTCCAAAAGCCACACAGTGGTTCTGAACCTTATCTTTAATTTTGAGAAACAGTCCCTTCTCTATCTCCTGCTGCATTAATAAGACCGAGCAAAAACAATTTCCAGGGGAGAGGCATTCCTCATCCAAGATCAGGGTCATCATAGGAGTAGAACAGGCTGGACATTCTGGGAAGACCAGGGACCTAAACCTTGGAGGGGAGTCCCCTGGCAGAGGAAAGGGGAGGCGGTCACAAGGGATCCAGTCACAGTTAGGGAATCCTGCGGTGAGGTCTACCAGGAATAGGTGAGGATCAGGAAGGAAGCAGGATAGTGTCTTCCTGAGAAACTTCCTGTAACAGTGCTTCTTCATACATGCTTAGCCTTTTCATTAGAACCCCTTCCCAGACATCTAACACAAATTAGGCAAAAGCAGAGCTGTTCATTTGGAGCACAGGCAACGGCTCCCTGGGATGAGCCTCCAGGGCTCCCTCAGGCACTGATCTGGCATGACCAGCAGCATTCCTGATAGACTTCTTTGCACAGCTGAGCCACAGTACTGGGGGCTGAGGTCCAGTGTAGAGGTCGGGGAACAGGTAGATGTGAATATATAATTCTTGCTATTTAGTTGTAGAACTCTAACTTTTGTCCTGAGAAGTGGGATGGAGTAGAAACCTAAGGAAAAGGATGTCAGTCCTTTAAATAGTATTCTTCCCTGTGGTGACCTGCTATGGCTTGAGTTTGTTCTCCATAGGTTCCTGCATTGAAAAGTATGGCTTCCAGGGTGACAATGTTGAGATATGGTCGGACCTAGAGGGTGGTCAGGAGGCTGGCCTCTTCCTGTGCTCTGGTTTTTGTCTCACCATATTTCTCCCTATTTGCACGTGTCCAACCAATGCAATGGCATCCTTCATGAGGTGGCATGGCCAGGGATGGGGGGGTGCTCACTACAGATAGCACAGTGCTGTTTGAACCTTCAGTCTTCCAAATTGGGAGCTATGTAACCCTCTTTTCTTTATAAATAATTCAGCCTCAGTTATTTTATTATAGCAACAGAAAACTAATGCATGACCCATAGAGAAATAAGAAACCTGTCATTTGTATAGAGGCATTAGTGTCTAAGCCAATGCAGAATGAGCCAGTCTGTTCCTGAGAGAGGGTCTGAATCTATCCTGGAGTACTACACTATTCTGAACACAGAAATGATGGCAAGGTGGTACACATAGCCACTCAGAAGAAAGGAGAACTCTTTTGCGATGTGATGCCCATTCTGACTGCAAAAACCTTTCCCTAGGATTATGAGATGTTACATGCGCTACGCCTTACTGGCAATATTTCTTAAGTGTAAATGAAGCTCCTTTTTTATAATTACTAGAAAAATTCCAATGAAAATGAAGCGTCACTGATTGCATGGCTTTCAGATTCACCGACAGGAGACAGTAGGCTAATTGGGGCTGCAGAACACTGCTCGGCAGTAGTGCCGGAGCCAGCTCTCAGGAGAACCCCATGAGCAGCAGCTACCAAATGATTTCCTATTCCCATTGTTAGGATATTTCACAAATGAGAGCTAGTTCCCTTGCCAACCTCAAAAGCACCTGAAAGGCGCCCCACAATTGTAAGCCCACAGGCAATTAGATCTTCACACAGAGGGCTTACGCTGTGTATATAAGTAGACAGCAGAAGGTTTAGAGACACACAAAGATAAGGACTGCCTTGCTGGTTGTTAATTTCACATCTTTTGATGGTCCATTCCAGACAGAACCGTGGCTCCAAGAAGGATGTAGGTATTTGTAAGAATCTAAACTCCTTAACAAGGCCATGTGGTATCACAGGGTTTAGTTTTCACTCCATTTTTCAGCTTCTTCTCCTCCATTCCTTCTGGTCCGTGTGCATTCCAATGATAGGGGACCCTACGTATGCCCACATCAACTTTTCCTGATGTTTCCTCCCATATCTTCCCTGTGAACCTCTTACTCTGTCCATAAAAACTGATTTTACCATTTTTAAAATGGTACTAGGGATTAAACCTTGAGATGAAACCCCAGCTCATTTTATTTATTTATTTATTTTTGAAACAGGGTCTCACTGAGTTAACACACACTGGCCTTGAACCTACAATCCTCCTCAGTCTCCTAACTGCTGGTATTACAGGCATGTGCCCCCTTGTGCTTTAGAACTATTTCCTCTGCCAAAAATTCATCAGTGCTTGGTCATTTTTCTCAGGGATAATTCCTAAGTATCTGTGGCCCCAAAGGCTATGTTGACCAGGTCACTGCCTACACTTCAAGCCGATCTTCCAACACTTTTCTTTTGATTGGCTATTTTCTAGATTTTCTGACCTTTCTGACTTCTAGATGCACCTGGGAGATCAGGGTTTGTGTGTAAGAGTTAGTCTCAGGGAACAGAAAGAAAGTCAGGGCATATTGAGAGACAGGAGAGCTAGGGTCACAGAAGCTAGAACATGCCAAGGGCTTGCAGAATGTCTTCAACGTTGAGTTTAGATGTAAGGCCCTTCCCCGGGGGGTGGAGGAGAGACCAGCAGATATTTTAAAATCAACACATTCATTCAAATAAAATGTGCCAAGCACATGCAGTATGCCTATCACTTAATCTTTATAATAATCCTGAGAGGTAGATATTACTCTTATTTGATAGATTAGAAAGTAGAAGCTCAGAAAAGTTAAGGTCCACATACCTAGCAAAAGCAGAGTTGGGATTGGACTGAAAGTAATTTTTCTGACTCCAAAGTCTAAACTGTTTTTTAACTGGGGGGATATGGAAAGGAGTATATGCAAAAAATTAGCAAGGGGGATGCAAGTTCCAGGGTTTTTTGTTAATTAAAAAATTGTTCCGAGCCGTTCGTGGTAGCGCACGTTTGTAATCCCAGCGCTTGGGAGGCTGAGACAGGAGGATCCCACAGGTTTGAAGCCAGCCTCAGCTACTTGGTGAGGCTCTCAGCAACTTAGTGAGACTCTGTTTCCAAATAAAGTATAAGATAGGTCTGGGAGTGTAGCCCGGAGGTAGAAAAGGCCCTGGGTTCTACCCTCAGTAGCACCAAAAAAAAAAAAAAAATGTTCCTATACCAGTTATGGTGGTGTACAAACACTTCTAATCCCGGTACTTGCGGGTCTGAGACAGGATAATTGCAGGTTTGAAGCTAGCCTCAGCTACTTAGGCCCTGTGCAACTTAGTGAGACCCTGTTTCAAAATAAAGAATAAACAAATAGGGATGGGGTAGTGCAAAAAAAAAAAAAAAAAAGGAGTCTCTGTCTCAGGAGGTAAAGAGTTGATAGCATTTGTAACAAAACATGTCAACCTTTGCCTTTTCCTAAACACATAATTATGTCAACAAAATAATCAGCTTGCAAAGGGGGCCGTGAGCCACAGTGAAAGGGCAGAGGCGTTGGATGATTGGGTAGGGAATGCTGACTAGGTGCCTTTGGGTAAGCTACTTCGCCTCTCTGAGCCTCTGTCTGCTTATCTACAAACTGGGACTAATAACACTTTCTCAAAAAACTGTAAGCATCCCTGTATTTTATCCTTGTAATACTGGCTCTTAAATTTTCCATCGGGAAATGAGATTAGGCAAGTGCCACTCATAGTTAAGTAAGTTAAGTAGTCAAGTTAAGACTCATGATCACACTTACAATTCCAAAGAAGAAAGGTCCTAGAACACACGGAAAGAGGACCAGAAATATATAGTGAACACTGCAGTACTTATTCTATCTCATTCTTTTAAAATAAATGTATACTTGAGTTTGATATTTGAAATGTATTTTGTGGAACAGCGTGTGTGTGTGTGTGTGTGTGTGTGTGTGTGTGTGTGTGTGTGTGTGTTGAGGGTTGGGTATGGTGGTCACAGGGTGAGAAATAACTTGTCCTGTTGGTGCACAAATCTCTAGGTCGAATGGAGCCACACCTGGATGGGCTATAAACTTTCTCTGAATCTCACCCTGACAAAGAGATTGCCAGGAATCACTCAGAAAGTGTAGACATTAAGCTTGGAGACAGTACCTGGTGGAGCTTTTGGATTCAAACTTAGGAAGAAGTGGGTGCATGTTTTACATGGGAAAGAAAAGCAAACAAATATATTAACTAGATGGGTCAGATTGCAGTGTGTTTGTCAATACTATTCATTTATAAAATATTTTCAATCTTTCTTCCATTGTACATATCATGTCCCTACCCTACTGGAATCAGCTATGTCTGTATGACTTGCTTTTGGTCAATAAAATATGAATAAAAATAATAGGCAACATGATAGGTTGAATCATTGTGAGCATGTGCATAATCCACTATGCTTTCTTTTCTTCTCTTTGGATAACCAGCAATGTAGCTGTTTTGTCTGCTTGGCCCTTCTGTGAGTATAAAGCTGAAGAGAATAACCCTTATTGGTTTGTAGTGAATATAAAGTGAGAATTTTTTAAAAACCATGATAGAGAATTGGGGCATGCTTGTCAAAGTAGCACAACTTAGCCTATTCTAACTGATTTGAGGATTATCTTAATTGTTTACAAAATCACTTTTTATTTGGTGAGGCCACTTCCCACTCTGGGTAACAGGCCTGTGACTAAGTGACAGTGGTTATAGCTGGCCGTGCAGAGGTAGAGGCACATTTCTGTTTCAGGCTGGGGTGACAGGGTTCCAAATGTAGTCTCTGAGGATTTATAAGGAAGAATCAAAGTCAAGTTCATGGGGGAGAGGTTGATGGACTACAGCCCTCTTTTCTTACAGGCATTCTCCAGCCTATGCTCTGTAATATCCTTATCGTGTCCAACTGGGGCACTGAACCACAGAAGAACCAAGGGCTACTGCTCCAAGACAGCTGTGTCCAGGGGTTAATGATACCTGTGTAGCCTCTAATTTAGTGCCTGGCTATACCAATTAGTTTCATGGACTCCAGCCAAGTGATACTGGCACCATTTCCTAATATCTTGGGAAATGTGTGCTACTGAAGAAACCCTCACCATTACATTCTTTTGAAATGTTTAATGAAATTTTTACTCTTGTGTGATATATGTCAGACATCAGGTAGGTGATCTCAGCTCAAAAATATCTTTTTTTCTTTTTCCTCATTAACCTTTTTCTTCTTCCTGGGCTTTACATCCCCAGTGGCACCAGGCAGCTCTGTATGTGTTTCTTTCCATCTATTATTTCATGGGGCTGCTTAGGACTCACTCTTTGTCCAATCCAGAGAGGCCCATGCCTCCCCTAGCTCACTCTTGGGTCAGCTGGTCCTCAGAAAACATATCCTTCTATAGTCAGTCCTCCATACCCATGGATGAGTCAAAAATATTTGACAAAAATATATCTTTACTGAATATATACAGACTCTTTCTTGTCATTATTTCCCAAACAACATAGGATAACAACTATTTACATAGCATTGAATTTGCATTATGAGTATTCTAAAGATGTTTCGAGTGCCCAGGAGAATATGCACAGATACATACAAGGACTGGCATATTAAGTGGACTCAAGCATCTACAGGTTTTCATATCTACATGAAGTAATGGGAACAGTCCCCTGGGGATACTAAGGGATGACTGTATGACAGTTCATCTCTTATCTCAGCCCCTATTGGAAATGATTAAAGTCACAAGTCTTAGAAGTTTTTGCAAAAGCCATCAACTCAAGGTTGGGTCCTAATGGGAAGGACCGATCTGTTTATTTGGGAATATCTTCCTTCCTTCTTCTCTTTCACAGGAACTTCAAAGATTCCCAGTCCTTAAGGGAATAGAAGTGAAGGCTCCAGCAGATCTAAATAAAAGTTTACGTGTTTGTGAAGAGAGCTGATTTTCCTGCTTCCAAAAAGGAGATGAGCCTGGATTTAGGGACTAGAAGAGAGAGCGGGGAGGCTGGGGCAGTGGGGAGAGAAGTTCCCTTGGTGGGCGCCAACTATGGGTGTCTGTCCTGAGAGACCAGGAATGGGCGTAGGCCTGAGCTGACCTGGGGAGTGTCCTCCATGGCCTGTGGCCTATGGGTCACTTGCTTCCCATGGCCCTGGGCACTCATGGGCCCCCTGAACAGAGGTGGGAGGCTTGGGCAACTTGTGTGTGTTTTCTGATTGACTTATCGGAGCCAACTGGACTACGTTCAGCCTTTTCTCTATGCAGTCCCACTTTAGAACCAGAGAACATTCCAGAATAATAAATGGCATTGACAACCTAGAGGTGACCACAAAACTTCCCATGTTGATCTGAAATTAAAATCTTGTTTCCAGTCTAATGTTGCATTATTATTATTATTATTATTATTATTATTATTATATTATTATTATTATTTTTATTATTATTACTATTTTGCAGTACTGGGGATAGAACCCAGGGGCATTCTACCTCCGAGCTATACCCCAAGCCCTATTTTTTTTATTATTTATTTGGAAACAGGGTCTCACACTCACTAAGTAGCTGAGCCTGTCCTTGAACCACAATCCTCCTGTCTCAGCCTCCCAAATGCTGGAATTACAAATGTGTGCCACCACGCCCAGCTGAATGTTGCATTATTATACAGATCTAGTGTCTGGATTAAAACTAATTCGTGTGTGTGTGTGTGTGTGTGTGTGTGTGTGTGTGTGTGTGTTGCTGAGACTAGCTAGCCTCAAGCCTGCCATCCTCCTGTCTCAGCCTTCCAACACTAGGATTTCAGGTGTACACCACCATGACATGATTAAAACTCATAAGTCCCGTTTTATTAACACTAGCTAACATAGTTTTTTTCCTGTCTAATTATTATACCATTTGCTTTTCCTTTTTTTTTTTACATCAGCATCTTTCATAGACTATACACAAACAGAATAGGAAGAAGGGCTCCACTGAGCGTTACCTTGCCAACAAGCACCGACGGTGAGTTGCATGGCTATGTGAGATGGGTGAATGGGCCAGTCATTGGTCACCAGGTATGGTTCATATGTTGCTCCATCCATGTAGAGGGTAACCACGGGAAACTCCACATTGATGACATAGTAATGCCACTCTTTGTCACAGATCTAATGAAAAGAAAGAGAAGAAACACTTAAATATGCAATGTGATATCAAACAGCTTTTTTAATTATGAAAGGGGGGAGAAGACACTTTGGGGTCACCAACAGTTATTGCAAAGAACTCAGGGAACATAAAGGTTGGCCTATACGGAGGTTATAGCAGCTCATTGTCAAATAGGTTGAGAAGAAGAACATCTGAGACTCCAATCATCAGGTGAATGTAACTGTTCTTCAGTATTCACAGGGACTGGCTTTAAGACACCCCCTCTGCTGATGCAAAAGTCTGCAGATGCTCAAATTCCTGACATAAAATGGGGCAGGACTTGAATATAACCTTTGCACATCCTTCTAAAGGTCACTTATAGTACCTAATGCAATGTAAATGATATGTAAGTGGTTGTTTCACCGTACTGTTTAGGTAACACTGACAAGAAAAAATGTCTATTCCTGTTCAGTACCGATACATTTTTCTTCAAATGGTTTTGATTCTTTGTTGATTTCATTTTTACATGCGGAATCTGTGGATGCAGAGGGCTAACTATGTTTGACTAAAAGCAGATTATCTTGGTCGCGCAATCACCAACTGCCTAGGCTGGCAAGTTCTTGGTGGACGGGTTGGGATGTTGGCTGAAATGGCTATGAATAAATACATTTTTTTTCTTGGTTTATTTAGTAGAGAACAAAGTTTAACTGGAATAATTTTTCTGAATTTGTGGAGAGGTGGGGCTATAAGAAGAAATGCTCTGGATTGAAAGTATAAATAAAGATAAAAAGGAGAGAAGGAGGGAGAAAGAGAAAAGAAGGAAATGAAGAAAGAAGAGTCAGAGGGGAAGTGAGAGATGGTGGTAGAGTTTGGATGTGAGTCTCCTCCAAAGGTTCACGTGTTACAGGCTTGGTCCCCAGCTGGTGGCGCTATTGGGAGGCGGTGGAAACTCTAAGAAATGGTGTCTAGTTGGAGGAAGTGGGTCACTGAAGGTGTGCCACTGAAGGGCATATTGGGGCCCCGACCCTTTGCTCTCTCTCTTCTCCTTAGCTGCCTGAAGGAAGCAGTTTCCTCTGCTCCTCGCACCCTACCATGATAAAATGCCTCAAAACAAGGCCCAGTGTCAACAGGGCCAGGTAAACGTGGACTCACACCTCTGAAACTTGGACCAAAATAGTCTTTCCTTCTTGAAAGTTTTTTTTAAATCTCAAGTATTTTTGTCACAGCAATAGAAATCTGACTAACGGAGAAGGCAATGTGCACTGAAAGAGGAAGTAGTCCAAGATGAAGAGGAATTGGAACCCCTACTTCTTTGTCTCTGTTTTAAGGATGGTCTGAGAAGTTGCTATCATTCCATGGCCCTTTCAATGCAAACAAAATAAATTCCAAAGGAGGCAGTCTTCTCAGCAGGACTCAGCTCTCTCTACCCTGGTGCAGTTGGAGAGACAGAGAAGGACCACAGATAGATGCTCTGGCCTGGCCTCAGTGCCGGGTGCCCTCACACATGTCCTCTCAGCCTGCTCAAGCCAAGGCTCCTGGTCTCAGAGCTAGGATCCAGCCATAATGGACTGGTAGAGATGTGGGGGCTAGAGTGGACTCGCAATTCCTGACCTCAAGCGACTAAAGTTAGAGGGCACGAGGCAAAATAGAGGGCAAGACTGTCACGTCGTGGGAAGAGAAACAGAAAGCATAGAAGGTAGAAAGACTGGAGAATGATGCTGTGTTCCCTCTGACTGCCTAAGCGTGTGCCTTTTAGTCAGGCTCGACTCTCTTCTCCACACTCCCTCTGTACCCTGTGGAGTCCTTCTCTGACTCTCTCTCATCGTCATCCTCTGGTCTCCATGGTCCCTGCCATCTGTGGCAGGGGAGACAGATGAGTTCTGCATGAAGGTGACCCCAAGGTAGGGCATCAAAGCCCTCCCTGCATCACACTCTGGATTAAATGTGCCGTTCCTCATGAATAGATAACACCAACAGGGATGCTAAATGATCTCTTTCCTTTCATTTTAGAATAAGAATTTTTTTCCTTAATGCTCTTTTTATATTGTCCTGTCTCATGTCTCAGAAAATTACTCCTTTTGAAGCCTATTAGCCTGATGACGCCTGATGAATATTTTAGGGGACTTTGGAAGGTAAGTTGGAGGAATTCAGGATGATCACTTCAAACACAACAATGAGAGGGCCTGACTCAGTTTACATTCTCCATCTTGCTTGATGTCCTGGACTAGACCCTGGCTGGATTCAGGACTCTTAGACTGGGGTCCAACAGGGAGGAATGACGCTAGGTTGTAGATCACAGGGTGGTATAAAGGAAGAGCTGAAGACAGAGTCTAGGGCTGATAGAAGAGTGTAGACCTAAGAAGAATACTGGACAGAATCGCCCAATCCAAGGAGGTCTAATGAACTCTGGATACAGGATTTGCAGTTGAGGATAGACAGGTAGGAGAGGAAACATAGAATATGGCTCATACCCTGGGGATGTTCCCAGAGGCATGCGGAAGCTCTGGCCAGGACCAGGGTGACAGTGTGGTGCTCTTGACCAAACCCCATGCCCCGAGAAAGGTCTGAGCCAAGAAGGTCGCTCTCGAGGCCTCCCCTGTCCTGGGTCCATCACTACCCACACAGTGGCCGCCATTCTCTCTCTCCCAACTGGCAGGTTGGCTCTGTGGGCTTCAGCTGACTCCATAGTTCCCACTCTGCTAGAAGTTGGATGGAGAATGACCCCCTGGCTTTTTTTTTTATTTCACAACAATTAGCATTTTTGTAAGACAATACAATAAAAAATTCAAGGAAGAAGCAAAATAATTTTGTTATCTCATTAGTTTTTGAAACCCTTCTCAATATTGCAATTTTTTTCCCCAGGTGGTTTTCCTTCAGTTTTGCTCACCTGTGCTCCAGTGGCCAGCATCTTTCACAGTACCCCATATAGAAACAGGAACCCTGATCCTGACCACAGAGCTAAGCCTCCTTGGGAGGGGGGGAAGTCAAGGCTTTCACATTCTCATTAGAATATCCAAGGTTCCCAGCAGCCTCAAAGAATCTGCCTGTAATAACTTTCCCACCTTGCTGGAGATTGAAACTTTTCTATTTATAATTCCCCATAAACATCTTCTGAAACAACAGTTGGGAAAGGTCTATTTGGATCACACTGTGTAACAAATTGAAAGTTTGCAAGTATCCCTTAACATCAGCATTAAAATAACTTCACAAACTTCATTTTTAAATGGCTGTGTAATATGGATATGCGATGATATACTTAACTATTTCATTAGTATCAGATGCTAATTTTTTCAGTTATTATAGATGATGCTATAATAAATTTCTTGTGAACAAAGATTTGTTTGCATTTCTGATTTGAGCCTTAGGAGAGATTCCTGGAAATGGAATTATTGGGTCAAATACTGGAGCTATTTTTAAGGCTCTTGATTTATATTGTCAAAATTTTTTTTCTGTAAAAGATTGCACCTATTTATACTCCTACCCCATACAGAATGTGAGTACCCATGCATTGTACCTTGGATACATTTAGTACTTAGAAAAAAGTAGATCTAAGAAATTTTAAAAGGTTTATTTTTTTCTCATTTTAATATGGGTCACACAAGATGGCAAGATTTATATGCTCTGAATTGAAAAATGAGGGTATTCTGGGCCAAGACTCAGAGGTAGGGTTGCATATTTCATGGTGAGCTCCTCACTGGGCATCCTAATGGTCCTTCAGTTCATACTGAGCTTATGTTTATAGACATCTCTCACCAAGTCATGTATATCAGCAGCTGAAGGAGATGCCTAATTAGGGTTTCATTAGTGTAGATCTATGATCAGGAAGGGACCCACATTGACCCTCCGCTAGAACTACAGGGACAAACTGAAATTGAAAAATCATTGAGCCAGGAGGTAGCAAAAAATAAACGTGTCAATGTATAGTTCAACCGAGACAGAAAGAAATTAGGCAAAGTGACCTTTCCTGTGGGGAGAGAAGAACTTTAATTCCTAACTGCTTGTGAATCACTTGTGAAGCCAACTGGCACCAAGCACTGTCCCAGGCCATCCCCTGAGATGACACCCAAGACCTCACCCAGATCCTGACATATGTGTCTGCCCACTCCTAACTCAGACCGCCTCTGGCATTGACCCTGCTATCTGTCCTGAACATCCGTCTTGGGATTTTTGGTCTCTGAATCCCTTGCCAATGAAATAGTAGCTACTGAAAGACCATAAGGGTCCCCAGTGAGGAACCCACCAGGAAATCTTGTCTTTCCTATCTCTGAGTATCGGCCCAGAATATCCTCCTTTTCCAATTCAGAGACCATAAATCTTGCCATCTTGTATGACCCGCATTAAAAATGAGAAAAAAACATATCATTCCAAATTTCTTAGATTTAAATTTTTTTAGTACTAAATGTGGCCAAGGTACAATACATGGGCACTCACATTCTGTGGGTAGAAATATAAATAGGTGCAGTCTTTTGCAGGAAAATTTGACAATATGTATCAAGATCCTTAAAAATAGCTCCAGTATTTGACCCAGTAATTCCATTTCCAGGAATATCTCATAAGGCTAAAATCAGAAATGCATAAAAACATCCAAACTGGGTGTTCTGATTTGTTTTCCCTGGCATATCAGATATTTTTGAATGTAGTTATTCCACACAAGATACATTCGCCTACCAAGTACTATTAATCAGTCATTATGTCTACTAGGAAATACAGAGCTTAGGAGATATGCCAATTATCTTCAAGACTTCCAGTGTAATGTGGGGGCAAAGGTATACTGAGTTCACAAAAGGATCAGATGTAATGGGATAGGAGACATGCTGCTGTAGACCATTTGCAAAACACTGAAAGGTCTTAGGGACTAGAAAGAGTCTTTCCAGCTTCTCTTTTCAGAAGGCAGAATTTAGGTTGAAGTTTCAGTAAGCATTCTCATTACTGTCATATAAAACACCTGACCACCACAATGTAGGGTAAGGGCGAGTTATTTGCTCACAGTTCTGGAGATTTCAGGGGTTTAGTTCATGTCAGGCTGGGTTACATTGATGGAATGGAGCTCAGGGTATGTCAAGGAGAACAGAAAGGAAGAGAGAGAGAGAGAGAGAGAGAGAGAGAGAGAGAGAGAGAGAGAGAGAGAGAGACACTCTGAGTTTGTTATCACATCATGGAAACCAGAAGCAAGAGAGAGAACATGAGGAGGAGGGACTGTATACAATCCCCAAGGCTACACACCCAAAGACTATTGCTCAACAACCACGCCCTGCCCCTAAACATGGCTGCTTTGTCTCCATGAAATCTAGGGAAACATTCTGTATCTAAACCCCAACAGGTGAGTATTGAAGGGCTATAAAGATTTCATTAGGAATATATCCCTTGGTCTTTTCTATTGTCAAAGGTACTAGGTCTGAGAGTATTTGGAGATTCATTCATTTATTCACTACCACAGACATTTACTAAATCCACATGCAATTTTGTAAGCAACAACAATAGCAGCAGCATCTGCCTTTTTGGAGTCTCCAGTCCACTATATATTGATGAAATTAAAAAAAATAAAAGCTTATAGCCCATTGAGATTCCCAGTTCTACAGGTCTGTGGGAGGAGCCAGGCTTTCCCTGTGGAGGAGCACAGGGTGTCTGCTCACTGGGAGGATGGAGAGGTTAAAAGATGCAGAGCTGAGGGCATTGTCCTCAGGCTGTGTCAGAAAAAGGTGAGGAGTATGAGATAAGGCTGCAAAGATAGCTTTAGAAAGGACTGGGGACCTGAATTGCTTTTCTTCTATAGGCAAAGAGAGTCTAGAAGTCCCTGGCTGGGAGGACGGGATGCCAGTCATAAAAGCAATCAGTCTGGGAACAGGATTTTCAATTCCGAAGTAGCTTTTCATGTTCCTCTTTACGCTACTATGTCTTTGTCACAAACCTATATAGTAGGAGGATCACTATAGTCTTCTGACTTTAATTCTTTGGGGGAAGGTACCAAAGAGTGGAAGGGGTCACTGCCAACCTCATTAAGATGTTTTGGGAGGGGTGGGAGTGTGGTGGGATCTGGAGGGGATCATACCAAGGGCTGTGTGCGTGTATATTTGTGTCCCTGGTAACTGAACTATGATGCATAGTTACAGTGCACTAGTAAGAGTCTAAAAACGTAGGAGGATCAGTTCTGCCCTAGGTACACTTAAAAGGAAAGAAATGACATGGTTTCTTAAGAAACTAAGGTCTTTTTCTCCTTCCTTCCTTCCTTCCTTCCTTCCTTCCTTCCTTCCTTCCTTCCTTCCTTCTCCCTCCCTCCCTCCCTCCCTCCCTCCCTCCCTCCCTCCCTCCTTTCCTTTCCTTCTTTCTTTCTTCATTAGGGATTGAATTCAGGCTTGTTTTACCTCCAAGTTACACCACCATCCCTTTCTATAAGTTTCTGAGGCTGGCCTTAAACCTGAGATCCTCCTGTCTCACCTCCCAGGTACTAGAATTGCAGCCATTTGCCAGCATGCCAGGCTCCAGCTTTGCTTTATACTTGTCTGAAGATACCAGCTCTCTCGGCATCTGCATGAAAACCACTCATGCAGCCATAGGCAAGATCTCAACGCGAGAAATAAGCCCCGAGAGAAGGTGTGGTCTCTGGCCAAAGTTCTTCCCATTTTTAGATATTCTTTCATAACTATTATTCTTTTGATAATGATTCTTTTAACTCTCTACACGAATTGCTCCGGTGGTGTAAGATCAGGACTGTGAGAGAAACTGAGTCCGTGAAAAACAAACTTTCTGGTAATTTGTCTAAGCCTCTAAACGTCCTCGGCTTTGTTTAAATGGTAATAAAATCTAGTTAAAATTTAGATGCAGTGGCAGCATTCCAGTCAGTAATTACAAACGCAGATCTCCCCTCTATCTCTGACCTTCAACCTAATCACTAACTTACAAAAAAAGGCCCTAGAGGGGGAGGCGACCCAATGCCTCTATTTACTCCTCTCTTTGTGATCCTGCCCAGATACGGGAAGACAAACATTGGGTGTAACATCAAAACAACCTAGTTTATGAGCAACTAATACTGCCCAATACAATGGAGCTGAAGGCTAGGAAGATTCTTGACCTTTACACCCAGCATGAGCCTGCCCGAGACAGAGAGGCGCCATGTGGCTAAGAAATGAATATGTCTGAACAAAGGAAAGATATAATAAATGTGTAAAAGAAAGGAAATATGGTGAGAATAAGAAAGGATTATTGTATGAAGAAGAGCTTATCATAAGATTGTCCCAAATGGGAAAGAAAGGAATTAGAAAGATTAAAAGCAGGTTGCAGAAAGATTGTGGTGTGGAAATCGATTATTAAAAAAAGGAATAGGTTTCTAATAAGCCTATCATTTGAGGAAAAGTGTTCTGCAGCTAAGGAAGTATATCTGACAACTAAATCTAAAAACTTCATAGTATTTTTTTGGTGTTTATCTGCCAAACTGTGTTGTGAGTTTGTTTAAGCTTTCAGATTTTAGAAGGCAAAGTGGGCAACACCTGGATCACCACATCCCCCCATGCCTGCCATATGGACTGAGCCCTAAAGATGGAAAGTTCCAAAAAAGTTAAAGAAGATTCCCTGAGAGGCCTCCAAGCCCTGGGCGTGCCCATTTCTTCTGGAAGTTGCCCTTTGGAACTGCCTGTCTGCAAGAGCCGGAGAAGATCCGAGCTAATCTCTTGAATGCCGGATTGGTTTTTTTACCTTTGTTTACATGTTATTCACTACTGTTTTACAATGATTGCACTCCCCTCTTTTTCTCTTATTATTAACCTCACTGGTGAAGGGTATAAATTTTTCTGGGGTCTTGTAATAAAGTGTCATTAGCTCAAGAAGCTCTGGTCCATGTCAGATTCTTTCCAGAAGCGCCGTAAATAGGAACTTAAAGAAATTTATTTCCTAGAAGGGAAAGAATCGCTGCAGATAAGTGGCTGCAGTACGGCACCCTATCCTCCCCCATCTTTTCTGAGATTTTCGATCGCGAGTGGGATCACCCCAATCTCGACTGAGCTGGTCTGTGACACTTGTCTGTCTTTCCCTCTGGTTATTTTGCTGCCCAATTGTGAGGCTTCTCCCATCATGTCCATTCTCCTCTCTGTACCCTCACTCCTCCTTGGTACTTATAGTACACACTAGAGAAGGTGAAGAGATGGCTGCAGGGGTGACTGACTGAGAAAGTGTATCTGGAACAGGCTATCACAAGGTGGAAGGTAGAAACCATTCATAGCAGAAGAATACAGAGTGTTGGTGTGACTGTGGTTCACACAAAGTGCACAGCCTTTGGGGCTTGAGGCAGAATAAGGTATATTGGGCAGCAAAGAGAAGGACAGGAAGGAGTCGTGGAGGCCGGGTCTGGGGTAAGGGTCTTTATGAGTTTCTGGAGAATCATGTTCTGGGCTTTGGGAAAATAACCTAATCTTTCTAGTCTTTGTCTGCCTCATCTGCCAAGCAGGAATAATGATAATATTTACTCATGGGGTTATGTGAACTGAGTGAAGACATTTACAATACTTAATATATCTTTCTACTTTTTTCTTTCCAAATGATACCTGACATGTTGGGTAAAATGGAACAACAATAGTAACAAAAGAAGAAATAATGATAGGAGAGCTAGAAGGACTTTAAGCATCAAACACCAAAGAACCAAAGAAGCACCTGGGAGCTGAAAATGATGGATGATGAGTGGCCGCAGCCCACCCCATCAGCAGGAGTTTCAAAGCCCATGAGGAGAGAGAAATGGGTCCTTTGCTCAGAGAAGCCTTAAGCTGGGATGCCTGCATAAAGCCTGTGGCTATGAGGAGACTGTCTGAGCCCGGATCCCGGGATAAGCATTGTCATTTACCTAGGGATGAGGGAGGAAGCCAGCCGGGTTTGATTTGTGTACAGCCACCAACTCAGATGCACACTTTTGACATAATGTGAAAACTCTGAGCTCAGAAACTAACTTAAAAATGCATCTGTGAAGTCCGTAGGGCCCTTGGCAAAGACATAACTCAAAATCTCTAAATAGAGATAGACCCACAACTTGGGGCATGAGAGAGCCAATTCCTATCATGGTAAAAAAAAAAAAAAATTACCCAACAAAGAAAAACAGTCCTTTGAGTTTGCAAGAAAAAGCAGACATGACAAATGGCCAAGCTCGCATAACGGGAAACACAGAAAATGGAGCAATTGGAAAGGGAGTGGGCGAGGAAGGCAGGGTTGAAAAGAAACCAAATGAAACTTCCAGGAAGAAAAGGCACGGTGCTGGAGACGAAAATAAATCAACAAATGGGTTCATCAGAGATGAGGAAGCTGACGGCAGAATTAGTGAAGCGGAAGATAGATGAGACATACAGTATTTATAGGAAACATCTGATAAAGTTAAGAGGTATGGAGTCGGCAGATGAGAGGATGATGGATTCCAGTGAACATCTGAAGGGCACTTGTGGTTGGAGGTGAGGCTGGGCTTTGGAAGACCTTGTGGGCCATGCAAAGTACTGGTACCTTATTTTAGCATCTTGCATCCTAGTAAGTCATTCAACAGTCTTATCTCGCACTAAATTCAGATGACAGTGGATAATAGAGTTGCATAAGCCCTTGCTCCACAGAAGGTGTTTTTGAAGGGTAGGTCAAAATTGAAGTTCATTTTGTGAAACGGAGAGCTATTTCACCGAAGGATTAAAACCTCACGAACCAGATTCTCGCTATGAACTTACAAGGCTGTTTGGCGCAGCCACTGTTTCGGAACATTACAGAGATGAGGTTTTTTGCTGAGTGCCAAGATCAGCTGCTGCCCAGGCAAGGATGCCACTCTTATTTGCAAATCTATTTAAGATCTTCCTAGGAGGTCGCCTGCACCTCTGAGCCAGACAGAACAAGAAGGACAGTGTGTTTTCCACTAGAAAGTGATTATGCCAGTTCAGAAAGTGTCCCCTGGGCTCTCTGTCAAAAAGACTGCTGACTTAGGACCACTGAGCCCAGGGAAGTAGGACAGGAAAAGGGTCTGAGCCAAAGATACCACTGCCCTTCTTCTCATTTAAAATTTGGTTGAAGCTGGGCGTGGTGGCGCACGCTTGTAATCCCCTTTGGGAGGCTGAGTCAGGAGGATCCCACGGGTTCGAAGCCAGCCTCAGCTACTTAGTGAGGCTCTTAGCAACTTAGTGAGACCCTGTTTCCAAATAAAATATAAAATAGGTCTGGGAGTATAGCCCGGAGGTAGAAAGCCCCTGGGTTCCACCCCCAGCACCACCAAACAAACAAACAAACAAATAAAATTTGGTTGAGCAACATTTGGGAAAATGCCCAAAACCATCCTGAAATACTGTCCTTGTAATTTGTGCTTGGAACATTTAAATCAATACTAGCTTAACCTCTCAGAAGTAAATACCTTTGTGGGAAGAGAAAACACCCAGTCCTTTTTTATTTGGTGTTGATGTGTCTGGCACCCTGGCACCACACTCTGGTTCTGTCCGCTTTGTCCTTTGTTACCAGGGCTCTTACGCACTGTCAGTCAGTCTCTCCCTTCCTACCCCCTGGATGACACCCATGGCAGACCCCTTCGTTTCTCCAGTCACTATTTTTATGTATTCAGAGGTCCACAGTTACCATTCTCTTATCAAATTCAAATCTTCCTCACCCAGCACAGGGCTGATCTGAAAATTCTTCAAAGCTGCAGGAAGGAAGGGTTGGTGGGATTAGAGTGGAACTGGGGGCTAGGGCAGAGAGTCTATTCGTTGGAGCCTGGGCTGGTGCATTGCTAGTTCTCTGTCTTATTCTCCAGTGCAGGAGTGAGACAGAGGAAGGGGACAGCCAGGGGAGGTGAGACTCCTCCTTCACTATCACTCAGGGACTTGCTTCCCTCTGATCCTCTCAGGCTTCCTTTCCAACTGGGATTCTGTAAAAACCCTCTCTTGCAATAGATACCATGCACAAAGAGGTCCCAGGTCAAACACTCTTTGGAAAAGCCCCATTTGACATAGTTCAAGCCAGGTGTGGTGGTACATACCTGTACTCCCAGTACTTGGGAGGCTGAGGTCCGCAGATTCCAGGCCAGCCTCAGCAGTTTCACATAGTTCAACAGGTGTGTCACCCCCAAACTCCTCCCCCTAAGCAGGCTCCTTCACTGCCCACAGAAGTGGTTCTCAAAGTGTGGTCCTTGGACTAGAGGCTTCAGCATCTTCTGGGAACTGTATAAAAGGCAAATTCCCCAGACCTGCCTCATACCTACCAAGTCAGAAAATCCAGGGCAGAATTTGGCAATCTGTTTCAATAGGTGGGTCTGGTGTGACTAAGTTTCACCGCCTCTGCCATGATGACTGTCGTCTGGCAAAGGGGAGGGCAGAAGAGCCATTTGCTCAATTTTGGGGAGCTGCTCCCAAAAAGGTTCCATCCTTTTGCTGGACACCAATGACTATCACTTGGAATAAAAAGTTCCAGAAGACCCACACTGAGATATTCCATCAGTGTACTCAACACATTTATGGTGTAACCACGATGTCACAGGTACTTCTTGGGCACTGAAAATGTAACAGGGAACTATATAGAAAGATTTTCACCAGTCATTTTCCCCCTTTTCCCCTCTGAAGCTTCCCTGTCTGGGTTCCCAAATTCTTCCTGCTTCTCTTCCAGAGCCTGAGGACTCCTCCTACCCCCAAAGAAAAATGCCTCTCTTAAGCCCGCCACGCTTTCTTCCTCCTCTCAGACCCTTCCTGCATGAAGAATTCACCTGGGGATATCGCCTCATGAATTTCCAGAGCTGCCTGACATCTGTCAGGGCCCCGGGGCACAGATTCGGAGCTGCAGAGGCACCATCTGCCTGTTGGAGGTTGTAAGTGCCCATGTACTGAGGGAGCTCAATATTTTAACAGGCCAGGAAGCACATGTCTTAAATCTGACAATTAGGAAGGAGAATATTTTTCCTCGGGTGTTCCTTCCCTGAGCGCTCCGATGCGCCAGGGCTGAGCCAACTGCAGATTTTGAAATGGGTTTCTCATGATGCATCGTGAGGGGTATGGCAGCTGCTGGGTAGCTGGCATTGATGGACAGACTGACCAAATGCATGAATGAATGAATGAATGAATGAATAACTCATGATTTGTAGCAAAAAACAGCAACAATGGGAATGGTTCCCTTAGGGATGAGAAACAGAAGGGTCCACTTGGGAAAACTGGACTTTTGCTCCAGGATAAGGCCATAACTAGACGAAATACTTGAGATTCTGGAAAATTCTGAAGTGCTTTCTGTTTAGAACAAAATAAATGAATAAATACAAAGGTCGAGAAGCCCCTGTTAGACACAGAGGGTTCTGGACAAAAGGCCAGAGTCTTGTGGGAGAAGCAGCAGAAGTCACACATCATCAGATATTGGGAAATCCCAGGGAGATCCTAGCCAGGGAGGGGGCCACTGGGCTTCCCTGCTAGCCTCTGGCTTGGACACACGTCCTGACACACTCTCCTGAGAGGCAGTGGGTTTCAGTAAATCAGCTCAGGGGAAGGTTCGGCTCTGCTGCTCACTCCTCTGAGACTGGAGTCTGGAGAAGTTTCTGAAACTCATTGCTGGTTTTTTCATCTGTAAAATGGATAGAACCCCATCTCGTGGGAAGACTGATCAGTCTAGGTATTTGTTGACACTAGTCATGGGCTGGCAATAGGCTGGATCTGCGTATATAAATTGAGCAAAAAATAGACGTAGTTTTTTCCTTTAGAGAAGAGAGAGACAATAAACTAGTCACATAATGCATCAACATCGACTGTAGAAATCTTAGGGGTGGAGGTATAGGATGCCATAGGAGTTTGTAGTAGGGAGCTGGACCTAGTTATGGTGAACAGGAGGTGCTGATAGCAGAAAGGAGGAAGGTAAATGAGCCAGTGTGGTAAGAGCATTCAAGGCAGAGGGGCCAGGAGTGTGGGGTGAGGGGAGGGAGGGTTTGTTGGAAGGTACAAGGACCCAGGAGGCAGGTGCTTAGGCAGTGACAACTTCTGCTGTTCCCATCCTTGCTGCCCTGGCACAGCCTGAGGTCTACGTGGCCCCCCTTCCCCCTCAGCTGGGTTCCTGTGGGGATGCCTCTTCTGATCTGGGAGTGGGACTATAGTATAGTTCCACGCTGAGTCTCTGGAGCCTAAACTCTTGGGTTTAATTTCTGTTCAACTGACTTCCTGGCTGTGTGAACTTGGACAAACTGAATTTCCTCTCTATGCCTCAGTTCCTTCATTTATAAGATGGGGGAGATTTTTTTAAAAAGTAACCATCTCATGGGGTTTCAAAGGTGAACTGAGTCAAGACATGTAAAATACTTGAAACACTACTTTACATAGTGCTAAGAAGGGGTAGGCATTAGTGTTGGTGTTCATTCATTCTGGACTCTTGGCTCTGTGAGACCTACACTTTCTCTAGCATAAACTCTCTACTGTCTCCTGGCTCAGTCTGGGAAGAGCCCCACTCTTCTGGTATTCATTACACCACATGGACCACTTCAATAGCACCAGCCCACACCATCCCCTGCCTGTCCCTGCCCCCAGACCCTTATAATCTACAAGATACATGTGAACTTTTTATGTTTTCTTGTCATCACATTAAAAAAGAAAAAAGAAACAGGTGAAATTAATTTAATACTCTAATCCAATATATCCATCTGTCACTTCCATAGATAATCAATATTTAAATGAAGATATATTACATTCTGTCTTTCATACTAGAAAATTAAGATATTTTTTCATCCTGGAAATTCAGATATTTTACATTCTGTTTTTTAGAGTGTTATGGGTTGGAACTTGAATGTCCCTCAAAATTTTATGTTTTAGTCATGGTTCCCCAATGCGGTAAGTTTCAAGAGGTGGGGTTTTAAGGTAATGATTGGATCATGAGGTCTCTGACCTCATTAGTGGATTAATCCACTTGATGGATTAATCCTTTGATAGTTTAATGGAAAACTGGGAGATGGGCCGTAACTGGAGGAAGAAGTAGGTTACTGGAGGTGTATGCCCTACAAAGGTTTTTCTTTCTGCCTCCCTGGTCCTCCCCCAGCCCCCTCTCTCCTTCTCTTTCTCTCTCTCTTCCTCTTCCTCTCTCTTTCCTGGCTACCATGATATAAGCAGCTTGCCTCTACTGCATTCTTTCACCATGATGTTCTGCGGCATCCCAGGCCCAGAGCATTATGGAGCAGGTTGACCATGGACAGAGCCCTGAGACCACAAGCCCAAATTAATCCTTCCTCCTCTAGGTTGTTCCTGTTAGGCATTTTGTTGACTAGCACACATCCTAAGTCTTTGCATCCATTGTGTATTTGGCATTAATGCCACATTTTAATTTGAAATGGCCACATTTCAAATGCTATAGAGTCACACCTAATCGATGGTGGTCCTATTGTTCATACCATCTCTTATCCCTGAGTGCCATGAGGACAAGACCATGTCCACTTCAGCTCCTCCAGCCATAAGATAAGCTCTCGATAAATGCTGATTGCACGTAGAGAATCAGAAATGGTAGATGGATGAACAGTGGTCACATGCTGTAACCCCCATTGTTGGGTGTGCAGCCTTTCAACAGCAAGGAGATACAATCCCAGGTCAAAGTGCCTGGTGACCTTTCCAAAGAGAAAGTGAGAGGAGAGCTTTAGGTCTTAGAATCCAAGGCAGCCCCATGAGGAGGGGCATGCGAAGAGAGGTAGGTTGAGGACTTATTCTGTGTAGAGGAGACACAGGAGCTGCCTGCATTCTCAGACCATGAGATGGAGGGATGCACAGGGGAGGAGGAACTCGGTGCTTCCAAATATGTCTCTCTACTTCTTGGGGGCTCGGCAGGGAAAGTAAGAATTGGCCAGAGGAATGATAGTTTGGCGCAAAAATGTTTCTTCTTAGGCTTAGTTTCTCCTTTCATTTCTTCGTAGTCAGATAAGCAGCAGGAAGTGGTCACAAATAACACTCTTCCCCCTTCAAAGAGGCGTGTGTCTGTGGCAGCTGCGGGAGAGCAGGTGGGAGCATCTTGCAGAACATTAGATCTGCTTTTCACTGTCGCAGAGAGCAACAGTGCCTTGCTCAAGGTAAGAAAGCTTGTTAGTGGTGGGGCTGGAGTCCAGGAGTCCCATTTCCTGTCCCAATCCTGGAATTGAAAAGTGTCTCTTGGCAAAGAGAACACATGGTTAATTTTTAGCAGAGGACCCTAGCAAATGAAACCAATAGGTTGTGGAGATGCAATTAACTATTTGGTACCGTATTTGAATAAAGTTAATTTTTCATTCTGCTACCCTGAAAGTTGAGCCTGGCTGTTTGAAGTGAACAGGGATGGCATTTTTGCAAGTTAATAAAAAGAGGAAGGGATCTCAGTGGATATCTTGAGAGAAATATATTGTAATTCAGTTGAAAGATCTCAAATCTCAGTGCTGGTGAATAAACCTCACTTGAATAATCCAAATAATAAATTCCGGCCCCCCATCCCCGTGCCTTGGATAAAATGAACTGGTCTTTGAATGGAATTGGTTGAGTTTCTTCACTTTAAAACACACAGCACACACCGGCAAAATAGCGCAGTCTGCGTCTCAAGAGCTATGGAGGTCTTGCTCAGCTACTGTGACTCTGAAGTCCAACCACATCCCACTGGGGCATGTCTGTCTGCTCCAGCGGCTGTTACAGAGTGCTCATATGCAGTAGAGTTGTGAGTCTTACGAACAGCCCCATCCACACCTCTGCTTCCTTACCTGACTTTGCACCGGTGGCTTTGGAGCCACTACCGAAGCAATTAAAGGTTGTTGGCAGGAGCACCATCATATCATTGATCCTGAAAACAAGAGCCACTCCAGCCACATCTGGATCACCGCTCCCCCCTGCAGAGCGATTTCCCCAGAGAGGGAGGTTGATTTGCACTTCACAGGGGCCTCTCTAGAGAAGGTTCCCCAACAAATTGCCTCTGCTTGGAATTCTACCACAAAGAAATTGGGTATTGTCTCTGAACTACAAGTCAGTCCATGAACTTTAGGGAAATTTGTAGAAATCTTTGGGAAATGAGAGTTGTTTAAAACCCATTGGATATCCAACATCTTAAGTCCAGGTTATACTGGATATTATGCATATATGCCAAGGGTAATTTCTACATCTGGGTTTTGATCTCATACAAAGTTCTGGGAAAACTGATAAAAATCTACCAATCCTTTCACCCACACACAAAGTAAAAAGACTGACATAAACTCCACCAACACAAAAGCATCCCCAGCACCAAGTCTCCCTGGCTGTGGAGGGACACCCGGTGGTATATTCATCTCGGTGCCCAGGTTCTGATGAACACACAACATACAATTTGTGATTGTCATCAGAGGCAAAGCATCCGCTGGCTCCAGGCTTCAATCTGGCTGCAGGCATCAGAAAATGCAGATATAAATGGCCTTCAGCAGTCACCGAGATAACTGTGGCTCATTGATCCTGCTTTCCATCTGAGCTTCGCCATCCAGAACCAGGATTTTGCAAAGTTTCTTGATAAGACTGGGAAGGTTTCAGAGTCCAGGACTCTCCTTTGACCTTCTTTTGTCTCCCCCGTTGCTCTCAAATGCAGGGCTGGGGACCCATAAGTGCCCAGTGGAGATGTACTGCATTCAATCCCATAACTCACCAGGAGAGGAAACAGCAAAGAAGCCAAGAGCATCCAAGGGAACCTTTTTTTTTTTTTTTTTTTTTTTTTTTTTTGGTGTCTGAGGAAATAAAATTCTTTGAATTCCGTGTGATAATAAGGGTAATCTGTGAGATGTTAGCTATGTTCAGAAAATACTATTTTTAAAGGAAAGATCCCCTGTTTAATGATAATAATCATAATAATAGCTTCCATTAAAGGGTTTTGAAGCCACATTTATGCAACGTAAGCCTCCATCCATCCCTTATCGACCCGCTCACTAAATATGCATGAGGCTCACTGGGTACCAGGCACCTTACTTAATGCTGAGGGAGGCCTGACTTCTACCTCAGCTCTTGAAAGGCCTTCAGGTTCCCTCTCCAGGGATCCCACAGAGGTGAGAGAGATGTCCAGACCTGAGACTACTTCAGAGAGTGTTGATTCTTAAGCCTGAGATTCTGAGTGATTTTATGGATTTATCTGGTACAGGGAAGGCAGTACTGAGGAGAGGAGAAGGAGGGCAGGCTGGCAGCCTCCGAGGCCCTCAGTGCCTGTGGGCTGCTCTTCCTGGGGCTTCTGGATGGAGGCTATGAAACAGAGGGGCCCAACAACTTTTAGACGTTGTGCTACTAGTTTCTCCATTACAATGGAGATAAACTGAAGCTCAGAGAGGTTAAGTGATTTGATCAGGGCCACACAGTGAGTTGGTATCTAGAGTCTTGTTGGAATCCCTTGCAGCTTTAAGCTTGGGGCCATCAATCCATCAATCACAGGTATTGCCAGGGACTAGAGGATCATGCATCACTTGGGAGATGGTAAGAAACGCAGACGCTTAGACTCCACCCAGGCCTTCTGAATCAGAATCCCCCCTGCGCTCTCTCTCTCTCTCTCTCTCTCTCTCTCTCTCTCTCTCTCTCTCTCTCTCTCTCTCTCTCTCCCTCTCTCTCCCTCCCTCCCTCCCTCCCTTCCTCCCTCCCTCCCTCTCTGCCTCATCCTGCTGTATTTCTTGTTTTGGTACTGAGGATTGAACCTAGGGGTATTCTACCTCCAAGCTATAGCCCAAGTTCAGTTCTTTTTATTTTTGAAATAGGGTCTCACTCAGTTGCTGAGGGTTTTCCTAAGTAGCTGAGGCTGGCCTCGAACATAGGATCCTCCTATCTCCGTCTCCCAAGTACTGACTTTTAACGAGATCTCCAGGGGACTTGCAGGCATGTTAAAGCTTGGGAAGCTCAGTTCTAAGCCACTTTGTGGTACATTAACTCAAGGAAAGAAAAGCCATCATTTATTGGATGTGAATTTGAGTTGTGCCTGTGTAGGGATTCCTGATGGTCAGGTAGAATTGGAAGACATGAAGGTGGGACGGCTTTGATAGAGGAGACAAGGCTTCCTGAAGCATTTCATTTAACCCACAAGGACTTAGAGGTGTCCTTCCTCCCTGTACCAAGCCTTTAGGCCAGGCAGTAGAGAGCTGCTTCTAAGGATTTGCTGGAAGACATACATTGGGTACTTGTCCTTGTGCGGTCACCATGGAAACCGGTGGCCTCCAAAGGACATCAGAGTGATTGGACTTCTCCTGGAAAGATTCTTGTTTGGACTGGATTCTCTTGACCTAAGCAGCAAGCAATATACTTTTAGGCACTGAATTACTGGCAATTGAGCGGGTATGTGGTGGGTGTGGGGGAGAGAAAACAAGAGCAAGGTGGGTGGGAGAGAGTTGACTGACTGGGGATGAAGGTGTCTTGAAGAACAAATCCTCTTAGTAGCTGGAGGAATCCATCAACCAGTGTTGGGGGCTCCTCCTTTCACTCCTGAACCAGAAGTAAGAAGAGCTAGTCTGGTATTTGATCATCACAATCACCACCCTCTAGACCCACTCATTTGGGTCTTATTTATTTATTTATACTCACTTTATTCATCATCAGAGTCAACATTAATTTCTTTAATAAGAGGTTCGTGATAACCTTCCTCAATGGCGACAGCACTAATCGTTTTCCATTAATGAAATAATACTTTATAGTTTTCAGAGTACTCCACAATTCATCATCCCACTTTCTACTCAGTCTCCCCGGGAGGACGGATGGGAGAATATGGTATGTATTCAACAAATGAAAACAAAAACGTCCTACGGAAGTGCGATGTTTTAATCAGAGGCAGCCTCTGGGGTAGAGGGCCTGGTGTCAGAGCCCAATGCTCCTGAATTCTTGATTTTTCTTCCTGGCTGACTTTTCTGTTAACATTGGGAGTATAAAAACCAAACCAACAATGACAATACCATGCTGGTCACCAAATAGAGGTCAAAAGAGAGCTGTTCAACACTCTGGGTCAGGAACCTTTATCCTAATTTCTCTCCCTGCAGCTCAATCTCTGTTCTGGAGTCATGTCTGTATAATCAACTCAAGTGGTTTGCTTTGACTCCATGGCAGGATTGCCCTTGCCTGTTAGAAGGTTTACCTCCTCTCACAGGTATTCTGAGTGCCTTCCTAATTTCAAATATGCTTTTCTTCTGTAGTGTGTGTGTGTGTGCGTGTGTGTGCGTGCGTGTGTGTGTGTGTGTGTGTGTGTATCTTTTTCCCACACAATCACCAGATATTTTCTGAGTCCTCAAACAATTGGCAGCAAGGCTGGCTTTGGAGGCAACCTCTGATACTCAATTAAAAGAAATGCCTATATTTTATCCCAAGTGGGCAACTAGAAGACATTTGTGTCCAGAGTCCCCAAGGCTCACAAGCTAACTTGGAATTCACGAGCTCCCATTGATCTGAGCTTCCCTGACCTCTGAGTAACCTGATTTCCAACTTGGCCTTCCCTCCACTCCCCCTCCCCATGAGAACCTTTGCATTTTTACAGGGGCCTTAGGGACAGATGTAACTTCACGCGCCAGGGCAGGCCCACTGGAGATACTCAAAGATAAACATTTGAGGATGGAGGTGACCTTACCACCCACTCCTGAGCAGTTAGAAACAGGGAGGCAGTGAGGGATAGAGGACCTTGGAGACACAGGTTAATAAAAATGAGAACAAGGAGACAAGAGAGAGTCAGACTAGCCTTGAGTAATGTGTCTAGCAATGTTTCTGACTGCTGTGTGATACAGATGAGAGTTATGGTTCTTGGGACTGGCCTTGAACAATGGGGCTACGTGCTTCTCCCAGGGCTGACCACAAACAGTGTGGTATCTGTCCGAAGCTGTAGATTAGGGTAGTAACTTCAGGTGAAGCCTGGCTTGTGAGAAAGCAAACACACAGGACTAGGTACACATTGGCAAAAAGGAGGGGAGATGGGGTGACATGAGTAGGGAGGGAGCCGGGGCAGAGAGGAAATTGGCCAATCACAGGGAACAAATGGGGGAGTCACAAAATAGGTTAAAAACTGGTCTCCCAAGAACTTCAGCGGATACCCTTGGCTCCCCCTCTGTGGGAGTTGTCCTATCTTTTTAAATTTTTTTACTTTAAATACAACTTTTATCTTCTTGCACTTGCCCTTCTGTTTGTCCCATGACTTTCATTCCTTATTATTTCCAAACAAGAACCTGGCAAGAAAAGTCTGCAATCGCTACCTACACCAAGGGCAGGTCTGCCAGTGAGCAGAGCTGTACGTAAAGTCCAGCCTCACTCTCCCAGCACCGGCAGCCTGGGCTCTAGAGGCAGCTCAGCAAACAGGGTGGGGGGCGAGGGGTGGGCTTTTGTTTCTTAGGTCATGGTTCTCAGGTTCTCAGCTTGGAAAAAGAAAGAAATGGACATTCAAGTCAAAGGCATCTGCCCACGTCCATGGCTGACCATTTAATTACAAGGTCCAATCAAACTAATTGCACATTAGGGATCTCAAAGGCATTAGGTAATTAAAGGCCACCTCTGCCGAGTTCCAGAAAGGCACACTATTCTTGTTCCAGTCAGTAGATGGGGCTGTGAGTCATGTAAACCTTAGGAATAGGCAAACCTTGAAACCAGGGAGGCAGGAGGGAGGGGAGCAAAGCCTCCTGAAAGGGCTCAGTGCTGGGTCCATGGGGCTGCATGTTTTTTCAGACCAGAGAGGTATCTCTGTATATGTATATACACATATGTACAAATGCATAGAAATGTACATGTATAACACATATGCACATGTGCATACATATATGTATGCATACACATATACACATGTATATACATATGTATGATCATGTATATGTATATGTATGCCTATGTATGCATATGTATATGTGTATATAGTATATATGTATATATTTGTGTATATATGTACATGTATATACTTTTTCTAACAAAATCTATAAGCATACAAATCAGAGTTCTTCATCAGATTACTTAACTTGAAGCACAAGTGGTAAGAGCTGAGTTGTGCAAAAAAGTGAATTAAAAAAACCCAGTCAGGGCAGTGTTGGTCATAGAGTAAATACTAAGCAAATGGTCATTATTTTGACATTCTCATTAAATATTTAATTTAATGCAAAAAGACTTCATCATGCATCCACAATGGAAGAAAAAGTGCCCTGTGTTTGGAATCCTGAAGACAAATTGTCCTTGTCCAGTCTCGGGGACCAATGTAACTCAGTCTATAAGGAAGGGTCTCAGGAAACAGAAGCTTTGTGCTTGGCCTGGGAATGAGAGTTCAGGGCTACGCCACCGTGTAGACAGGCGGTGACAGCAGCCACTGGCTGTGACACTTTTTCTTCTAGTGTCCACTCTTGGAGGTATTCCAGGGACAAAGAGAAGGGTTGCCGTGAGGATCCAGTTCTTACAGGAAAGACCAGATTAGCACACAGCAAATACTTGTATCTTATTTCTATGTTGACCCATATAAAAGAGACTGAATGTGGCTTGTGAGGATAAAATCAATATCCAATTTTTATTTTTTGCGGTACTGGGGATTGAACCCTGGGGCATTCTACCTCTGAGCTATACCTTCAGCCCTATTTTTTTATTCTTTATTTTGAAACTGGGTCTCACTGAGTTGCAAAGGGCCTCTGAACCACAATCCTCCTATCTCAGCCTTCCAAATGCTGGGATTACAAGCATGTGCCACCATGCCTGGCTCAGTATCCAATTTTTAAAGATAGGACCAGCTGCTGTGCAGTGGTGGACATCCCAACAGTGCTGTCCAAGAGTATCCTGCCCTGTGCTGGCTACCTGGTTGTCTCATGGCATGGCACAATTAATGTTTATGTCTTTCAGATGTGCAAGGGAGGTAATGCTTCTGGAGAAATTTTTGGGCTGCTGAGAGGCAGGTGCTGGTGGATTCATTTGTACTCCTTTCTCTTCTCACATAAGACACATTGTTATTAGTAATTGTGCTGGAAGACCATCAGTTAAACATGATCATAAGAAGTGTCCAACTTGATAACAACCTTTTGTGTATCTCCCTCCTTCTCTGGCTCACTCCCTAATTCCCTACTCTCATCTTCCTGGCCTTGCACTCCTTATAATAAAAGAGAAATACATAAACTTTTGTATCAAACATTGCCTTCTGGAAACTCAGAATAAGACACAGGTTGAGAGGAGCCCTAGAAGAGCTGATAGTGTAGCTCAGTAGTAATGTAACTTGACTAACATTTGGGGGGCACTGACTTTGGTCCCCTGCACCACAAAAACAAAAGAAGAACCACTGGACAAAACTCTACATGATTTGTGCCCTAAATGTGTGTTGAAAGTATTTACTTTTTTTGTGGGTCTGGGGATGGAACCTAGGGGCATTCAACCTCTGAGATATACCTCTAGCCCTATTTTTTATTCTTTATTTTGGAACAGGGTCTCCTGAGTTGCAAAGGGCCTCACTAAGTAGCTGCGTCTATCCACAAACCATGATCCTCCTGTCTCAGCCTCCCAAACGCTGGGATTACAAGCCTGTGCCACCACGCCTGGCAGTATTTACATTCTTTAGCAGAGGGGGCAGACAATTGATTCCAGGCTTTATGGAAGCCAAATTCAAAGAGGAAACTTGACTGAGTCCTATCATCTTATGTGTATTTTATGGACATAAGATGTGTGCACGTATGCCTCTAACATCTTGTACTCCATTTAAGATGTATGACTACAATTCACCAATATAAAGTCAAAATATTAAATTATAACTACAAAATGTATTAGTGAATACAAAATATTAAAAGATACAATTTGGTATAATCCCTGTGCTTGGGAGGTGGAGACTGGAGGATCATGCAGGCTCGAAGTCAGCCTTGCTGGCTTAAGAGACCCTGTTTCCAGATAAAAATATTACAAAAACAGGTGTCTGGGAGTGTAGCCCAGAGGTAGAAGGGTTTCCATGAACCCCAATACCACAAAAAACCATATAATTTGGGACATTATAAAGTGTGTAGGTGTGAGAGAAGTAAAATAAAAAAAACGATGACATAATATTGAACATCACTATGATATATAATTATAAGGTACCAATAAATGCATAACAAAATTTTTAAAAAAGAGGAACTCAACTTATTCACATGTAATCTAGACAGAAATCTCTCTGTGGGTCCTCAAAAGAGGGTCTTCTGTAATGTCAAAACCACTGTCCCCAATACTTTGTCACAAAACCATTGTCACAGTGAGTTTTGGGGACTGGCTCTCATAATGTGGTCTGGAAGGTTAACATTGAGGTGTACCCTAGTAAGGTGTTTTTAGAGAAATCAGTCAGGTGCTATGTGACTTATGACAAGCCATGTGAATTCTCCAAGCCTCAGGTCTCTCATCTGTGGTATGGGAGCAGTAATTTTTAGACTGCTGTGGTGATTTAGAGTTAATGTGGGCAAAGCTGGGAATGATGGTGCATGCCTGCAAAACCCAGTATTTGGGAGCCTGAGACAGGAGGACCACAGGTTTGAGGCCAGCCTCAGCAATGTAGGAGACTCCCAGCAACATAGGGAGCCCATGCTTCAAAACAACAACAACAAAAGAATAAAAAGGGCTGGGGGTTTAGCTCAGAGGTAGAAGCCCCTGAGTTCAATTTCTAATGAGTGTGCACATGTGCACACACACACAAAGTTAATGTAGGCAAAGCATCTACAGAGACCCTGGCATAGGAAGATATAATGTTTGTGTTTGACCCTCCTCTATCCCCTTATGTTATAGTATGACCCGTTGATGGTATGAGTAGGAATTTACCAAATATTTTTTGACCCTCCACAGAACCTAGCTTTAATGCCTGTAGAAAGTAGCTATCCATAGTAGGTAAGGCTCACTATATATATATATATATATATATATATATATATATATATAGAGAGAGAGAGAGAGAGAGAGAGAGAGAGAGAGTGTGTGTGTGGTTGGTACTGGGGTTCCTGGAAGCCCTTCTACCTCTGGGCTACACTCCCAGACCTATTTTTACATTTTTATTTGGAAACAGGGTCTCCTAAGCCAGCGCATGCAGCTGGCTTTGAACCTGCGCGATCCTCCTGTCTCCGCCTCCCAAGCGCGGGGATGACAAGCGTGCGCCACCACGCCCGCCTCACCAAATATTTGATTGAAGAAGCAAACTTGCTCTTGGGTTCCTTGACTAATGCTACAGTTAGAAGAAAAGCACGTCTGCCATTCTAAACACACCCTGTAATGCATGCAGACGCTTCTCTGCCATCCTAAATAATAACACAGATTTAATTAAAAACACTTGAGAAGCATCCTTGCAAATCCTTGCCCACCCACCCCTCTGTCCCCTTATCAGACTCTCAATTTGCTGACTTGAATGCGATTTCTGCTGAAACCTCTGAATGGCCAATCACGTTTTCATCCCAAATTGTCAGAGATAAAGCCAACGTGAGAGAATGGAATAATGAAAGGCCAAATGGGGAAAGCCAGCCAGGAGCGCAGGGTAGCGCACGGGCAGGTGCACGGCCGCTTCTCTTTATTTCCTTTGTCTGATTAAACCAAAGGTCTCGGTTGTAAATTAGAACCGTGTTCTCCTGAAATATTAATCTGTGTCTTAAGTGAAAAAAAAGAGGTCTATAGTTGATTGTAATAATTCAAATGGTGTGAGAGTGTCCTTGGGAGAGATGAGTAGGGTTTGTTGGACGTTTTTGTGGATTATTTCTTACATGGAGAGAGGCTCCTGCCTCTGGTGTGTCTACAGGTTCCTAAGGACTTACTATCTGGGTTCATTTCATCCATCTATGCTCCCATCCACCAGTCCTCAGTGATACAGAAGGAACAGGACTGAAAACATTCCTTCTCTTATGGAGACTCCATAATTACATAAAATAGTTATAAATGTAAACCAAGTGTGCCCATTATTGATACTCATTCAACCAGATTTCCTTGAACAAAGGACAAAAGGCCCGAGTTTCTTTGTGCTGGAGTAAGTGGCTGTGTCTTCCCAGGAGGACAAAGCCATCTCTGACTTAGTTCTGTGTCCCTCATGTCCAGCATGAGACCCACAGCACGGTACACACTCGGAGGAAAGTGTGTCCTATGTCAGGCAGGACTCTAGTCTCCTCAGGGATGTGGACAACGTATGACTTGCCTCTTCTTAGGACCAGAGAATAGGTTATAATTCATTTGGTTAGCATTTTCTGAGGCCTTTTCATTGATTGAATAGCATTCATGTTTTAGTGGACATGTGTGTGTATTGCTGCTGGGTAGACAACTGGGAATGGGGCCGTTGGATGTACATTAAGTATTGACAAATAATTTTCCAAAGTGACTGTACCAGTTTATGCTCCCATAAGCAAGATACAAGATTACCTCTTGGTCCACATTCCTGCCAAATCTTGGTATCTTGCCTGCCTGTCTTCCTTCTTTCCTTCCTTTCCTACTTCTTTTCTTCTTTTTTCTTTTCCTTATTTTTCCTTATTTCTTTCCTTCCTTCTCTCCTCTTTTTTCTTTCTCTCTTGCTTGCTTGCTTGTACTAGGGATTGAACACAGAGGCATTCTACCTTTGAGCTACATCCCCAGCCTTTTTTAATATATATATGTGTGTGTATATATATATATATATATATATATATATATATATATATATATATTGCAGTAGTGGAGTGGAACTCAGGGACATTCTACCTCTGAGCTACAACCACAGTCCTATTTTTTATTTTTTATTTTGAAATAGGGTCTCAGTGAGTCGCAAAGGGCCTCACTAAGTAGCTGAGGCTGTCCGTGAATCGTGATCCTCTTGTCCAAATGCTGGAATTACAAGTGTGTGCCACCATGCCCGGCTTATTATTTTTTATTTTGAAACAGGGTCTTGATAAGTCGCTGAGGCTGGCCTCTAACCTGTGTTCCTCCAGTCTCAGCCTTTCAAGCACTGGGATTACAGGCATCCTCCCTGACCCCCATTGGTGGTATTCCTATTTAATTAATTACTTTCTTTAGCCATTCTGGTGAATGATTAGTTAATAGCGCATTATAAATTTATACTTGGCATTTCACCTGTCTAATAAAGTTGAGCATCTTTTCACATGTTTCCTGGCCATATGGATAACTTTGTTCATAAAGTCCCTGTTTGGATCTTTGGTTTGCCTTGGTCATTCTCTTTTCAAGTTCCAGAACCATGACTGTCAGCTAGTAGATACTCAAAGAAAGTATTTGGTTTAAAAAGGTGAGAAAATTCACATGCCTCTTCTGCTCTCATTTTCTTTAAATTTTTTTTAATTGGTGCATTGTGGTCATACATCTTAACGCAGCACAAGACAGAAGGAAGCACACGTGCACACAGCACTCATTCAGCCCTTCCTCAATTCCAAACCCATCCCCCCACCTCCTTCTCATGTCTGGCTTAGTGATTGGCTTTGATATGTTTGTGACTGTACATCCTGTACATTAGGGAATTTCCCTCTTCTCCTCTCCTATCCCCTCATTTGGGCCTCCTTATTTGCTCATCTATGGTTTTTCCTTCTTTGTCTAGAGTTCCTCCTATGACCCCTTTTCTCCCTAGCTTCCACACATTAGGGAGAGGATTCGATTTCTACTTTTTGCGACTGGCTAATCTCACTTAGCATAATGGTTTCCAGTTCCATCTATTTCCCTATAAATGACATAATTTTGTTCTTTATGGCCGAGTAAAATTCCATTGTGTACATATGCCATAGTTTTGTAATCCACACTCATCTGTTGATGTTGATGGACAACTTGGCTGGTTCCATGGTTTGGCAATTGAGAGTTATGCAGCCATGAACATAGATACGCATGCATTAGTTTGGTAGTTTGCTTTCCTTTCCTTTGGGTAGATACCCAGACATGGTACTGCTGGATCTTATGGTATTTTCATTCCCATTCTTCTGAGGATCCTCCATACTGTTTTCCAAAGTGTTTGCACTAATTTGCAATCCCACCAACAATGTATTAGAGTTCCCACTTTTCCACATCCTCGCCAGAATTTGTTGTCTCAAATCAACTCACTTTTACTTAAACCAACAAAATAATTTTATAACACTTCAGAGCGCTGAGATCAGGTCTTAATATGTAAGTTACACCTTTTCTCCTACTCATTCAAATAAATAGGTAGTTATTAAAAATTTAAAAATCCATTCATGTATTTCTAATATCTCCCCCTTAATGGCCGTGGTGGTCTATTAATATCTCCTAAATTAATGGATCGAGTCCCTGGAGACACTTAAGTGTCCATGACACGTTAGCTGTGATTAGCTCTCCTGCAAGTAAACCCGGGGAGAGGCTGGATTGGGGATTCGGGAAGCGTGTTGAGGCAAGGAAGTGCCATTAAAGCCCTAGCGATGTTTTTAGAAGATCATCAAAGCGAGGCAGCAGAGTAGGCAGACGGCTGGAGGGACGCCAGCCTGGGGACGCCCACGGAGACATGGGAAGACAAATTAACACTCGATACCGTTTGTGATGTACTACCCTTTTCAAAAATTTAAGTGACCAATTGTGCTTTACTCCACAGATAAAAAGCCTTAAGTGTATTAGGGACAAGTGACTTACGGGGGGAGGAGGGTTAAGACTGTATAAAATCTTATTAAATGAACAGGCTTTTGGTGTCTTGCCTCTGCCTAGATAAGCTTTGCTAGATGAGATGCAAAAATGGAGGAGCCTTGAGTAATAAAATATAATAGAGGAGTCTCACTGGTGTGGCTCTTTTTATGGGCCATTAACGCAGATGCTCCCTGGCTCCAGGTGAGTCTGCACTGGACATCACGGCCGGGCTGGAGAGGCTGGGGGATCTTTGTGAGGTGCAGGGTCTGTTCCCCAGTTACTGAGCAGATGATATTTCAATGTTCAGCCTATGAACAGACTGCTCATGACTGAAAGGCGGGATGTCTCCTTTGTTCTTCTGCTCTTAAAGCCAAGAATCTGTTCCAGACACAGGCATCAGGAATGTGCTACATCCTGAACTCCTGAACTGGTGCTGGACACGTGGCAGGGAGGACAGCAGCCTTCTCTGCGCTCAGCCTGGGGTTTCTGGTAGGGGGCTCAGCCAATGATTCCCCTGTGGCCAATGATTCCACAGTGCTACCTATTCGCTGCTGCTTCTGGGGCCGTGTGTCTCAATCCTGGTCCCAGAGGGCCTGCATGTTTAGCCCTGCCTCTGGTAGAAAGGGTTCCCTTCTTTTTAAGAGGATTTAAGAGCCTCTTCCTATCTCCATGGAGATGAAAGAAGCACAGAGATGCGGTGATGGGTGCGGAGCTCACCTGGTCCACAGAGCAGCCAGTTAAAGAAGTGCCCTCCAGGCGGAACAGTAGAAAGAAGCAAAGTCTTAAACCTTTGATGTCTTTATAGATAGGTGCAGAATCAGCGCTTCAGCGAGAACCAGAACCTACACAATGGTAAGGAGGGTATTTGAAAAAGCCCCAGAGTGATCTCCTTGAGGAGGGGCAGCCCGGGATGCCAGGCCAGGCTTCAGCCAGACTGGCAGGGACCCCTCTGCTGGGCTCCTCTAACACAGAAAGCCCGCGGCCAGAAATCTGCATGGGGTGCAAGGTATGAGACGAACACCTTGGGTTCTCCCCAATCTCATGGAGTAGGTGCCATTTTGCAGGTGGAAAAACCAAGGTGCCATTTCTCCATACAGCTGCTAGTGGCAGAGCTGAAATTCAAACTCCTGCTGAAGTCAGGCTCCAGAATCCATGTGTTCAACTAAGCCGGGCTGTCATTCACAGCCAAGCTCACTAGAGGGCGCAGCTTCTAGTAGCTGGGAAACCCTGAATTCTAGAATCCTCCAGAGTAGGCTGGAATCCATTTGATTCTGACCTCCACTATGGGGCAAGACAAGTAAAAATCATGACGCTAATTAAACAGTGTAATTTAGCAATGATCCAGCATGAATTCCTTGCGTTATGCATCTATCTAATGTTTATACAACCCATTTTGTTTATTTATTTATTTTTGCGGAACTGGGAACGGAACCCAGGGGCATTCTACCTCTGAGCTGAGCTACACTCCTAGCCCTATTTTTTATTCATTATTTTGAAATAAGTTCTCACTAAATTGCAGAGGGTCTCACTAAGTAGCTGAGGCTGTCCATGAACTGTGATCCTCCCATCTCAGCCTCCCAAGGACCGGGATTACAAGTATGTTCCACCATTCCTGGTCTATTTTAAAAATTTAATATAATTTATATGCTTTTATTGGTGCAATAAAATTAGGCATCATAGTGAGACTCAAAGTGATACAAAAGTACCTGCAGTTTTTAGTGGTTTTTTTTTTTTTTTTGTAGTGGGGATTGAACCAGAGGCATTGTACTTCCAAGTTTTACCCCCACTCCCATTTTATTTTTTATTTTGAAACAAGGTCTTGCTGGGTTTCTGAGAGTCTTGCTGTGTTGCTGAGGCTGTCTTCTAACCTGCGATTCTCCTGTCTCAGCCTCCCAAGTCCTGGATGACAGGAGTGTACCACCATATCTGACTCATGCATGTGATAGATGAGGACATGGGGGTTTAGAGCTGTTGGATAATATTCCTAAATTCCCACTGCCAGAGTGTAGTTTTTGTGACATATGAACTTAAGGCTTTCTGCTTAAAACCCATGTTTTTGCTTCTGCACATTTTCTTCTGGTCTCATGAGTCGCTTTACTTCCTCCAGGCACACCACATGTCCACCTCTCCTTGCTTTCCCAGGGCCATTTAACTGTTAACCCTCAGCCTTCCTTTGGGAAAGGGACTGCAGGTCTCTGAGTGCCCCTGGCAAGCCTGCGCCAATTTACTCTTGCCCCTAGCAGCATAATTGTAATGCACCTTTGCCAATGCTTGCTATTCTCATTAAAACAAAAACAAAAACCAATTTTATGCTTTACTTGACAAAAATGATTTTTAAAAAAAATTTATAGTTTATGATTTTCTATTGCCAGCCTCTTAACTACTGGCCTGGGCTGCCCAGTGTCTCTCTCAGAGACTCCAGATTCACTACTCCCTGGCAAGAGAGCATACACTTGGTTCAGAGAGTGGCTTTTCAATGCTTTGGGCCAGATGATCTGGGACAAGTTGCTTTTATAACCTCTCCAAGCCATAGTTTCTGAATAATGGGGTAATTTTATGTGGCAGGAATTAACTGAGACACTGAAGATGTATAAAGTACAAAGCAGGGTGCCCAGCCTTTGAATAGTTTATCTTCTTGCATCCCAAGCCTGTGTTGGTGCTCCTTGAGAGCAAAAAGAGTGTCAATTTCTTCCCACATTTTAGAATGGGCTGGCATGCAGTAGTTGTTTAAAATGGCTAGGTCTTCTCCTTCTGTTAAATCTGGGTCTCCCATTGTTGCCAGGCCAGAGTAGGTGACGCTCCCCAGCCAGTACTCTGCATTTCCCTCTCTTCCAGACTAATCATGTCTGGCTTTGTAATTGTCTTGCTTTCTCACTCAGCTTTAAGCTCCCGGGCCAAGATGGAACCGTATTCATTGTTATAATTCCTGGAAAAGTCTCTGGCACACAGTAGCTCTCAACACATGCTGCTTCTTCCATTTAAGTTACTTCCAATTGTAATATAAAGAAAGATGTACAGAGTCACAAAAGAAGTGCAGGGCTTAATCAGCTATTATAGAGTAGGCATCCTTACAACCGTGCCCAGGCCGAGATTTGCAACGTTACCAGCTATTCAAAAGACACCCGATTTATTTATGCCTCATCTCAATCGCAACCACTCCTCACCCCAAAGGATCGACTATCGACTATCTTGGCTTTTATAGTCTTTACTTCTCTACAATTTTATCACTTAATTCGGTTTCCTTAATCACTACAGTTAAGTTTTTCCCATTAGAAACTTGCTTATTATGTTTTAAAAGTCCTTTTAAATTTACAGATTCCTCCTCCATCATTTTCTTTTCCTTATAATTCATCTGGTAAAGGGCCTGGGACCGCATCTCTCAGCCTGGAGTTTATTATTTGCACACTCACTTGTGCAGTGCACTTGGAAGTATCCCTCTCACTCAGTATTTCCTGAAAATGGGCAACTGGATCTAGGCTTTACCTTGTTTGTTATTTGTCTTGAATACGGAACCAGCTGTATTTTTAGAAAACTCTAATTTTCTTTAGTGCAAATGGTATTTTAAGACCATAATCTGGATAATGAAATCAGGAACCTGTCAAAATTTTCTGTGTGCCACTGTGTGCCTGCACCAGCTCTGTGCTTTTATAGGGGCTAGCTGCTGAGGGAGAAGATGTGTTCTGTGCACTCAGCTGAACAGTTCTCAGGCCGCCTATAGTCTCTACATATCTGTCTGTCTGCCTATCATCCATCCATCTATTGATCTATCTATCTATCTATCTATCTATCCATTTTTCTCTCTCTCTCTCTCTGTAAGTGTGCTGTCCAATAACAAAATACTTCCATGGATACTCTCCCTCCCTCTCTCCCTCTTTCCCTTCCTCCCTTTCTCCCTCCCTCTCTCTGTTCTTTTGGTACTGGGGATTGAACCCAGAAGCATTCTACCTCTGAGTTGGACCCACTAGGTTGCTGAGAGTCTAAGTTGTTGAAGTTGGTCTCACACCTGCGGTCCTCCTGTCTCAGCCTCTTAAATACTGGGATTATAGGCATGCACCACCATGCCCGGCTTTATTATCTCTCTAATTTTTAACATTTATTATATCATTAACTCATTCATGAAGTGTTTATAATTGTACTTATTTTACAGATGAGCAGAGAGGAGAGGTCACTCACCCAAGTCCACACAGACAACAAGGAACAGAGCTCAGCTGCAAAGTCAGATCTGACAGATTTCAAAGCCTGTATGTATGTATGTTTTCAGTGCTTCTTAATGAGTATTTGTTCCTAAAATATAAATCTGTTTGTATTAAATTTGATCTCGTTCAAGACTGTTGATGAACGAGGAATGGATGGATGTGTGGTTTCTTGAGGCAGATGTAAACACAGCTTAGCACTGGGCTCGGCTCCACTAAAGAAGGCTTCAACTTCCCTTTTGGGTTCTCAATGTGACACAGTTTTGCTAGATATGGCAGAGGGATATTTTTAGTATTCTGGAATAAACCTGAAGGTATATTTTTTACTCTTGGCTTATGAGGCTCATTTTATTCATAGGTGTACAGATGGGAAAATAAGAGAATGATATCACATACTTCTTCAAGTAATTCAGGTTCCAACTTCTATCTCAGTTATGGGCTCACTTTTTAGTATAGTCTAAGTATTAGGTAAAAGGTTTTCTCTTTGCTTTGTGTCCATATAGCATAGCCTTAGTCTCCTATATTTGTGACTGTAGTAAAAACCCTTGGACAAAGTTGCATTTGATGGAAAGCACGTGGCCCTCTTAACAGAAGCAGACCACAGGGGAAGGCTGATATATCCAGCTCTCAGGTTCCAGGTGCTTGAATGAAAGACAAGGAATGCTTGGTATCTAACATTGCATGCAATGCAATAGAACCAGATGTTAGTGGGAGAGGGAGCCCCTACCTGCTGCAGAGAAGACAGGCATGCTGGTCTACAGAGTCTACATAGGGCCAGGGGTGGTTCTAGCACTGATCCCTGCCTTCATCTATGGACAGCAGAGTCAGAACAGTGTTGGAAGAAATGCCAATTCATCCCCACTGAGAAGGAGGGACGGCCAAACTGTGGCTGTATGTTTAACTAGCTTAGACTATTCTGTGGAAATTGACAAGAGAGCTTCATGAGGCCATTTTCAGAAGCTGGTTCGGCTCCTGATAGGAAAATCACCAGCATACTTTGAAGTGAGGGATGAGGAATACAAATGATCTTCAAGTAAACATGGAAAACTCTTGGTGCAAATAAGAGATAACTTCTGAGATCTTTTTGGGTGCTCCAACTCATGAATACAACTTATCATTTTCCCATTCAAACCTCTAGTTGGTGGCTAGAGCCATGGCTTTCTCGGACCTTGTCACTTGACTAACTTCCATGAGCACATAGACTACTGAAATAAAGAGTGATCATTCTACCTTCAAAGGAAAATGGGATACCTACTCCATCCCAGGCTATCTTCTAGTCTTATCTTGGGACTTATCAGAGGTCTATACCAAGACAAGACTGTCATTGTGCAATGTATTCTGTATGCCCCCCACCACTTTTGGTGGTACTGGGGTTCCTGGAAGCCCTTCTACCTCTGGGCTACACTCCAAGACCTATTTTTTTTTTAATTTTTACTTGGAAACAGGGTCTCTTAAGCCAGCGCGGCTGGCTTTGAACCTGCGTGATTCTCCTGTCTCCGCCTCCCAAGCACGGGGATTACAAGCGTGTGCCACCACACCCGCTGTACGGCCCCTTTTTAAGCCTTTTAAAAAAATTTACACGTAGTCCTTCTTACTTTGAAGGAATTCCAAAACGTGTTTCCTTTGTCATACACAGTGGCAGCTCAGTTTCCTGTATTTCCTGATATTGCTTTTTACTGGGTTCTTGAAGTTCTCCCTATGTGTGTGCACAGTTCAGGAAGCCAATCAATGATTTAAGGGATTTTAGGGGAGTTTATGCTCAGATTTGGAGCTTTGTTCCTGACTCTTTATCCCCTCTGTATTAAACCTCTAAGTTTCCGGAAATTCTGGCATTTTTCAATGTTCTTTATTCCTCAAACCTGAAGAATGTGGCTGTGAACTTCCTTCCTTCTTTCTTCTATTTTTCCTTTCTCTCTTTTTAATTCTTGCATGGGTAGCTTTATCAGAGTATGATTTACACACACAATTCACTCACCCTAAGTGTATCATCCAGTGACTTTTAGTAAATTTATAGAGTTGTGTGATTGTGACTGCAATCCACTCTAAGGATGTTTTGTCTGTGCTCATTTGAAGGTGATTTCTGCCCTGACCACAAGTCCTAGGCGTCACTGACCAGCTCTCTGTTTCTATAAAATTGCCTTTTATGGACATTTCATGTAAATGAAGTCATACAGCATGTCCTTTCTGTGCCTAGATTCTTTCACATAGCATCATGTTTTTAAGATTCATCCATGTTGTTGAGCTAATTAATAGTTGATTTCTTTTTTATTGCTGAGATCTTTTTGTATAGTATTCAATGTATATATATAAAGCAGGTGTTTAAAGGGTATCTATCTTCTTTTTTTTTCCATGGGAACTTATTTTTTCATAGTTCTTTAGATCATTCTTAAATAGCCAAAGTGCTACTTGGAGGTATAAGGCCCAGTGTTTGGGAATAATAGTGCTGAACATCAGATATGCCATTTCAATAATATAAAGAGGATCACAAAATATCTATTGGACACATATTTGTGTTAGACACTATCTTATGGTTAAAGAAGTGAATAAGGTGTGGCATTCTAGTGTAGTGAGGGAAATGAACCAGTGAGCAAATAAGTATAATAATGTATGAAAAATGCTGCAATAAAAGTATTTTCTGCCCTTTACCCCATGGAGGGGAAGGTCAGTTCTCTAGTGAAGAGGGAGTTATAGGAAGGTCTATATCTGGGATGTGACCCTCGAGTACTGTCTAGAAAGATGAATAGCTAATTGGCCAGTTGGATAATGGAAGTGACTTGCCTTCCCATACCACCCTATATTTTATTTTCTCATACCAGGCAGACAGTTTCATAGAAAATGTAGTCTCCCAGTGATATTGGGAATTGCCTGGTAGCAATCATTTCTGTGAGTTTCTGCTTAGATCAACAAACAAAGGAATACAGTGAAGACTTGCTGAAGACCCATTTCTGCCAAGCTATATAACTCTTCTTAACAAGATAAACACTCAGTGGAAAGCCATATGGAGCTTTGGAGAGTGGTGGGTTTGGTCCAACCCCACAGGCCAATTACTTAAAATTTTCAGAGCTTTGATTTCAATATTTATAAAATGAAGCTTAGAGTTCCTCCTGTGACCCTTTTTCTCCCTAGCTTTTGCATATTAGGGAGAGCATCTTATATTTTACTTTTTGTGACTAACTATCTCACTTAGCATAATGTCCTCCAATTCCATCTATTTCCCTATAAATGATGCAATTTTGTTCTTCTTTATGGCTGAGTAAAATTCCATTGTGTACATTCCCATAGGAGGAACTCTAGACAAAAAATAAGAAACCACAGAAGAGCAAACAAGGCGACCCAACTGAGGGAAATGGGAGGGGGAAAAGGGAAATTCCCTAATGCACATGATGTACATTCTCAAACACATCAAAGTCAATCACTAAGCCAAACTCAAGAAGGAGGCAGGGGGAGGGAACGGGGTGGGAACTGGGGAAGGGCTAAATGAGTGATGTGTGCGTGTCTGCCTCTACCATTTTGTACCCTATTAAGATGTATGACTACAATGCACCAATAAAAATTTTAAAAAATAAAATGGAGTTAAGATTGGACTTCATAAGTCTTAATGCATAAATGAAGAGTTTATAAATTAGAACACCATAGCCTCTCAAAAAATGCTAGTTCTTTTATTTCTCTTCTTATGTAATAAGTTACTAACTGTTGACCGATCTTGTACTCAAGGCCACAAGGAGTTAACGCAGTTGCAAGTCTTGTTTGTCTTTTGACTCCATGTCTACTGCCTCAAGAAAGCTCCCATCTTCTCAGGAGCCAAAAGATGCAGGAGCTGCTTCGTAATGAGGCCCTGCTTCCTTCTAAATACGCACTGATTGTCAAGGTGATGGAGGAGGTTCATTATTTAGAGGCATAATTAAAGGGCACTTCCTTTAGCTAAACTAATGAGCAGTAAGTGCGGCAATATTTGCATGTTTAGACATTAAGGATGGAAACAGATGACTCGTAGGAGATTGGGAGGAAGCCGGAAAGGTAGAACAAATTAATCTCACTGCTGGGCCTCCAGGGTTACTACTTTGCAGGAGTTCCTCAAAGAAGGGGTCATCCTGAGAAGCCAGCCCCAGTGTCTTCTCTTTTTTTTATGGGATGAATGGCTGTCTCGTCACCAATCCTCAGAGGAAAACTGTTCTTTGCCCCCCAAAATGCTAAAACATGGTTCCTAATGAGCTGCATGTGGAATCTATTTTAGGATGGACATCTACACTGCCTTCTAAAGACCTGGGTGTCAGACCGAATTGGTTCATTCTTGTCATACGGTGTGTTGACTGAGTTTGCAAACTTTCCCATGTCATTTATGGTACCTTTTACTCTCTTGGAAAAGCATGACTTGCGGTAATATTCGGGGTTCTTCCACTTGTTGGACGAGAGCCGTGGAAAGCATCTTGCTGGGTCTCCTGCTTTCCTCCCCCAATCTGGGTATTACGTCTACACAGGGAGGCTTTTTTTTTTTTTTTTTTTTTTTGGTCTCTGTGTGTGTGTGAGAATTGGAAGTAAGTGTCCATCACCAAATAAGAACCAAACTCTTGTTGCAAATTTCCTCACTGTATGAGGACTTCACAGTGACCACTGTCCTCACCTCGTGTCTCCTGAGTGGGGGGGATTAGCACTAGAGTTGGCCATTGGTATAAGATGAGATTTTGCTATCCATAGTGCAGAAGTGACCGAAAAGCAAAGCAAACACGTGGGCTCCATGCCAGGGAGTCAGCCCTTCCCTCCCACTGGTCTCTACTCTCAAAAGAAACAGAAAAGCTAGGAGTCTGGCTCAGCCATGCTGCCTCCCAAAGACCACTCTAAGGCTCTGAAATCATAGTTTATTATTGAAAAGCTTATTTGATTTAGGGCACTTTTCTTTTTGTCTTTTTGTGGTGCTGAGAATTGAACACAGGGGCAGTCTACCTCCAACCTACACTCCCAGCCTTATTTTTTCATTTTTTAAAATTTAAAACAGGATCTCCCCGAGTTGCTGAGCACCTTGACAAGTTGCTGAGGCTGGCCTCAAACCTTCAATCCTTCTGTTTGTCTCAGCCTCCCAAGTACTGGGCTCATAGGCGTGCACTACCATGCCTGGCTACTGAGCATTTTGAAGTGTGTTGACATTATTTCCTCTTTTAGCAGTAAAATAACATTCGTTGTAATGTTGAGATTGTTTCTTTTTAACACTTATTTTAAATATGTATTAAGGGATGTCTACTGAAAACATACATTCCTTGCCTCTGGGCAGATGTACTGGTTGAAATGCAAATACTGATTTCATGGGAGTGAAGGAATTGCTGGGCAGGTGTTGATCATCAGGAGAAAGAAGAAGAGGGAGAAGCCACGGTCTGCTGTCACCGACTTGATGGCAGAAACAGCTCAAACAACACCGTGTACACATACAAAGTTATCAGCACTTCTCTCAACCACATGTACGAGAGGAAAAACACCAACTGCTGTGGGCATGTGTGCTTCTATTACTCTGGACCTCATTATGATGCACAGTCAAAATGCACCAATAAGCCAGGCGTGGTGGCACATGCTTGTAATCCCAGCATTTGGGAGGTTGAGACCGGAGGATCGTGGTTCGCTGCCAGCCTCGGCTACTTAGTGAGGACCTTTGCAACTAAGTGAGACCCTGTTTTGAAATGAAGAATAAAAACTAAATAGGGCTGAGGGTGTAGCTCGGAGGTAGAATGACCCTGGGTTCCATCTCCAGTACTGCAAAAATACCCCAAACAAGCCGGGCGTGGTGGCACACGCTTGTAATCCCTGCACTTGGGAGGCAGAGACAGGAGGATCGCGCAGTTTTGAAGCCAGCCGTGCACGCACGCTGGCTTTGGAGACCCTGTTTCCAAATAAAAATGTAAAAATAGGTCTGGAAGTGTAGCCCAGAGGTAGAAGGGCTTCCAGGAACCCCAGTACCACCAATAAATAAATAAATAAATAAATAACCCAAACACACAAACAAATGAATCAATAAAAGCAGATTAAAATAATTAGCATTTTTGGTTTGGTGAAATTTAACAGATATGTAGTCTTGGCCTTCAATTGGGAGGGGAAGAGTGAAAATCGATGATCTCATGGCTGGGAAGAGAGTGTGTCCCTATAGAAAACCAAGCATTTTGTTTTCTGTCCTTCAACAGAGGGTCTTCTGAAGGAGAATGAAAGGAAACCCTTGGAGAGACCATGGGAATCCAAGAAAGTCTTGCAAAGCCAGCTCTTTAAGCAAGTGGCTCAGGATAGACCAACACCTGTGGGAGCCCTCAGCAGGTGTGTGGCACCTGTATCCACAAGGACACAAATGGATCATCCACTTAGCATTTGTTTTATATTTTAATATGCTTTTATTGGTACATTTCAATTGTCTGGTTCTGCCCCTGCAATTCTTTTTTTTTTTTTTTTGGTGGTACTGGGGTTCCTGGAAGCCCTTCTACCTCCGGGCTACACTCCCAGACCTATTTCATATTTTATTTTTGGAAACAGGGTCTCTTAAGCCAGCACAGCTGGCTTTGAACCTGCACGATCCTCCTGTCTCCGCCTCCCAAGCGCGGGGATTACAAGTGTGCGCCACCACACCCGGCTGCCCCTGGAATTCTGCTCAAGTCTCCTCCTGGCCCATGACCATGGCAGGCTCTATGTGCTAAATGCCCTCCCGTGGTCTGGAGCTTCACCTGGGCTGGAGGGCTGATCAGAGAACAGAGTTCATTTAGGAGGTGACTCCAGGAAGGAGGAGAGCTGCTGGAGAGGGGGAGTCAGGGCAGGGGGAGGAGCCAATATAAGGGAGTGTAGCTGAAGTCATTGCTATAGCCAGTGAGGGCTTCCATCCATTGGCACACCTGATAGAGAGTAGGGTACTGCCCAAGATTGTTCCTACCTCCAGGAATGGCTTCTGCACCCCACTAGGGAAAAGGGTGTTCTCAGGGACAATAACACTATTTCTTGGCTGTGCTCACTGAAATCAGGGGGGCTCCTGCTGTTTCAGAAGAGGCCCTGGGGCAGCAAACAGCTAGGCATGGTGGTGTGTGGTGTGTACTGAAGGGACAAGTTAAGCCCATGCGAGTTTCTGTGCTTCAGGTAATTGTCTAGGGAACCTGATGCTCAAATCAATTTGGTCAACTTTCAGCTTCCAGGGTAGGCTCTGTCCAAAGAGAACGGGAGAGAGAAATTTCTAAATTTGATTATGTACTTCCAGAATCAAAGCAGGGCACTCAGCGTTTGTTCTTTAAGTCTCCTTTTTCCCTTCTCATGGTTGGTGAGGAGTGTTTCTATAAGGACACATTCCCCTCCCAGCCATTCTCTCACAGACTTAAACTGTTCTGTAGGGTAGAAGAACATGGCTTAGAGAGGAAGATGCAAAACATGTCCTTATACTGAGCCTGGAGAGGGAGAAGGCCTCATGGAAAACCAGGAAGCAAAATGGTTGATATCAGATAGTGGCCGCCGCCACCGCCGCCGCCTCCTCCTCCTCCTCCTCCTCCTCCTCCTCCTCCTCCTCCTCCTCCTCCCTCTCTCCCCTAGGGCTGTTCCTTGAAGGGAATGCATCTTTAGAGACCTGTTCTTGAGGCGCCAACACAGGCACACTGTGGAGTCTAAGGCCTGTTTGGAAAGCCTGGCCCAGGGTCACCTCAGTACAGTGTGGGGAGATGAGAGATGGTGGTGGTGTGATTTATGAGCCTGAGACCTCCCCAAGGCTCACAAGTGATGTATGAGTTTCCTGTTGGTGCTATAACAAATGACCACAACCTTTGTGGCTTAAAACAACACAGATTTATTATCTCCTGGTATTGGAGGTCAGAGGAGTGGGATGAGTTTCCCTGGGCTAAAGTCAAGGTGTCGGCAGGGCCACAGATGCCCCCACCTCCCAGAGGCTCTGGAGAAGGGGAAATCCATTGCCTTCCCTTCTCCAGTTTCTAGAGATGGCCACATTCCCTGACTCATGGCTTCACATCATGCCCAGCATGGCACGTTAGACCTTGACTTCCACGTTCTCATCTCCTTCTCTGGCTCCAACCCCACTACTCCCTTCCCTCTTTTGTTTTAGGTACTGGGGATGGAACCCAGGGGCATTCTACCTCTAAGCTACACCTCTAGTCCTTTTTATTTTTTATTCTGGAACAGGGTCTCACTAGGTTGCCAAGGAGGGCCTCGTTGTTATTGAGGCTAGTCTCAAACCTGCCATCCTCCTATCTCAGCCTCCCAAGTACTGGGATTACAAGTATGCACCATAACACTACATCCCAAGGTCTTTAATAACACATGTGAACCCCTTCTGCCATATAAGTCAACACATTCACAAGTCCCAGAGATCCAGAGGTGTACATCTTTGAGAGTCATTATTCTGTCTGCTACAAGTGGCTGACTGGGGTCTTGAGGGGATCTTGAGGAATTGGGAGGGCGTAGAGGTTAAGTGCAGATGTACAGTGGGGTGGGGAGAATGAAAGGCTGCATGAACAGGGCTCCAAGATGCTGGGAACCTGAGCCAGAGTGGGCTGTGGTGCGGGTGCTATCAAGTTGCCATCATCTTCCAAAGAAACAGAAGAAATGGGCCAAGCATGTCAGAATACACCTTTATGCACAGCTAGCCATCTGGTTACTCCATAGTCCTGATCCAAAAGGACCCAGAGCATCCTTTGGGAGTCTGGGAATCTTTCTCTGCCAACATCATGAAGCCATTTAAGCCACCTCTTCCTGCAGGTCTAGAAACTTTCATGGAGATGCCAAGAGGCAGGGAGAGGGTGTCTGAGTAGACTAGAGACTTTTCAAAGTCCCCATATATACCACAGAGAAGTGAAAAATCTAGGCTTTCTTTGCACATGCAAGTGAGAGTCATTGTATCAGGGACCCTTCCCGTATACATTATTGACTCAGGACAGCCCTGCCAGTTGGCATCTTAGAGAAATTCATTTGAGATTCTAGGTGCAGAAGAGGTTCTGGACATCCTTTCCCTTATGTTCAGAACATGCATCTCTAAAGGAAGGTGGGTCTTACTGAAGACAGTGTGCCGGCAGGACTCTGAGCAGAGGGCTATATTGCAGCAGAAGGAACGTGGCCAGTGTATCCAAGAGTTAGTCTTTTGCAGTGGAATTAGAGTGCTGACAATGCCCAATTATTTTGCTCATTAAGATGACTGGTCTGGACTGGACCGACCGTTCTCTAATTAACTCCTTGGCACTCGGCTATAATAATGATTGAACTCGCCCATTTGACTCCCCGTGTGGCTGAATGAGCAGATGCGAGTAAACTGACTTTGCATCACTCTAACACCCTGTCTTCAGCAAGAATAAAGGCTCTCACTACTTTTATCTTCCTTCAGGAGCTTTAGAATTCTATGTATGTAGAACGGACCTGACAGGCTAAGGCTTTGGTCCAAGATAAATGGGCTCGAATCTTGGCTCTGGGAAAAGTTGGGCTTGAGTCTTACTCTCTCCTTTATGTAGAAGGAGGAAGATTACCTTCAATACCAGGGGTCTGCAGTAAAGGGATAACCACCCTCTTACTGCTAAAGGTGAGGAGGGACTGTTGGATATACCCCCTTCCAAGGAATGTGGCATTCTCTCTGGGGAAGGGGAAGGGAAGCTTGGAAAATAAGTACTGACAAAATACACCTCTCTTTTTTGGTACTGGGAATTGAAAGGGCATTCTACCACTGAGACAACCCCTCATTACCCCCAATTTGCCTCAGCCTTTTAAAGATTTTTTTTTTTTTTTTTTGGTGGTGGTACTGGGGTTCCTGGAAGCCCTTCTACCTCCGGGCTACACTCCCAGACCTATTTTTACATTTTTATATTTGGAAACAGGGTCTCCTAAGCCAACGCGCGCGGCTGGCTTTGAACCTGCGCGATCCTCCTGTCTCTGCCTCCCAAGCGCGGGGATTACAAGCGTGCGCCACCACGCCCGGCTAAAGATTATTTTATTTGTGATACTGGGGATTGAGCGCAGGGACATTCTATTTCTACGCTACATCCCCCAGTCCTATTTTTGAAACAGGGTCTCACTAAGTTGCAGAGAGCCTCACTAAGTAGTTGGGACTAGCCACGAACCCGCAATTAATTCTCTTGTCTCAGCCTTCCAATTACTGGGATTACAAGCTTGCGCCACCATGCTCGACTTTAATTTTTATTTTGAAAAAGGGTCTCACTAAGTTACTGAGGCTGGCCGTGAATATACGATCTCATATCAGCCTCCTAAGTATTAGGGATAGAAGCATGTGCCACCATGCCTGGCAGCATTAACAAAAGACAATCGAGTTTCATTTTAAAAGATACAAATTCCTTAAACACACATGCCAGTGTGCAGTTTTCTTGTATCCAGGTGAGAGCTTTTCTTTTTTTATCAGTTGTCTCAAACTGGTGACCACAGAAAGAAGATGGATGGTAGAACACTGGGTTTGGTCTGATGAGATGTATTTTTTTTAATGAAAAAAATATTAAAACTTGGAGTATTTTACATAAAAATACCATTTCCAACTTTGGGACAGATGGAAATATAGCAGCGGGCCTGGGTGGCTGTGTGGCCTGGAGCACTGTGGCAGCTGAGTGTTTAAATCACCCCGCCAGGTATCGTCTGTCATTCCCTTTGCTCCCAGAAGCCCACAATTACTGGGATCTGCGACTCCTGCAGGAGAACACTTTCCAGGTTGCCGACTGGGTATGAACTGGACAGTACTGTGAGCTTCTTCAGGATACAGTCATGCCCATCATCTCTCTATTCCTGATGCTTTTCTTATAATCTGGCCCAGACAGGACAATGGACAGACAAACAGGTCTGACTTCTGCATCTTGTACTCATTGCAAGTTTTTAGAGGTGTTTTTTTTTTTTTAAATTTCCTACTGCATGCATCTGTGATCTCACTGGCCGGTTGGAGTTACTAAGCTGTTACTTAAACTATATCTTCTACTAAGTTGGAGGTGCTGTAAAACATCAGCAGGTTTTCACCCCAGCACCAACACGTCCAAAGGGAAGGTGATTAGAATTAGCAATATCGAGTCAACGATATCCAAATATTAAAGCCAGGAGGGGCTGCAGATGAACACGTCCCTCCCGTGAGTGCTGGCTGCTGGGCGTTCCTCATGCTCTTAGTTGGGGTTGTACATGACTAACTGAGGGTCCAGGGATTTGCATTCATGGATCCTAAGTAAAAATGCCATTAACATCACAGTCTTCTTGTCATGACGATGACTTCAGTGAGAGGCACTGCATTGTCAAAAGTGTTTCTTGGAGCTGCTCAGAGTGAATTTACCTGGCTGTCCCTGCGGCTTGGCAAAGGCCTTCTCAGTGTGAGGCCATGGGTTTGAGCACACTCAGCGTCTCAGTGGCGACTGCTTCTCTCACTGGGCACGCTGCGGGAGACCTACATGGAAACCATCTCTACATCACACCCTTGTTTCAATGCCCGTGAGCCATCCCGACACACTTGTCTAGTTCTGGGTCCCCTTGTTTGGGTGTGAAGACAGAAAGTAGGGGGACCCTGGTTCTGTTGCCCCTGCCACTGGCCCCGCAGAATGGCCTGGCCTGAGTTGCTCTGCTTCAACATGACACACGTGATGCATAACATGCTAGCATTCTTCACGTTTCTCCATCCCCAAACATCTCAGTGTTCTGCTGAGTAACAGATGCTTGAAGTATGGTCATTCCTTTGGGAATAGAAAGCGCAATCAATAACACGGTGTAAAAAGCCACCTGGATCGAGTTCCCACCTGCTCCTCCATGGTCGTGTCTTCACATTTTCAAAGTCTTTCCCTTGCACCCCAAGTCTATACCTGACCTGACAACGGACCTCCTGCTCACGGGTGCCATCTCGGGCACCTGGTCCTGCATCACGGAGCCCTCTGCTGTGTTCGGATGTCCCCTCTCAGGGGCTGAGTAAGAAGAGGACCCATGGAGCCAGGGGCAGTGGCACATGCCTGTAATCCCAGTCTTTGGGACGCTGAGAAAGGAGGATCACAGGTTTGAGGCCAGCCTCAGCATCTTAGGGAGACTCTGTTTGAAAGTAAAAAAAAATAAATAAATATGGCTTGGGGGGTGTAGTTTGGAGGTAGAATGCCCTTGAGTTCAATTCCTAGTAACACACACAAAAAAAGAAAGGAAGGAAGGAAGAAAGAAAGAATGAAGGAAGGAAGGAAAGAAAGAAGGAGGATTGTGGAGCGGGCTGTATGTATCACTGGATTTCTAGCACAGTGTGGCTGAGGTTCCACACATTCTAGTCCCTGTGGTTTCCTTCAGGGGAAGAGCAACTAGCCAGGTGAATTGGGGCATTTGATCAACAGATAGTCTTTAAAATGTTTAAATTTTGATTTGTTGAGCATGGAAATTCTATGAACTGAAATGTGTCTTCCCCAAATTTATACTTAGAAACACTAAGCCCCAATATGATTTGGATACAGGGCCTTTAGGAAGGCAGTGGAGGTCATAAGGTGGGACCCTAACTTGATATGACTGCTTCTTTATAGGAAGGCCAGACATCAGACACCTCTCTCTCTCTCTCTCTCTCTCTCTCTCTCTCTCTCTCTCTCTCTCTCTCTCATCTGAGGACGAGGTCTTCTGCAAGGCCTTCTGCAACTCACTAGGAATTGAATTATCAGGCACCTTGACCACAGACTCCTCAGATTTCTTAGCTGTGTGAAAATAAATTTCTACTATTCAAGCCACACCAGCCTGGGGTAATTGTGTTATGGAAACCGGAACGAACTAAGACCAGGATGAAGATGGAGTTTGAGCCAATTAAGATTTGACAGTTTTATAGGGTGTCAGCACAACTACAAACAGTTGGCATTTGAGTGATCATTCTGATCTAGCGATTTAATATACTTAAATTTAAAAATGTTTTAAAGAGTACACTCACTGAAGAAGTAGCATGGTTACAAGAGAAAGGGCTGGGCAGGTGCTGGCCATGTCCGCTGGTGGTCCTGGGCAAGTCACTGGACCTGGGGCTCCTTCCTCACCTCACGGTATCTGCAGATAGGCCTGGGCAGGCCCGAGAATGGCCTCACACACAGCACACTTGGCACACAAACACCAACGAGACCAGGCTAGTTTGGAAGGTGTCCAGTGACTCTCAGCCCTTCCTAAAAGTCCCCACTTTAGGAACAGGTCTCAGAACTGCAAGCCTCACTATATATTTATGTGTACAACCAAAGTTCCTTCCCTGCCTATTTTTAATTTCCAACCCTGCGACTTCATTTGCCTATATCTGTGCTTCTCAATCCCATCTCGGAGAACGCCGCAGGGTATCTATAATTATCTCTACCAGGATGGCAATGTTCTTATTAAAAAACTCCTCACAATATGGGATTTATTTTAATTCACTTCAATTTGTATTATATATTTTAAAACACCCCATAAAAGCCATCTGGCATGTTAGGATGTAGCTGAGAGGTAGCTGAGAAATCGCATAAACAATGTCAAGATTTCACCACGCCTGCAAGACCCAGAATTTCAAGCTCAGAGGCACACTGACTAATCCAGCTGCTATCTTTGCAGAATCCCAGAATCCAGGAGGATGGGTTATACTGGGAGTGGGCTCGGCGGCTGATACTGGACTCTCTCTTCCGTCCTTCTCCTGAGCGCGGGATTCTTGATCTTATCACGCTGCTTGGGGTCCCTTTGAAACTTTGCTTTCAAGAACGTGTGTGTCTACTCTTACGAGAATGAGAGGGAACAGAACCACTCACAGCTCAGGGTGAATTAGTCCCTTCTGAGTCTAGCCCCACGGGCAGCCTGGGGAGTTAGGGAGAGGATGGCGGTAGAAATGGCAACATATGAAGACAGAAGAGCCAGGATAATGAAACATTCAGACCCAGACAAGGTGAGACAGGTAGTTCACACATGGGCTTCGGAGGAAGAAAAGAAGACTGAGGGTCCCAGAAGCACCCAGTTCAGGATAAGGATGGGACAGCGTAAATGCAAAAGAAGAGGCCATAGCCCCAGGCAGTAAGGGCCACGAACTGGGCAGCATCCATCTTCCTTGAGCAGCACCCCCCTCTATTTTTCACTCCCCATTTCTGGCTTACTGGAATTCCTTCTCTTGATCATTTAAACCCGTTTTCAAAAGCAAACCCTATTCCCTTCAAATCTAAGCAAAACCCAACTCTAGGCTTAGAGGTCTAGGAAACACACCCTTTAAAGCTTGGATTCAGATCCGACCCTGGATTTGTCATTAACAAGAGGAACCCAGTGGCCCCTTGCTCTGAAGTCAGGAGGCTCTGCAGTGAGTCAGGCTTTCCATTTCAGAAAAAAACCCTGAAAGACTGCCCCTGGTGTTCTGTATCACTGCTTGTTTCAAAGTCCACAGGTCCCTGTTCCCCACCTATTGTCACCAAAAGCAAGGTGCGCAGCCACCCAAAGGAAGTAGGGGTGCACCCAGAGGGAGACAGAGGATTCAGCAAACAGGCAAGGCACACCTGGGCAGGTGAGGTGCGATAGAAGACATAGGGCAGGTAGGGGGAGACACAAGGGACAGAACTAAGGTGGTCGTGATTTAAAGTCCAGATTCTAAGCTCATTTTCACATGTTCAGATAATAAATGGTAGCATCAATCAATTATTAGACCTTATCTAATAATTCTGTATCTGATCACTGTGTTATACCTTTGATCAAACCTTTCATGTTAGGTCAACATAGTACTGTTTTTAAGTTCACAAAACGAAACAACCAAACCCCATTGATTGGGCAAACTATTAGAGTTTTCCTCAAAAACACAGAAGAAAACAACTCCTAGAAGGGAGTAGCATTCAGTGTCCACCTCCAAAGGAGAAGTAAGAACATCACCTTAGGTCATGTCCCTATTCTATAGATGTTACATGCTTACATATGTCTAGCTAAGATGGAGTTAGCAGCCAAGCATGGTGGCTCATACCTGTAATCCCTGTACTTGGGAAGCCGAGACAGAAAGATCACAGGTTCAAGGACAGCCTTAGCAACATAGTAAGACTCTCTTTCTGTGAGGGCATCAAAGACCCTCAGGTCCTGAGTGGAGTTGCATCTCTCCTTTGGGGACCTCCTCAGGACCCTCGTCCCAGTGACACACTGACCTTGCAGTGTCTTAGCGGGAGGCGAGGCTCTCCTTCCTCCAGAAGCATCCACCCTGACTTTCAGATGCTGTGTGCCTCCCTGAGCTGATTTCCCCCCACATCAGTATCCCCACCACCGTATCCACAGGGAACAAGCCCACTGCCCCTGTGACAGCGGGAGACCAGCAGGTGTGCCCCGACCCCTGACCTGGTCCAGCTTCCAGTGGAACTCCGCAGGCCGGAAGGTGTCTGCTTGGTCGAAGTCCTTCCGCAGGAGGAAGACCAGGCGGCAGTTATGCACGTACAGGGCGTAGTGGTGCCGGTTCATTTCTGCAAAGTGGAGAGAGAGCGATTGGACGTGAGAATCCCTGTGCCAGTCTCCACCAGAGCAGCCTTCTTGCGACATCACCCAGCACAGCCCAGAGCACCAGGAAATGGCCTCTGCCACTTTCTCATTCACAGCGGGTTCTGCTGAATGTTCTGGAACACACTTGGTGGGGCTGAGCTAAGTGGAAGAGGGAGTCTCAAGAGAGCCCACTGCACACTGGCTGCCGGGAAGCTCACCGGGCTTTAAACATGGGCCTGACTTATAATCAGGTACTGCATCCGACTGGGGTAAATGTCACTTATTTTTCTTTATATTTATCATATAATTTGTTTATTTAATTTTATTATATATTCTATATATCATTTATATTGCATATTACATATTATTTAATTTAATATTTTGCATTCTATATTATACATTTATATTATTTACATATATTTATATTAACTTATACTTGTTATGTATTTGCATTGTTATATTTATTTATATTTATCTTTTTTTTTTTGGTGGTACTGGGGATGGAACCCAGGGGTTTTCTACCTCCAAGCTATACTCCCAGACCTATTTTATATTTCATTTGGAAATAGGGTCTCACTAAGTTGCTGAGAGCCTCACTAAGTAGCTGAGGCTGGTTTCGAACCTGTGCGATCCTCCTGTCTCAGCCTCCCAAGCGCAGGGATTACAAGCGTGCGCCAGCACGCCTGGCTATATTTATCTTTTTTGCATGATGATCACTTCGTCTTGGGGTGACGTTAATGGAGCTCCTTTCCAATGCTGCTCTGAGCTCCTTTAACATACCAAGCTTCTCATGCAGTTCTGTAGGGCCTGTCTCATTTGTCTACCTAATCTATGTTAACAGGAGTGGCCTGGCTTTTAGCGGGCAGGAGGAGGGGAGAGATGGATTGTCCAGCTCTAGATAGGATTTTGTGACTCTTCAAAGCAATGAGCTTCTTCCACCCCAAAGCAATCAATCAACAGGACCTTTTCCTTCTCTGATTTTATATGTATATGTATATGTATATGTATATGTATATGTGTATGTGTGTATGTATTTTTATATGTATATGTATATATATGTGTGTATATATCTCCAGAGAAGGAAATAATATATATAATAAATATAAAAATATATATAATAACATAATATTATATATATATAATAAATATATATAAAACTTCCTTTCCTGCTTAGGGGATCTCATGTCATGGATCCAGCCATGATGCCTAAAGCCACAAGATACTCCTGATTGGCAGAAGAAGGTGCTTTTTTTAATATACCTTTATTGGCGCACTATAATTTTATATCATATTGAAGTTAGCAGTGATAGAAACATACATGCACACAGCACTTCGTGTGTTACCATCCTGATTCTACCCTCTTCCTCCTCATCCCTGTACGCGTTAGTGAGATTGGTAGTGATACCTTCATATATGGACACAACATCATTTGAACGATTTCCTTCATAAAGTGATTTTTTTCCTTTATACCTTTCTCCCCCAATCTTCTTCTACTGGTCTCTCTCCTCACTTATCTGAAGTCCATTTTGTCCCCAATTTCTCTCTAGCATCCACATACCAGAGACAACATACAACCCAGGAAACATACAACCCTTGACTTTCTGAGACCGGCTGATCTCACTTAGCATAACATCTTCTGGCTTCCATCCATTTTCCTGCAAATGACATAATTTTGTTTTTCATGGCTGATTAAAATTCTGTGGTGTATACAGACCACATTTTCTCCATCCATTCATCTGCTGATGGACACCTAGGCTGGTTCTTTGACCCATACTTTGAGAACTCGAATTTTACTATGTTTAGCACACAGAAAAATTTGCCAGCAGGCACAGGCACCACTAATGTTGGGAGAAGGAGCCGGTGGAAAGACTGTGGCTTTAGATTTAGACAGACTTTGAGTGGAGCTGTATCTTTGGGTGATGTTGAGAGAATTACTTAGTTCTCAGAGCCTCAGTTTCCTTAACTGTACAAAGGAGGAGTGCTGAATTAGTCTGCCAATGAAGCAAGAATAGAACGGTGTGTTTGATTCCCATACCTCTGGTGAAGATCTTGCCTATAAAGTTTGGGTCAACACCAATTGCACTTTGAGGGACAGGCTCTGATTGGCTCTGTTCTAATAGGCTTAAACACCTATCCCCATGCACAGGAGCTGGCTCAGGGTGGATGTCTAAGCTCAGCAGTGTAGGACATTTTCTGGGCCAGAGGGCTTTGCCTGGAACTGGTGAGAGAGGACTGAGTTCAAGTGCGTGATAATGATCCTAGAAGAAGATCAACTCTGGGAATGATCCTAGAAGAAGACAAATAGAACAGATACTTTCTTTTCCCTTTGGGAGTGGCAGTATACAACGGGGAGTGTTGGCACTATGGCAGCCATATTTGCTACCATAAAACTGAGACATGTATGGGGACAAGTAAGAAATGAAGAATGAGGAACGGCACAGCAATGAACCCGGGGCCTTGATCACACTATCTTTAAGATGACTTTACGAAGCCATCATAAAAAGCTCTGGCTGATTTTAGTCACAAGGACCCTACATCCCATGCATGATTTTGACTTTTTTTCCAGACATCTGATGTCAGTTTAATCTAGACTTCCCATTTCTTATAACTGAAAACATCTTAATCGTTACAACGAGGAGATGTGGGTGAAAGCAGCTGCCCACAGCAGATGCTCAGTGACTGCTGGTTATTATAGAGAACATTACCCTCCCTCATGATGACAACTGGCATCAGATGCTGTTTTTACACGAGCATTGCCTTCTCCAGAATGGGACCGAGAACAGCAGGAAAGAGGACTGTTGTGGCCAGGTGTGGCAGGACCAGCCCAGGCCAGACTCTCTCACCCGTGGATTGCCAAAACACCCTGGCCTGGTTATGGGGAGTCTACTTAATATTTTATGTTCCCTTTCTGATTGTATAACTGGTTTTTCTCTAGTTTCTGTTAGGAAAATACTGAAAGATTTTTTTTGCTTTTATTAATTTCATCTAATAAAGTTGGGAGTTTGGGGATAAAGAGGTGGACCAGGGGAATAAAAGATCAGACTTTCCTCTGCCAGACTTTCTTTCAGTCTAGGAGGTCTCTCCCTTCCTTTCCCTTCCTACGCCTCAGTGCTCTGTCCTCTTGGAGTCAATGCACACCCCAGAGAGTGTACAGGCAGTGAGGTGAGACCTGCCTCCTCTTTACAGCAGACAGTTTAATCCTTCCGAGTGGTTTTCTGGTCACTCCGGGGGTGTAGGCATACCCTTTCCTATTCCAGGAGGAAGGGGAGCCTCCCACCACTCTCTGCAAGGCTGATACCCTGTCATTCTTGCCTGGTGACTGCTGTATAGGCTGGACCTCTCTCTAAGAAAGCCCCTCAGGGGAAGGGGCTACCATTTTATGTGGCCATTGGTCAAGAAGTATTTTCTGTTTTGAGGGACAGGCTCTGATTGGCTCTGTTCTAATAGGCTTAAACAAATCCCCATGCACAGGAGCTGGCTCAGGGTGGATGTCTAAGCTCAGCAGTGTAGGACATTTTCTGGGCCAGAAGGTTTTGCCTGGAACTGGTGAGAGAGGACTGAGTTCAAGCGTGTGATAATGATCCTAGAAGAAGATCAACTCTGGGAATGATCCTAGAAGAAGACAAATAGAACAGATACTTTCTTTTCCCTTTGGGAGTGGCAGTATACAATGGGGAGGGTTGGCACTATGGCAGCCATATTTGCTACCAAAAAACTGAGAGAGAGAGAGAGAGAGAGAGAGAGAGAGAGAGAGAGAGAGAGAGAGAGAGAGAGAGAGAATGAGAATGAATGAGAATGCAAGCAGGAAGGCTGCATGCCAGGATGGGGGTCTCAGCAGAAGGAGCAGATGCCTAGGTAGGAGAGGATTATGGAGAGGGCAGGAACTGAGGAGGAATCATGAAAGAAGGGGGCAGAGCATTGCTCTCACAGGCATGGAGAGGTAAGCGCCAACGGAGGTTGGGTTGGAGCAGGCACAGATGTCCCAGGCACAGTGGCAGAGATCCTGCTATGTGTCCACCTTTCCCAGTTCCCTTTTCTCCTAGACACACAGTTAAACACATTTTACAGCCTCCTCACGGTTGGGTGGAACACCGTGACTGTGACCAAGTTCTGGCAAGTAAAAGGTGATTAGAAGTGAAATATGCTGTCCTGGCCAAGAAAACCCTTCTGTACGCAGCTCTATTCTAACTCATTGGCTGAGGATGGCAGCATCAAACAGTGCAAGGATCCTTGTTCTCAGAAACGGTGCAAAGCAGTTTCCTGACCCTCCACCTGCACATGGGCTCCCTGCACAAGGACTGGAGGGGACGTCGGGCTAGGGGAGTGTCAGCTACTGAGCCTTCTGGCTGTTGGTCGTGGGGAGAGCACCTTCCTTTTTTATAATAAATATTCTTTTATTGGTGCATTCTAATTACATGTCATCTTGAGTCTCAGAGTGATATGAACAGTCATGCACACAGCACTTGGTGTGTTTCCCATGAATTCTATCTACCCCACTCCCTCCTCTTTCCCATACATCTGCTTGCGATTGGTATTAGTAATTTTGCATATGTACATACTCTCTCTCCTGCAATTAGCCTCTGCTGACTAATCATTTTTGTTATTCAACTATTTATACATTATTTCATGGCCGACCAGCATTAATACGTTTTTACTTATTGCACTGAACGGGAATTAATGCAATTTTCATGAAGGGCAATTGGACAATTTACATTAATAGCTTTCTTAATATTTATGTTCTTTGATTTAGAAAGTCAACTTCTGGTCAGGAAATCATCAGAAATGTCCAAAAGTTACATACTAGAATGCCCACTAGAGCTTTACTCGTGACTAGGAGAGATCTGAGCAACTCTGTCTTGGTTTCCACATGCAGAAAATACATTAACATTTATTGTAAAGATCAATTAAATCTCGTTATGATGTATAATTACAATGCACCAATAAAAGTATTTTAAAAACCCTAGCTCTACCACCTACAACACACACACACACACACACACACACACACACACACACACAATCAGCAGGAACGGGAATTGCTGAGGTTCACGTAGCAGCATAAAGTGTAATAAAACCAGAAGTAATAACAACATAATAATGACTATAGCAACATTAGGCAAATTAACAGAGTACTTATTATATATCTGGTGCTGCAAAATGATTTCATGTATTGTCTCATGTTTATTCCCTTCTCTTTATGTATGGGGAAACTGAAGCTCCAGGGTTTAATTCCTCTGCAGAGGTTACTCTTTCAGGTGTGATCGGGCTGTTTTAAGGGATGGACTTAAGCTTATAGCTCAGCCATTCTTTTACATTTTCTTACTGTTACACCTGCTGTGGTTGGTATTTGTTTCAGGTATTTTAACATAGTTTGCATTTGAAATGTGCAACCTATGATTAAAGGTAGACTTGCAAATTTTTCACAAGATCTCACAATGCTTGTGTATGCATATGCATGTATATGTATGTGTGTGTGCTCCATGCAGGCATGTCTATGTGTGTGGAATTTAGTTATGAGAGTGTAGGGTTTGAATTCAGTTGGATCTAGGCTGACATTCCAGTCCTGATACTTGCCAGGTATCAGTACTTGGGATGGATACGTTGCTTAACCTCTCAGGGATGTTCACTTATCCTTAGAATAGTAGTCGAGATAATACTTTATAAAATTATTTGTAGGACTTCCGGGAAGATGGCGACAGAGCAAAAAGGGGCTTACAAGCCCCGCTAAGAACCAATCTCTATTACCACAAAATCAGCACCTTTCATAGCCAGAAAACACCATCAGCAGAGAAACAAAAAATGTAATTTTAAAGGACAGAGAAAAAGAGGGCTGGAAAAATGAGACACCAGAAACCAGACTGCAGTGCTGCAGCCGGAGCCGCGGCATGAAGCGGCGGGCGCCATTTTGCCTTGCAGCACCAGGCTCCAGAGAGGAAGGGAACTCATAACGGAGCTCAGAAACCAGAGAGGAGACACGCCGGCCTCACGCCCGAGAATGCGGCAGCAGTGCCTTACTGCTGGCAGCAGCGGTGAGTTCACCCGATGGCACCAGACCAACGCACACAACAGTCTACCAAGCTCCAGAGAGGAGCAGCGGACAGTGAGCCGAGGTGAGCCGCTGCCGAACAGCCAGGCGGGATTCGGCAGATCTCTTGGCGCAGGGAGCATCTAAAGCTCCCAGGGGCTGGGCTCAGTGCACGCTGCAGAGACCCAAAGTGGAGTTCAAAAACAGAAAAGAAATACGCCAGCCTCACGGCCGAGGGTGTGGCAGCGGCGCCATATTGCTACCGTCGGAAGCAGCAGCGAATTCACTGAGTCCACGACAGCTCCATCTGCGCACTCAACAGTGAGTCAAATTGGGGCCCCTAGAGGAGAAATCCCAGTACTGTACTCCCTGGGACTTGACCCAGTGGGGGAGTGGTGGTGGCAGAGATATTACACCATAGGAGAACGCCCAACCTGGCACCCCCCATGGTCTAAAGCAGCCTTGATTGACTCCCTGGGTCTGAGACTCTGTGATACAACCCAGTAAAGGAGTAGTGGGAACTGAGATACCACAGACTCGAGATCCACAGCACCTTAAGTGAAGTCATAGTGACCTAGGGAAGAACCCAGAGAAGGCACAAACTTCCGAAATCATGGGAAAGAGGAAAAACAATGGAGCAATGAATGCCCACAACCCCACAACATCAGAACATGATAAAACAGAAATGCAGAGATTTATAGAAGATCAAATCAGGAAAATAACTGTAGAAATAATAGAGGTGTTTTGAAAAGAATTCAGAGAGAGCCAAAGAGAGATAAAGGATGCAATTAATGAAGTAAAGGCCTCAATTCAAAGTACAAACAACCAATTAGAACACATGGAGAATAGAATCTCGCTCCTAGAAGATGATCATTCAAAAAATGAACGCATAGTTTCTAATTTAGAAAAAAAAAATCCGACAGCAGGAATCTGACATTGAAGAAATATGGGCCCATTTTAAGAGAGCTAACCTAAGAATAATTGGAATAGAGAAAAGAAGGTGAAACCAAAGGGATTAACAATCTTTTCAAGGAAATAATAGCAGAAAAATTTCCAAACATAGAGCAAGAGGTCAATACACAGGTCCAGGAAACTTATAGAACTCCCTTTAGACAGGATCAGAGAAGAGGATCCCCACGCCACATAATTGTCAAAATGACCACTGTGGAAGCCAAGCAGAGAATCTTAAAGGCAACAAAAACAAAGGGCCAAGTGACATTCAGAGGCAAACCAATTAGAATCACTCCAGACTTCCCAAACCAAGTCATGAGAGCCAGAAGGGCTTGGAGTAACATATTCCAAACTCTGAAAGAAAACAACTTCCAGCCAAAAATTTCCTACCCAACAAAACTTTCTATCAAATTAGATGGGGAAATAAGAAGCTTCCAACAAACAGAAACTGAAGGAATTTATGTGTTCAAAACCAGCACTAGAGAAAATACTCAAAGAGATTAACTACAAAGAAGAAATAGGTAACACACACCAGAACCAGAGAAACAAGATTTTCCATCCAACAGACAACTAAGATTGGTTATCTGTGGAGATTCATTATTTATGTTAGTCTTTTACCTATCTCTAAATTGTATTGTTTGCTTTTATTGTTGCTAATTTTTAGGATTTCTAGTTGGAATATCAATATATCTTCATATATAGCATTTGGAAATATTTTATCCCATTCTATCAGTAACTTTTAACTCTGTTTACATTGTCTTTGGATATACAATTTTTTTTTATTTTTTAGGGAGTTTGTATACTCTTCTGTTGCCTGCGCCATTGAAATCATATGCAAGAAATCACTGCCAATTTCAATGTTGTGAGGTTTTATGACCCAGATTTTCTTCTAAAAGTTTATAGTATTAAGACTTATACTTAGGTCTTTTATCTATTTTGAGTTAATATTTGTAAATATGTTAGGTAAGGGTCCAATTTTATTATTTTTCATGTAATTATTATTTTTCAACAATATTTAGTTAAAAGATTATTATTTCCTCCACCAAATGTTCATGGAAACCTTGTCAAAATAACTTGACAATATATGGAAGAATTTATTTCTAGGCTTTTATTTAACTCCAATGGTTTATATATCTGCCTCTGGAACAGTACTACACTGTTTCAATTATTGTAGCTTTATATGGTTTGAAATCAGAAAATATACATCTTCTAGCTTTGTTCTTCTTTGAGATTGTTTTGGGTATCTAGAGTCCATATCCCATATCAGGATAGATTTTTTCTGAAAAATAAATAAATAAATGTATGATAGCTTCACCTAAGAAGAAAAAGAAAAGAAAAAAAATATTCTCTGGTAAGAAAGAAAGCAAAAAGAAATATTGAACTGTTATCTTTTAGTCATCAAAAGCTTGGTATCAGACAAATGAAACTGTTTTGTGAGATTATCATTGTTAAATTTGGATAAATTGCTATAAAACTAGATGTCAACCACTAAGCCAAGCATGGAAAGGAGGGATGGGGAGGGAACGGGGTGGGGATCGGGTAGGGGCTAACTGGGCGATGTGTGCATGTATGTCTACAAAAATATTTTCTTTATACCATTATGATGTATGAATACATTGCACCAATAAAAAAATAAAATAAAAAAAATAAAAAAAAATAAATAAAATAAAATTATTTGTAAAGATGTGAGGAGAGGTTTAAATAGTAACAGCCAATATCAATCACACTCTTGTTTACTGGGCACGATTCTAAGCACTTTGAGTATATTAAGTCATTTGATCCTCATAAAAACCCTAAGAGGGAGGGTTGGTGGTGCTTCCCAGTGTTAGAACACTTGCCTAGCTTGGCGAGACCTAAATTCCCAGCACTGACAAAACAACAACTAAAATCCTATGAGGATGATACTACTGTATCGATCATTTTATAGACTGGGAAAGTACGGCACAGAGGGGTTAAGCAATGTGCCCAAGGTCACAGAGCCAGTAAGTGTCGAAACACTTTTAGCCACAAAGTTGAGAACTGACTTGTCCAGGCACTTGGCATGCTTGAAAGAGCTTATCAAATGCTAGCCCTCACTATCATATGTGGCGGTGATTTTTCAAAAGACTAGTTTAAGTTAGCAGGACTTTTTGATTCAAGGGAAGGCTTTAGGGAGGGAGTCTTTTTATAATGTATGAAAGGAAGAGCTTCTTTCCTGAGTTAAGGAAGATTCCTCCCCCATCCCCAACTCACCTTTAGCAGCCTTACAGTACTTCTAGAGATGCTGGGGTTCTGAGGACTCTAGTTTGAAGATCACAGCGTTTGCATTTTTTTTGGTGTGTGTGGTACTGAGGATGGAATCCCAGGGGCATTCTACCTTCAAGCTACATCCTCAGCCCTATCTTTATTCTTTATTTTGAAGCATGGTCGCACTAAGTTGCAGAGGGCCTCACTAAGTAGCGGAGGCTGTCCCCAGACCTGCAATCTTCCTGTCTCAGCCTCCCAAGTATTGGGATTACAACTGTGCGTCACCACGCCTAGATCTCACCATTGCACAAGATCTCACAATGTGTGTGTGTGTGTGTGTGTGTGTGTGTGTGCGCGTGCACATGCGCATGTGTGTGTCATGTATTCTTTGTGTCTCTATCTCTGCGTCTTTCTATTTCCTGCTCCTGTTTTACCCCAAGCCCAGTACATTTGCAGCCTGAAAACCAGAGACCAGGATATATTTCCAGGTCCCCTCTCCAGTGCCCATGTTTTGATCTCCCATAACCATATTTGTGCCCGGTCTGCTGTGACCTAACGGGCGAGGCTAGAGACTCACCGGTTTTGTCTGAGTTGCAGAGGATGGTTTCCTTCTCGGCTCTCACGCCAGGGCTGGGGCCGTGTTTCATCCACATGGTGATGGTAAATTGGTCCGTCAGGTTCTTGGGCACAATGCCGTCGGGGATCTTGGCGCCCTGCCTGCCGTCAAACTTGAAGATCATCTCGCTGCCATCGACCAGCAGTCCTGCAGTCCAGTTGGTGGTGGCGCTGGGGGAAGGCAGGAGGTCGATGATACCAGAGGAGGCTCCTGCAGGAAGTAGGGAACAAGAGGATAGAGAGTCATTCCTCGGGAACCAGACGTCCTCACTCTCTGTGTTCTGCTCCTGGGTTGGTGTACTTAATCAGAGACGTCTGTTTATAGCCTCGACCTAGGTGACTTGGATAAAGAAGTGCCAGTTTTTCTACAAATGGAGAGCTAGTTCTCCCGGCATCATTTGTTGAAAAGGCTGTCCTTTCTTCAGTGCCTGAATATGGCCCCTTTGTCAAAGATCAATTGCCTATAAGTGTGTGGGTCTGTTTCTGTATCTTCTATTCTGTTCCATTGGTCTGTGTGCCTGTTTTTGTGCCAATACCATGCTGTTTTAATTCCCATAGCTCTGTAGTATGATTTGAAGTTAGGAAATGTGATGCCTCCTGCCTGGTTTTTATTGCTGAGAATTGCTTTGGCTAGTCTGGGTCTTTTGTTCCTCCATATGAAATTCATGACTGACTTTTTCTAGGTCTATGAAGAAGGGCAAGGGAGGAAGAAGGCTGAGGTTCATTAATGGAAATGCTACCTGCGACTCTGTGAATAGAACGTTGTTAACTGGACACTTGGTATTGGGAGGGAAGGAAATGGGGAGGGAGAAGGGGCCCCAAGTACTGGGTGAATGTATGCCACTGTCAACATGATCTCCATTATGATGCGAGCCTATAATGCACCAATAAAAAGAGAGGAAAAAAAAGTGCCAAACGCCAACCAAGCCCCTGAGTGCTTATGGGCTGCTTGGAGAGGCACTGGGTACTTATAGCAGAGTGATGTACATGGCAAACAGGGCAACATCAGCTATTATATAAGGAAAAGGTGTTGCAGGGTGAGTGTAGAGATCTGGGAGAACCTGGGAGCTTTATTTGCAGGGGAGCTCGTGGGGAAGGCAGGACTTGATTTGGAGGGGTGAACTCATGCATGCATCTGCCCAGTAACCTGTCACCCACTTGCTGACCACATGCCTAGACCCCCGCTGGATGCTGGCCATGTGAAGGTGAGTCAGACACAGCCCCTGACTCGGAGGGGCTCAGAGCCCGTGCATCGACCCAGTGTGACCTGGGCTGTGACTGGGGAGAGTTCTAGACCTGATTCCACGGGAGGGGTGTGAGCCACCAAGTGCTCACTGCACATTTTTACAATTGCTTGTTGAGACCCAAACATGCAGTATTTGGGAACTTGGGCTCTGCAGTTGGCAACACTTGGATTTGACACCTGCCTGACAGTGTGACTTTGCTAGCTTTGGGGCTGGGAGCAAAGCCTAGCTTCTCTGACCTTATATTTCCTCTTTCCCCCTATGTGTATAGGGGAGACTGAATGAGATAATGAATTAGAGCTTGTAGCAGTAGGTTCGCCATGTGGTGAGTACCATGGTTTGGGTCTGGAATATCCCCAAAGTGTCATGTGGTCAGAGATGAGGCTTCAGGGAAGTGGCTAGTTATGCCGTGAAGGCTCTGATGGCTGAATGGACTATTGGCAGGTGGGACCTAGTTAGGAGAAGTAAGTCACTGCAGGTGAGCCCTGAAGGGTTTATCTTTTTTCCTGGACACACACACACACACACACACACACACACACACACACACTCTCACATCTTCTCTCTTTCTCTCTATCTCTATCATCTCTATCTCTATCTCTGTCTCCTTCCCAGATAACAAAGCCCAGCCAGACAGTGCCCAAGGCTGCACCTAGGTAGTGAGTTGGCTCATTATTAGGGCTCAACTCCAAAGCCCAGCCTCCCAGCACACCATCTCAGTGAACCGTAGGGAGACCTTGTAGCTCCCTGTGCATTTTGCAAATGTGGAGACTGAGACCCAGAGAAGGAGAAATGACTAGACCAGAATTACACAGCCCACAGCTAGCTAGAGGTGGGCGCAGCTCTCAGACATCCAGTGGATAGTCTTTCTCCCCAACAGTACTGTTCAGAGGGCCAACCAGCTTGCCTGCCAAGCACAGCACAGTCCCAACAGAGCCTCCCTCCGCCAACAGGTAGATGCTTCCTCAGAGGGTCTCATTGAGGACCACATGTGCCCTGGAAAGGCCCTCAGGGTGTTGTCCTCTTGTATTCCCTGTGAAGGGACAGGGGCAGGGCACCCTCCCTTGCTGCAGATGTTGCCTGCTGGGAAGCATGAAGCCACATTTAACCAGATGGTACATGCTTCTACAAACTTAACAGATTGCATTCCATTTCTTAGTGCATTTAAACAAACTGAGAAAGATTTACTTTCTCCCAAAGTTCTTCTGTCTTTTCTCCCCAAAGGATTCCATGGGTATTCAGTGGGTCAACAGGACACATCACTTGCAGAGATGACATGGCATCTTTGCACATCAGGGTGTACTTAAGATGTTCCCATGAATCCTCTGAGATGGCCTCTGGAGCTATCAGGCTCTGAGAATTCATGTTGCTCTGTTGCTCAGCACCCTTAGCTTATATTCTAGGGGCTTTAGAGGAATAATAAGGTCTGATTCCAGGTTCCTGGGCTCTACCAGGGTGGGGAAGCTGCTGTGAGACAAAAAGGAGATGGAGACAGGGGGTGAATGAGGAAGATTTGAGGGCACAAGATGGTTTAAGAATTCAAATGGAGGCTGTGGGTGGCAGTCATTGTCCGAGCTTAGTTTATGGGTTTGCATTTTTCTCTGGATGTCTTTGGTGAGGGTAGGGAGTGTTCTGAACACTGTGAAGCAAACCTGTGGCACCAGGGTCAGGGAAATAGGAAGTGGTTGGGATAAGTAGATGGGTATGAGAGAGAGAGATAGAGAGAGAGAGAGAGAGAGAGAGAGAGAGAGAGAGAGAGAGAGAGAGAGAGAGGCACCAGTGTAAGCAAGGAAGAGGGCTCAACTTGTGCAGCATTTTCTGCAAGGAAAAGACACATGGTAAACACAGCAGATGCATAATGCCAATTCCATATCATTTCAATAAATGTTTATGTGGTGTCCAAACTATGCCAAGCACCATCATGCAAACGCAGCAACCAGATAGAAGTTGTTCCACCTTTAGAGAGCCAATAAGTCTTTTACTTTTTATAAGGAGCAGTGCAGCAGGTGCAGGATTTCAGTGGCATAGAGTTCCAGTGGAAAGCAGAGGGCCCTCTAGAAGTGCTGGATGGACCACCAGGGCTGTGTGGCAGAAGAATGTGTCTATATCCAACATAAAGGTCTGACCTGTGATATCACCTTGGCCATGTGACTTGTTCTGACCAATGAAATATGAGGGCAATTGACATATGTCATATTAGGGGAGAAACCTTAAAGGCCCATGGCTCATCGTTCATTTCTGTCTTCTCTGAGATCAACAATACTCTGGCTGGAGGTTGTTCTATTAGTCTGGATTCTGATGGGGAGCCAGCATGAAGGAAAGCCACAGCCAACCCAAGAAGGACATGTGGTAGGAATGATAAACCTTTGTTACTTTAAGCCAGTGAGATTGTGAGTTCATTTGTTACTGCAGCATAACCTGTCCTAAATGATGCATATAAGGGTTTTTTTTTTTTTTTGGTGGTACTGGGGTTCCTGGAAGCCCTCCTTCCTCCGGGCTACACTCCCAGACCTATTTTATATTTTTGAAACAGGGTCTCTTTCGCCAGCACGGCTGGCTTCGAACCTGCGCGATCCTCCTGTCTCCACCTCCCAAGCGCGGGGATTACAAGCGTGCGCCACCATGCCCGGCTCATATAAGGGTTTTATATCAGTAGCTATGATTCCCATTTCTCTAACTGTATTCCTGAGGTACCAGCATGGAAGACTTCCTGATATCTTTTTAGACGCTTACACTGAATTGCACCTGCAGTCAGACTATCATTTCACCTTTAAAAACCTTGACAAGAGGCATACCCTAAAGAGAGCCTTGGGATCAGAAATGTAGATTTCTAGATGAAATAAGACTTGGATTTCTAGGTGGACAGCAGACTCCTGGAGCAGAGCCATAGATACCTACTAAGTTGGGCATAACTACTACAGGTAAAATCCTTCTCCCCAATATAGAAGGGTATGGCATGGAAGTTGCTTCAATGACCTCCAAGAAATAAGTGTATCCAGGAAGAGACCTAATGCTCATGGTCATTTTCATGAGTGAGTGTGTAGTCCTTTGCTGAGATATGACTAGTGACTTAATCTGATTCCCAGCAGGTGTTCCCCTCTCCTCCTTGTATTGGAGAAACCTGTAATAGCTTCCCGGAATTGTGCTTTTCTGAGAGTATCAAAGCCTTGGGTGGAGGTCCTTAGAACAATTTCTGTTAAACTGCAAGGTGAGTAGAAAACCACAGATCCTTTGCAGCTCCTAAAAACGTGCATTACAAATCTTTAAACATATCTGTCTTCACCAGGAGTCTGAACTGTTAGGTGGTTTTATTCATCTCTATATTAGTTTACGAGTCAGTACAGCTTTTGGACAGACAGCAAATATTTGTTAAATGAATAAATATCCCATTGGATAAATGAATGAGCCCTCTTGGAAAATCTCCTGGCTCACAACATTCACAAGTGCCTGATACTGAGAAAAGCTTCAAGTCTGGTCACCTGTGCTACTCTGATAGATGAAGTACTTTATTTTATTTTTATTTTTATTTTTGGTGGTACTTGGGTTCCTGGAAACCCTTCTACCTCCGGGCTACACTCCCAGATCTATTTTATACCTTTTTATTAGGAAACAGGGTCTCTTAAGCCAGCGCAGCTGGCTTCGAACCTGCGCAATCCTCCTGTCTCTGCCTCCCAAGCGCGGGGATTACAAGTGTGCACTTGATTTTAATAGCATGTTGATGTTAATAGCATGTTGCCGCTCTGTGTCTTTTCCTTCAACAGGACTTGTCTTGGGAGTCCTTGATTCACAAACAAAAGAGCGGGCCCTGGTATGGTATGCAGGAGGTCCTGGTCAGCTGCCAGGAGTCCTGTGATCCCTCCCACCCCCTGACAATAGGATCAGGCCCTGACTTCTGTGCTAGGAAAGTCATATGCATCGAAAAGCACTTTTCTATTTCCTGTAATACGCAGTGACATGGGGTCATCGAAGTGGACCTTTCCGTGGGCTGTGGTTAATGTCAAACTTAACTCAGCTGAGAGGGCTCGCTGAAGGCTTCTTCATGCATTTCACAGTCTAATTCAGTGACATTTTGCCTCTGGAAAGCTTGGTACCAAGTTGCTAGGTCCTTTGTCTGAAACTCTGAATTTGCAAGACGTTATAAACAAACAGTTGGCCAACTTCTGCAAGAAGCCTGGCTTCATGGAAAACCAGGGTGATGGGAAACTTCATAAGTTGTATCTGGCACACAGGCTGAAGGTCACACGGGATCAGAGCCCTTGATTACTTTTGTCTAAGGCAGAATGGAAGTGCCTCCAGGTATTAATCTCAGGAAGTGACATACATGACCTCCAGGGCTTCTCTAGGTCTAGGTAGGCCATCTTAATGCTGTTTCGTCTGCCCAGGTACTTCCTGACAGCTGTGTCTGCTTTCCCCTTAGATGGGATTCTCTTGTAGCTCTTCATGGAAGCCAATGTTGTGGAGAAGAAAGCAGGTGGCCGATGAGCAGACTTCCATGGTGATCCTCTGGGGAAACCTCCCTGGCTAGTCACTGCACCATGACAGCATCACAGAGGATGCTCCCAACTCCAGCCACCATGGAAGCACCACAAGATGCGTGGGGACAGGTGACTTTGGATGAAAGAGAGGGGTTTGGGAGTGAAAGGGAAGAAAGTCTTCCAGTGATAGGACACAGGAGCAAAGGCTTGGGGATAAGAACAAGCCAGGCAAAGAGGGGGGCGAACCATCAGGATGATGAAATAGACCACATGATGGAATATCCCGGAGGCAGAGAGCCTTTGTACATACATGATCAAATAATTAATGAATGGATGAATGAGCTCTCTGTTGGTACCAGTGCCTGATGGACCACCAGGATGCTGTGTGGGGGTGCAGAGTGCAGGCAGGTCCTCAGGTGCATGGAGGCAGGTTAGAACTAGGCATCACCCCTGGGTGTCCCACGGACCACTGTCATCGCTGTCCCCTAAGTCTCCTCTTGCCCCTGGATTCCTAGTTTTGGTTGGGGCACCCTGTCTAGTTAGATGCTCACACTAGGGCCTTTTTAGAGCTCCTCTCTCTCACTCCAGGCAGTGAATCAGTCATTAAATCTTGCTGGTTTTGCCTCTTAAATTTGTTTTAAAATCACCCCTACCACCATTCCCCTGGCTTAGAACTCATTATCTCTTGCTCAGACAATAGCAATAACAACCTAATTGGACTCCCTGTTTCCCTCCACAGTCAATAAAGATCTGTAGGATGAAAAATGAATGAACACCCATGCTTAGAGCAAGAAGCCTTTCCACCACCCCCTGAAAGCACACAGAAGGTGCCTGTCAGGTACCCGAGGGTGCAACCCAGCTCCCCGTTGGGAACTATCCAGCCTGCATTCCCCTTGACATTCAGAAAGAGCCTGGGGAGGGGAGCTGGTGTCTCACCCCTTTGATTCTTCTGCTCTCTGTTTCTGCACTTTTCCCCAGCGCAAACAAGTGAGGCCTCTGAGTGAGGCAGGCCTGGCCTGGCCCTCAGGGTTACGTGGACAGGGTTTCCAGAGAGTAGTGGGCAGCACTAGCTGGAGAGTCATTAGAGAGAAGCCAGACTTCCCCTCTCCAAATGGCAGCTCCCAGCACCAGGTCAAGCTGCACCCGCAGGGGGCTGTCTTTCTGCAAGGTGAAGCTGGCTACCCAGATGGGGCGAGCCTGGTTAAACACTCCATGTGCAATGTTTTTTTCCTCTGCAGTTTCTTCTTTCAGAACATCCTTCTCACGTTCCACACATCCCAACTCTCCCCAGGATCATTCCAAATCAAATCATGAGCACGTGCCCTTGGGCCCATCGGAGCTTTAGCAAGCAGATTCCATCATCTCTGGCTAACCTGGAGGAGTTAAGGAAATGACTCTAACCCACGGTGGCGTGGGGTCGAGCTGACTTATAATCCAGGTGCACTGGGAGGGAAATGGGATATTCATTCAAAGGAAGACGTCACCTGAGGTGGCTTCTGCACACGCAGAAGGAAGGAGAGCAGTGGAGGCACCTGAACACTGCAGCTCCCTTATACCCAGTTTTGCAAAAACAACTTGGAACAATGGAGTTGGGCTCTCTTCTTCAATCTGCTCTGCTGTTCCAGAGGGGTCTGCCCCCACCCATGGGCTTCCCCTGCCAGCCTGGGGACATGATGGATGGGACATGGAGACACCCAAGCGGCTGGATTTATTTTGGATATAAATGCTTCTCTCATTCCTTCCCTCCCTCCCTCCTTCCTTCCTTCCTTCCTTCCTTCCTTCCTTCCTTCCTTCCTTCCTTCTGTCCTTCCTTTCTTTTATTTCTTTAAAAAAATTTTTATAGGTGCAATGTAGTTGTACATTTTAATAGAGCTCAAGACGGTAGAGTCACACATCACACAATTAGCCCTTCTCCAGTTCCCTCCTCATTCCCTCCCTCCTCCCTCCTTCTCATGGTTGGCTTAGTGATCGACTCTGATATGTTGCTGAATGGACACCATGTATATTAGGGATTTTCTCTCTTTCCCTCCCACCCCCTCAGTTAGGTGCCCTTATTTGCTCATCTATAGTTTCTCCTTTATCTAGAGTTGGGGGAATCGTGTGTGTGTGTGTGTGTGTGTGTGTGTGTGTGTACATGGGTGAGCGTGTACACTCATGTTGAGGGGAGAAAACTGTCCCTGAAGTAGCAGTGGCAGCTAGACTGTGTGTTCAGGAGCCTCCCTTTCCTCTGGAGGAGGTATTATCACCTCTCAGTACAGGCCTCGCATAGGAGAAAGCCTTTTCCTAAACTTCCCTTGCATGGCTGGAGAGGCAGAGGAGAGTCCCTGGTGACTCTTAGAGAAAAAAAAAAAAACAAAAAACTAGGAGTGCAGGGGTGGGGAAGGGGGTGTAGTAACACTTTAGCAGCCTGGCTGAGCAAGCCTGTGGGACCGTCCCCAACTCGCGGGATGCTCATCCTCCCCTTCCACGGGCTCACTGGAGAGTGATGCTCTGACTCCAGGATCCTGGCTGGACACTGAGACCCCATAATTCAAAGAGACTCTATCATTCAGAGAGACCCCACCATTCAGAGAGACCCCACCATTCAGAGAGACCCCACCATTCACATAGACCCCACCATTCAGTTAGACCCCACTATTCAGAGAGAGCCCACCATTCAGAGAGACCACACCATTCAGATAGACCCCACTTTCAGATAGACCCCACCATTCAGAGAGACCTCACTTTCAGACAGACCCCTATGCAGATCTGAACAAGTCACTTTCACACCGGGGCCCCGAGGTTCCCATCACTAAAACCTAGTGAATAGCATCCTCCCCACAGTGAAGATGGAGAACCAGACCAAGGGGTGCATGTGAAGATTCCATGGGGTATGCACACACAGTAGGTGTTCAGCAAAGCTAGATTACCCCATAGCCACCTTTCCATCACTCCCCGTCAGCCTGGTTGCCTAATTCCTGGCCCGCCTCCTTCTTTAAAGCAGCACAGCTCAGTCCCCATCAAGCCCCCGCATGCCCCGCCCTCTGCCCTCATGGGTGAATGTCCTATTAGGTCATCCTTGACCCCCGCTGTGGTCCCCTCTGCTGTGGACAGCCAGGTTCGGCTTCCTGGGCGTGTGAGCCAAGCACAGGGTCCCACTCTTCATTAAAGGCATCTAGCTTAAGGCTTGGCTGTTGCCATATTAAAATTTCTAATAATCTTTAAACAAGATCCCATGTATTCATTTGCTGGGGCCCTTGCAAACTATGCAGCTGGCCCTGCAGACGGGAGGTGATCCCTTCCCAAATGTCTAACACCACTTTTCCTATTGGCCCTGGCCAGGTGGCTCTCTATAAACCAGCGGGCCAGATAGGAGCTTGGAGTGTCTTTCTGCTCCGTTCCAGGTATTTTAAACTCAGTGTGCAGCTTAATCCCTGGCTTACTCCTAAGGAATGGAGGCTTTGTCATGCCACTTGCCCAAGGCCACATAACTGGCAAACAGAGTCTGAATCAGCCGTGTCTCACACCAAAAGCTGAGCCTTACGACCCATTGGCCATATGCAAGCACCCACCCAGGAGATCTATATCTAGGTCTATATGGATGTGAGTAGGCCAGGCTGATTCTAATATAACAAGATAGGCTTTATTTGCCTATATTATTTAAAAGCAATTAACGTGTTCCAGCACGGGAAAACCTACCACATAGTTTCTGAAGGGATTTCTCAGAGTAGGTCTCCCGGTCACAGCCCTTGCCAATATAGTTGGTCTGCAGCTCCGCGGTGACCAGGAGGGAGGACACGGCGCCATCACAGGTCTCCAGGTGGATGCTGGGGAACAAGGGCATGCTCCCGGAGCCAGGCTGGTACTCAATCCTTTTGGTCCAGTCTGAATAAACAAGACAAAGATTAAAACTCAATCGGGAATGATTGTTTTGAAAATGTGCATTCGTTCCAATAAATTATTTGTCTCAACAAATATGTTAAGGAGTAGTTTGAAGATAATGGGAATTTTACATCTGTAGATGAAAGATTTTCTCCCTGCAGAAATACCAGGTGAATAAAGAAAACTTTACCCCGCTGCACTGAGCCTGCACTGAGCCTTATAGGAATAAACAAACACATGCACACACCTCAGACATCTACCAGCCTCTCAGCCGACCATGTGTTATGGGAAAAATAGAATGAGCCATGGTGCTCAAAAAATATTACCAGTGATGCATAAAAAAGAGAGAAAGATGTTGGGTGTGGTGGAACATGCTTATAATCCCGGTACTTGGGAGGCTGAGGCAGGAGGATCACAGATTCCTGTCTAGCCTCAGCAACTTGTGAGGCTCTCTTTAACTTAGTGAGACCCTGTTTCAAAATAAAGAATAAAAAATTGGGCTGAGGATGGGGTTTAGAGGTAGAATGATCCTGGGTTCAATGGGTTTAATCCTCAGGACTACCAAAAAAAAAAAAAAAGGAAGAAAAATAAGGAGGAGGAAGAGAAGAGGAGAAGAGGAAGAAAAAGAAAGAGAAAGAAAATGTTAGTATAGTGTTACACGTATGCTACTATAGATCTGGCATTTGTCCTTGAAGAGATCTGATTTGTTTTTTGCTGGTGGGAGCAGATGTCAGAAGGGTCACAGCTGTGTGTCAGGGTGAAGAGGTAGAAGGAGGATCTAGCTTTGAGACAGATGTGAAGTTACAACTATAGCAAGCACCAGGTCTGGCCAAAGTCCAGTGCCATTTTTCTTGCAATACTTGGACAGGGCTGTGCTCCTGTTTTCTCTTTGTATGGGTCCACTGGTGAAATCTCTGAGTGTTCTGCTTCTTGCCCCATTTCCCCCATTGTGCCGCACATGGCTGTTTTTAAGAGCACATGTGTCTTGTTGGGAAACAATATGGAGCAGGGTCATTTGAGGATTATCGGAGATCACCAGGGTAAGGAGTCTCAAACATTCAGAACTGTGACTCGCCGAAGTCGGGTTGATGATCTTGTCATCGCTTCTCAGAGGACAAATAATTGGGAGACGAAAAAGCAGCGGAGAGAAACAAAATCACAATGAAATTGGCGCCGCACAAGAGCAGAGCAATCAACAAAAATAAACACGAGGATGGGAGGATACACAGGGATTGATTGGTATGTAATAGCAGCCATTGAAAGTCAGAGCCGATGGCAGGCGGTGCTCACAGAGACTGATAATGCCTGCTCTCGGGCAGCGGGGAACATCGCAGTCTGGGAGGCTGTGCGCCCATCCTCAGCCCGCACTCGGTGGAGAACAGCGTTTGGAGCCATCGAGAGATCTAAGCGACAGGTGCTATTAGTTTACCAACCCCCAGTGTGTGCCACATAAAGCATTGCTAGATGGTGTCTTTTTGCTGGGATAGAAATAAACATCTATGAAATTGCCTGCTCTCACCCAGAAGAAACTCCTGCATTTGTGGGACTTTGGATCAGTCTTCAGCCACCAGGAGGCTCTGTATAAAGTCCCTGATGGGTCACTGACTGCCATCAAGTTATACCAGTAGGACAGAAAAGGCTGGGCTTAGGGACTGGCCAGCTGGCTTCATTGCCATTTCTATGTGCCTGGCTCTGCTTGGAGAAACAAGGATATGGCAGAGAATCAGTCAGGAGCTGGGGCTAGAGGCAGGTGGTGAACAAGCCTATGTTGTCCTATCCAAGAGGAATTAAGTGCTGGGAAGATGCTCCTCTAGCTAAGTAGTTCACACCACAGCTGAAGCCTGAAAACCAAGGACAGATGTGCCAGAAGGTCTCAGAGAAGAAAGTGAGAAGCAGAGGGAGCGACCATCTTGGCTTAACTCTGGGGCTCAGGGTCCCCGAACCTCGGGCATTTCAACAGTAAAACAGGGAGCACGACACTGACCTCTCAGGGTCAGGGTGAGCAGGGAGTGTCAGATAAGTACCTGGCACACAGTAGGGCTGTGTTCAATGTCATTATCTAGAGAAGAAGGGGCAATGCCTCCCTGTTGGACAACCCTGCCATGTTCCTGGTAACTCTATCATCTGGGCTGGGCTCTGAGCTCCTGTGTTAGCCCTCTGCATGCTACTAGGTTTTCTTAGAGCACACCATGAACAGAGGTTGAACCCTGTGGCTGTGAGGCTCACAAGGTAAAGGAGACCATTCCTGATAACAGCCTGCAGGAGCCAAGTCCGGCTCAGCCCATCACCTCCTGGAAGATGAAGTCAGAGAGCTGCTATACCCTGGGATCTAGACCCAAGTTCAATCCTAAAGACAAACTACTGAAGCCAAGGGAGGCTTCTGTTAGCGATTTAGGAAGTCCACACCCAGCCAGCCAATCGCACAGTGTCCTAGGTACAAAAGGCTTCATGCCACTGTGCAGGTAATTATGCTGGTTCTTCTACACAGAGTTCCCTTCCTGTCTCTCCCTTTTCCTCTTGCCACCTCAGTCTTACCATGCAGTCTTTTGGGATTTCTCCAGTCTAGACAGATGCCCTGTCCTGTGCCCACAGAGTATTCTTAATACCAAACAGTGGCAGGAGACCCCAAGTTTCATGTGTCTCTGCAAATTAAAAAGCTAAAAAAGTGGTTTCCTGCCAGAGGCCTTGGTGTGAGCTTCATAGCACCAGCTCTTTCTCTACTTCTGCTAACCTAGGAGTTCTTCCATGACAGCTACTCTGATCCCAGTCTTGGGGGGCCTTCCACTGAGACACCCAAGATGCTGTCAGTACTGACTATTCTGAAGGCACTACAGCTATCTCTTTGGTCCTTCCTTCTCCTTCCTTCTCCTCCTCCTCCTCCTCCTCCTCCTCCTCCTCCTCCTCCTCCTCCTCCTCCTCCTCTCTCTCTCCTCTCTTTCTCTCGGTCCTGGGGATTGAGCCCACAGTCATGCAACCTTTGAGATATACCTACATCCCTATTTTATTTTATTTTGTTTTATTTTATTTTATTTTAAACAGGGTCTCACAAGGTTGCTGAAGCAAACCTGTGATCCTCCTGTCTCAGTCTCTCAAGTACTGGGATTACAGGTGTGCACCACCACACCGGCTCTTTGGTGGTTATTTATTTTTTCTGTTGTTGTTTTGTTTTTTCATTTATTAAAATAAAAAAAAATATAAAACAGCTCTAGAATTACCCAAATCTCAAAGACTAAAAAAGACACTAGGGAAAAAAAAAAAGATGTTCGAAGTAAAACACCAGCTTAAATCATATGAAACAACCTGGACAAGATTCTGTTATAAAAATCACAACTGAGACAAAGTTGAAATAATACTTGAGTTTAGTTATTTCTGATAAGAAATTTCACCTGAAATCTCTTTCAGAAGGAGTGCAAACCAACCAGCAGGTGAATTGTGAAGTGAGGGAAGCCAGCGGCAGCACAGATCCTGCAGGAGTTCCCACCCTCTTGCCACCCGCGCCCTGGTTGGGAGATAGGGCCCTCTCTGCTACTGGGGAGACATCAGACACTAAGGAGCTTTAGGGATGTCACAGCTGCCGGCTTTGGTGACCTCAGGAGGCTTGTTTTGGAGGGTTATAAGGAACAGACAAAATTGTCACTGCACAGAAAGAGAAATCGATGTTTTCTGAGCACAGTGTCCTTGAGAGAACAGAAAGCTTACACAAACATCTCACACTTTTTCCAGAAGGAGTTTGGGCGGGGATTAAGAGAGCAAAAGGCAAGCCATCAAGTCCGGCCTTTGCCACATGAAATGTCTATTCCTCCCCATTTTCTGGAGGGTGAGAAAGTCTGGCGGTTAAAAGGATGAGCTTTACATTCAGCATACCTGGGTTTACATCTCAGCCTAAGGAATCATTGACCCTCTGGGAGGGCCCTTTTCCCTTCTGCAAAATCTGTATCTAATTCCCAGAATTGGGGAGATTAAGTGTAGAGTCGTTTCAACACCAAGCACACTATTATACTATTATAACTCTTGCTAAATTTTGGTTAACATATGTTTGCTTATCAAGTCCTGTCCAATGTGTTATTGTGATCATTTATTAAATGCGACTTAGTTTTAGAAGATAAAAATGATCAAGCATGTAGAAGGTACTTTTATATCTATTCTTTCACTTAATCTTTACAGGGTTGTTATTAAGTTTTTTTGTACTGGGGTTTGAACTGAGGGGCATTCTACCTCTGAGCTTGACCCCAACCCTATTTTATTTATTTACACATTTTTATTTTGAAACAGGATCTTGATAAATTGCTGAGGTTGGCCTCAAACCTGCAATCTTCCTGTTCCAACCTCTCAAGTGCAAGGATTACAGGCATGAACCGCCATGGCCGGTGGGGGTGTTATTACTTTAATTACACTAATAAGGAAGCAGGGCCACTTGTCCAAGGCCACAGAGCTCTCTTGCAAAAGCTACACCATGAGACTGAGGATTTATCTTGAGAACAATGTAAACTTTACAGATTTGTTTTAAACATCCAATTTACGTGTGTGTGTGTGTGTGTGTGTGTGTGTTGCTGGGGATTGAACACAGGGGCATTCTACTCCCGGCTCTATTTATTTTATTTATTTTTTATTTGGAAACAGAGTCTCTTGCTAAGTTGCTGACAGCCTCACTAAGTGGCTGAGGCTGGCTCCGAACCTGCGATCCTCCTTGTCTCAGCCTTTCAAGTACCGGGATCACTGACATGAGCCACGAAGCTTCAAAGGGTCCTCTTGATGTTGGCCAAAGATCAGAGTACTTTTGGTCTGTCATTGCCCTCTGACCTGGGGCCCAGTTTGTGGGGCTCCAAGCTTGTGTGGACGCTAGACTGGAGCCATTTCAACTTGAATCTCAATTCCTCAAATATAGCCCTGAGAGTCTGGCAAGGCCACTGTCATCTCTGACAGTGAACTGCCACTGCATCTGTAGATCTGAGGTCGCCACGTCTGGTCCCGAGCAGGCTGTACCCTTAAAGGAGATAACATAGGCTAGAGGCCCAACACACAGACCTTCCCATGAAACCTCATTAAGGAACATCCGTCTCCCTGGCTCACGCGCTTCACAACTTCTCTCAGCTGTCCTGCTTGGAAAGAAAATGTTTTCAATTTATAAAGGGCTTAGAGACTGGTTTATGAATCGCGCTTCAATTTTTTTTTCTTAAGTGAACAGAAAAGAAGCAGACTGCCTGCTGTTTTAATAATCAGGCCTAAATTGCCCAGTAAGTATTCCTGAAAAAAGCCAACGTTGGAATGCCGCCGGGATTTCAACTCCTTCTTTGTGGATTAAGGATTTAGAAACATGATGATTTTATTATAGCTCCTGCTAAATTTGGGGAACATATGTTTGCTTATCAGGAGAATATTAACCACTTGGAACTCGCCTACGCAATGCCATGCCTAGGGGTGGGAGGGGGAGCTAATCTGAGCCTGCTAGGAAGCTCGGGCTTTGGGGTTCTCGTAAGCCAAGACATTCAGGTGCACTGCTCCAATTCCAGGCTCACGGATGGTGCAGAAGGACGGAAGGGGAAGAGGCGGGCATGGCCAGAACTCCCTTCCCTAACCGTGCATGTCTCAGGGCCTTCAACTCTTCCTGACCTCAGTGTTCAGCAGCTAAAGAAGCACTAGGTTTTGTAGGAAATTGCCGGATTCACACAAGGATCTCCCCGCTAGTGGGAAGGAGGGATTCCTGAGCAGGGATTGTTCAGGCAGCTCATGTGCATCAAGCACCTTTCAAGACTTTCTTTAAAGGACAGGTAGCTTTGACTTTGCACACCAATGGCCTTCCTCTCCCACTCGGAGGAGCTAGGGGGGACTCTGGCACAGCAGTGGGTACCACTAGCCCCTCTGGCCATCTGTGCATCTGAGTTGGGGTGGGTTGGTTAGGAGTAGAGGTGACTACGGAGATAAAGTAGAGGTCAGAGAACGAGTGTTTGGATTTCATCTCAGGGCCAGATAAGAGTCATAAATAGGTCTTTCGTGAGGGCATTTAGTTCTGTTCAATTCAATTAAATGGAGTGAGTGTTAATTCTGAAGCAGGACAGGCTCACTTTTGAACTCTGGCTCTGTTGTTTCTTGGCTGTGTGATTTTCTGGGAGTTACTGAACATCTCTGAGCTCCACTCGCCTCATCTGCAGAATGAGGCGAATCCAAATCTACCTTGCAGAGTGGCTCGGGGAAGCGGAGAAATGGTACGCAAAGTGTCAGGTACGCATGGCAGTCCTGTGACGGCGACCGCCATTCTTGTATCATGTTACAGTTACTTCAGATGCCATGAATTTACTGAGCACCTACGATCCGCCAGGCAGAGAAGTGTGAGTTCTTACCCCTAGCTCACAGTACCTCACAGTCAGGGCAGTGGTGGCCACGTGGCCAGCTTTAAGGGAGACGGAACAGAGAACAGACTCCAGGGAACAGAGAGGGAGGGGTAAGTGATGCCAACTAAGTCATTCAAAGGAGGCTTCCTGGAGGAGGTGACCTGGATATTTGCTTTTTTCTTTTCTCTCTTTTTAAAAATGTTTAATCGGTGCACTGTTTGTACTTGATAGTGAGATTCACATATGCATATACCATTTTTGGTCCATTCTGCATATTTGTTTTAGTCTAGGTTTTACTTTTATGATGTAAGTAGGAAAACCGCCAGCCAACAGATCAGGATAGGATTGCCACTGAAGAGTGTTATATTCACGGGTCCCCAGAGGAGGGGACAGGCTGCATCCTGGGGTGACCACACAGAAAAGCACCCGTGTCAAGCAGGAGGCAGAGAGAAAGAAGGAATGATGGTGGACCAAAAGAGGTATAGTGGTTTTCATGGGAAGGAGCAGGCAAAGCAGGCTTGGTGGCAGCTGGTTTGAATGACTTCAGAGGCGCTGAGCATGGCGGCTGTCCCTGGTTGTCTGCTACCCATTCCTGGGGTGACAGGGACAGGTGGCCAGTGGCCAGTAGTGTGATATCCTGATAAGGGAGTGATTTGTGGTGTGCGTTATGGGCTCATTGGTTGACATTTGAGCGTGAGGGAGCTGGTCATTGTCTTTCTCTGAGATCTGGCTACTGCTGCAGGGAGACCTCCCTCCAGGGCCAGCAAAGCCCTGGATGCCAATGCATCAGAATACAGAAAATGAAAGCTAATGCCAGACGGTGGGGGACTCCAGGATGCCTCCATCAGGCCTTGTGGCTGTACAGCTTCACTTTCAAGTTCAAGTGGTGTTGTTGAGGTGGAAATTGAAGGGAAAGAATCCCCCACCTGGGCTTGTAATATCCAGCAGCCTGCCACAACTCAGGGAGCCTAGAAATGTGTGAAGCTGGGTGGGTGGGGGAGCTCAAGGGCACCTGATTACAAATTTTAAATACTCAGTCCTAGTACATGAAGTAGTTTTTTGTTTTTGTTTTTGTTTTTCTTTTTTGTACTGGGAATCAAACCCAGGGGCATTCTACCTCCTATTTTATTTTTTTATTTTTACCCCAGCCCTATTTTATTTTTTATTTTGAAACAGGGTCTTGCTCAGTAACTAAGAGCCTTGCTAAGTTGCTGAGGCTTGCTTTGAGCCTGTGCTCTTCCTGCCTCAGCCTCCCAAGTACTGGGATTACAGGTATGTGCCACCATAGTGGCTGAGTGGATTCTTCAGTGGGTACAAAACACTCTTCCAAGGCCTTTGTGGAAGGGGGCGGCAGAAGGTGACTCCTGAGCTCCACCTTCTCTCTTCTCTAGGGATGAGGTCCTCAGATCCAAGCCCGCCTTTGGGGAGAACCAAGGTGACAGATACAGACAGTAGAGTTAGGAGTGAGAAATGGGATTCATTTCCATTTTGCACCGGGACCCACAAATTATGCAGCTGTCCTTCCTGGCTGGCTGAGTCCCCTTGGGCATCTTCCTTAACTTTGCTGAGCCTCTGTTTCTTCATCTGCAGAATGGGGACATCAAGTAACCGCCCCTAAGGTAGGCCATGGCTCATTCCACCGGGAACCTGGGCTTTGATGGGAGACCAGGGTGCGAATTCCAGCTCTGCTACCCAACATCACACGCCGTGGGCTAGGCATTTCCTTTTCTGAGCGAACTCACCCAAATACCTATTTCCAGACTTGTTTATGGGGTTTCTAGAAGACAATAAATGCAAACCACTTGGCCCCGTGTCTGACACATAATAGGCTCATACAATCGGAGCATTAAATTATTTGGTGTTCGCTTTTCCAATTAAAAACAATTACACACAGGCCCCATTTCAAAAGAAATGAAACTCAAACTCTCCGAACTCAATTACAAATGTAAGGAATCCCCTTTCCTCCTTCATTCCTGACCCTTTCTCATCGACTATATTTTATTTTCGTAGCAGCATTTTTATTACCTTTTAATTCCCACTAAAAAGAAATAATTAACCACAAAACAAAAGGGTGGGGGGAGAACTCTGTGCTCCTCTTCTTGGTGAAGCCTTGGCGGACGCTCCGCTCCTGCTTTTCCTGGGCTGGGTTTCTCTCCCTTTAGTGTTTACCTCCCAGGTGACTTTGTAAAGGAGGCCTTTTCTGGTTCACCTGGATGGTGAGCCTGCCACCTCCGCCCCAGTCCTTACTTATTTATGTCCTCTTTTTACTCTGGAACAGGACTCATATGTCACTGCGAAGTGCCTGACACATAATCAGTACTCAATAATTATCTTTGAGATGAGAGAATTACTAGATGTACAAGAACCAGAACCAGAAACACACACACACACACACACACACACACACACACACACACACTGCATTTCAGACTGCCAAAGACCATTTCTGTACACATGAGGTAGTCCACCTTGCCTATCTATGCCCATCTAGCCTCTGGCCAGCTACCAAATGGCAGGCTGTCAGGCATTAAGATGGAAAGGATTTAAAACATGGCCAAGATATGGCTGGTGTGTGCAAGTGTGCTCTCTGCACACCTGGATGCACACACAGAAGCATGCATGCGTACACACACACACACACACACACACACACACACACACACACTGTAGCCTGAGTTCCAATATCTGTGGCTGGATGTTGTTACTGAAACTGTTCTTCTAACTAGCTCCAACCTTGGAAATCCCCATATCATTTCAACTCTTACAGTCTCTTTAGATATTCTTAATAAACGTCAAATGCAAGAACCTGAAATTCATCCTCAAATGCTGCCTGGCCCACAGAGTTTTCTCTACTCTCCCTGTTCACACAGGAGAGTCGACTGTGTCCCAGATCAACACTGTGGTAACTGGCTCCGCTACCTAAGTAACGCCCCTCACATCTCATCCTGCCGAACCCAGACTCCCGCAGACGTGCAGATATCCCCAGGTGGGATTTCAGAACACCGGGGGTGAAGCTGTCTGCCCAGTGGCCTTTTATCATATTTATTATTATTATTATTATTATTATTATTATTATTATTAGTGTGTGTGTGTGTGTGTGTGTGTGTGTGTGTGTGTGTACTGGGGTTCCTGGAAGCCCTTCTACCTCCGGGCTACACTCCCAGACCTATTTTATATTTTTGAAACAGGGTCTCTTATGCCAGCGCGGCTGGCTTCGAACCTGCACGATCCTCCTGTCTCCGCCTCCCAAGCGCGGGGATTACAAGCATGCGCCACCACGCCCGGCCTTTTATCATATTTAACCACCAACAAGCCATCTTTCCAGGCCGTTCTTACTTGGTGGCACTAGTTCTCCTGGTCAGCAATGACAGGCCAGGGTGCCACTAGGTAAGGAAAATATATAGAGATGTCTTGCCAGGGGCTAAATAGGAGATAAGCCACATCAAGCCCATTTTGGGTTCCACAGCACCACTACTCACCATGGTGTACACACTACACCCAGTCCCTCAACTTCTCACTATAGGTCCGCCAGGGGCTAAGGCCAGAAATCGAGAGTAAGCATTTCACTGCCTTATTAGCAATCTGACAAGGTAATTTCATCTTTGTTGCATCTAAGAACAATATAAGATTGGGCTTAGATCTGTATATCTTTGATGTTCCCTTCAGTTTTTTTTCCTTGAGAAATTTGTTTCAGAGAGTTTCAAACAGCATTGGCCCCTGGCTGATTGTGGGAAAACTCTGGTCCTTCACTGCAGATAGTTTGAGAAATATTGCTTTAAATAATAGCTTATCAGCTGGGCGTGGTGGCGCACGCTTGTAATCCCAGCACTTGGGAGGCCGAGAGAGGAGAATTGCATGGGTTCGAAGCCAGCCTCAGCTACTTAGTGAGGCTCTCGGCAACTTAGTGAGACCCTGTTTCCAAATAAAATATAAAATAGGTCTGGGAGTGTAGCCTGGGGGTAGAAAGCACCTGGGTTCCATCCCTAGTACCACAAAATTAATAATAGCTTATCAGAGTTATTTCCTAAAACCTACTTCCAAGGCCTTCAAGTCAGAATGTTACAACACGTTTACTCTATACATCTGAAGGGTGTCCTGCTTTGAATTTTAGATGAGACCCAAGGCCAACATCTCCCCTTTCCAGTGTCTGGCCATCGTCTGGACCAAGCACTATAACAACCTCCAACCCCACCTCTTTTTGTCCTTCTAACATACCTATGCTGGTCACCACTGCCCAACCACAGCTCCTTCAATTCCTCCTCCAGGAAGTCCTCTGTGGCTGCTCCTGCCCAGCCTCTGCCCTCTCCTCCCAGTTCAGAACAGGCAATCTACCTCATCCGTGTGGGCTCACTGTGCGTCTCAGATGCCTGTCTACAGAGAGATAGGAGGTCACGGCCGGCTTCAGGAGATTCACATGAAAATTCCCAAAGATTCTTCCTATTTCTCAAGTCAGAAGAATCCAACGGTAAGTTCTGAGAGGCTCTGTCATTAGAAGTGGCCCCCATGTGTTCCGAGGGCATGCACAATTATACGAAGTATTTGTGCTTATTTGGTTTCCAGCAAACTCTGTTTCTCCTTCCATAGGGTGAGTTCAGCCCTTTCTGGCTCATCCTCCGCCTGCTCCTCCTTGGCCTGGTGGAAAAGCTCCTTCAGGGATCCGAGGAGAGAAGAACTCTGGGACTGCAGACCTGTCTCTCTCCCCACTTGCCCCCCAGGAAACTCAGGCTCAAAGGGTGAGTCCGATCAGCAGCCTCATTTGCGACCGTCTCCTGTGGCTGTGCTCTTGTTTCTCATAAACATCGATATCAATGTCCAGTTCACCACACCAGTGCTGCTTTTGAGCCAGGCTGGACCACTCCACGCATCCCAAGCCCTGCCTTATCTGTCTACCCGGCTGGTTCCTAGTGATCCGTTTATTTCTCTGGTTCTTTTCTTGCCTGCAATGTTGGTCCCCTCCCCCATTTCCAGTTGTATGTTCTGTAAGAACAAGGACTGTGTCTATTTTGCTAGCTTTTAAGTACCCAGTGCATGGAGCAATTCTGGGAACATGGTAGCTTCTCAACAAATGCTTGAGGGCTAAAGGACAGGTGCGTTATGAAAAGCACCTGCAGCCGGGTTCCAGGGCTCAGGGAATCCCTGGTCCCCTGGACTCTAGTTGTCCTTTCTTCACTTTGCATTCCCTGTGGATTCTCCTCCTGCTCCTTTCAGCCTTTCTGAACTGAAGATGGTGTGGCTATTCCATGGACTGTGTTTGGGGTCCACACTAGGTGCTGTGACTATAGACCTGTCTCTCTTTCCACCTGTCCCTCCAGGAAAAACTCAGGCTCGAAGCGGTGAGTCCAATCAGGAGCTCCCTTCACGACCCTCTCTTGAACTCAGTTCCTACCCGGCTGTGTTGTGTCTCACACACGTTGACATCTTCAGGGTGCTTAGATCTGCAGACTGTCCTGGGCGAGCCTGGCTCTACCAGTCATCTGGCTCAAGGGCTGCACTCTGAGGCCAACAGCCTCTGGTCTCCCAGGGATTGGAGAGGGAAACATCATACTCTGGGTAATTCTTTCCTGTCAGTGTGAGGTCCTTGGTTCCCTTACAAGTATCCTATTTAAGTATCCTATTTTGCTGGTGTTGGGTACCAGTTGTGTGTGTGTGTGTGTGTGTGTTACATTCTACCTCAAAGCGACATCCCAAGCCCTATTTTTATCTTTATTTTGAAACAGGGTCTCACTAGGTTGATGTGAGTCTCACTATTTGCTGAGGCTGTTCATGACCCCGAGATGCTCCTGTCTCAGCCTCCCAAGTACTGGGATTACAGGCATGCACCAGCACACCATGCCTGGCTGGGTACCAGTTTTTTAAAGCCTGTAACACCATTTCCTTCTTTTCTTCCTGGCTCCAAGCCCCTCTGGTGGGTCGTTGGATCTGCAGCTAAGGCTGAAGTGAATTGTATGGTGTTTGGCTCATGTTTGGCTTAGTGATTGACTTTGATATGTTTTTGTGTACATTAGGGAATGGAAGGGCTAAATGAGTGATGTGTGCGTGTCTGCCTCTATCATCTTGTACCTCATTATGATGTATGACTACAATGCACCAATAAAAACATAAAAAAAGAAAATGGTAAAACTGGCTCACTGCCCAGTTTTTCATTAAATAAAGAAACCAGAACCCTCAATCCTCATTTTCTCTTCAAGTCCTGTACAGACTCAGCTTACATGTTTCTTAGCTCTCAAACAGAAATGTCCAGCAGGATTACTGCTAGAAAGTTACAAAACTCAGAGGCAGGTTAGAGTAGCCCTCTGAAAAATAATTCTCCCGAAGGGGAAATCATTAACTCAACCAACCAGTGTACTTTCTCTTGAATTTATAGAAATGCTTCTCTGTAATGTCCAATAAACACAAGAATTTTCCAGGCAATTTTCTTATCTCAGGAAAAATGTATTATCTGTGTAAGACGAAGCAGCCGTTCTTTAAAAATCCTCATTTTTCTGGCAATGAATAGAGTTGGCAACTGAAGAGCAGGGTTTTTCAGTCCTTTGGGAAAGATGGCTGGTGTGTTCTTGTTCATTCTTTAGTTATGCAAATCTCTTGAATCTAGCCATTGTACCATTTCAACACTTCCTTATTTTAAGCCAAAGGACCTTGACTGCAGGTGGTACTAGAATGCAGGACTTGCCATTTTTCTCTACAACATTGCAAAGTTAGAACCAGATTTTCCTCTCTTTAGGAAAAAAAATGGCCCAGACATCAAGTCTGCTGAGTATACTGAGATTCTTACGTGGGGAGGTAGGGAGGCCGCGCTCTCACACTGCTGGGATTGGGGAAGCCACAAAATGAGTGTTAAGGGCTTGGAAACATGTATCTGGATCTTAAAATGCCTATGAGCTTTGGCCCAGTATAGTTACTCCTGAAAAGGTAGGTCACAACTTAGACAAAGACATTTATATTATATCCACCAATGCATTCAAAATGAAACTGGTACCATATCGGTACCTGCCAGTCACACAACCTTACCTAACTACAAGGGCATGGTCAAACACATTTGGATTTACCTCTTTGTGGGAATATTATGCAGCCAAGAGGGGGGTGGTGAAGCCGGGCGTGGTGGCGCACGCTTGTAATCCCAGCATTTGGGAGGCTGAGACCAGAGGATCGCGGTTCAGGGACAGCCTCAGCTACTTAGTGAGGTCCTCCGCAACTCATTGTGAGACCCCTAGACCCACAAAAAAAGGGGGTGGTGGTGAAGTTTTAGCATGTGGAGAAAACCACATGATGTAAATGAAAAGGAAAAAGAACACAAAGTTTAAATGGATACAAAGAGGGGGAAAACTATAGCACAATATTAGATTAGGAGGAATTTTCATTGTGTCTGTTACTCTAGCATTTTTACCAAACAAACATATACTATACTTAAAAAAATGTTCACATAAAAAGTTATGGTGGCCCGACTGGCACTTATTGCCCTGAACTTTTCTTACAGAATACACAGCTTGTGAATCTCACCTGAAAAACATCCTTCCCCCTGCTTGGGAAGGGGGACAACCACACACTGTCAGCATTTGCTTCTGGGCCTGTAGCCCAGCAGAAGGTCTGGATAGATACTACTGCTGGGAATTGCCGAGAACGATCAAACCCATCTTGGCTTCTCTTCTCCAGCAAAGTCCTCATTACTAGAATAAAACTAACTGAACCACCCACTTGCCTTAAACTGTGGTCAAAAGTCAGGAGACCTTTGACTCTGAATTCTAGCCTTCACTAACCACGCTATCACCAGTGAGTCCGCAGGATGTCCTGGCTTTTAGAGACCTTCCACAGCTGGTTGTGCAGAAGGCCCTTTGGCCACAAGACAGAGGCTGGCTGGGCACCATGGGAAGAGGGGACCATCACTGGGATATGGTTTATGCCCCAAGATGTGTGGGTTGGACTGTAGTTGAAATATTGCGAGATGGTGGGGCCTTTAAGAGGAGGGGTTTAATGGAAGGTGATCAGGCCTTGGGGCATGGCCCTTGGAAAGGATTTTTCTGGAGAGACTGGGTTAGGTCTTGAGGGAGGGAGGGAGTTTTTTTCCTTTTCTTTTCTTTTTCTTTTTTTTTCTTTTTTTTTTTTTTTAGGGATGGATTAGTTACTACAAGAGGAAGTCATTATAAAGCCCTCTGCTTCTCTCACACAGCACGAGGCCCTCACCAGAAGCCAAGTTCTTGGACTTTCCTGACTCCAGAACTGTCACTGACCACAAACCTCTTTTCTTTATAATCTATCCAAACTCAGGTGTTCTATTATAGCATCATAGAACAAACTAAGGCAGGTAGGAATAAGGAACCTCTTCTACTGAAGTCTCCTTTGCTCCTTTGAGCCAGAAGAACTCTGGCTACTATGCCTTATGCCTCCTGCCTCACACAATTTCTCTGGAAAGTCCTGTCTACTTTGCCCAATTGTCCACATTGGAAACTTTCCTGCATCTCCCAAGAATACTTTTTCCCTCCTTTTTTGATACTAGTAATTGAACCCAGGAGTGTTATACCTCCAAACTATACCCCAGCCTGATTTTTTAAATTTTGAAACAGAGTCTCACTAAGTTGCTGATACTATGACCCTCTAGTCTTAGCCTTCCACACATCACAGTTACAGGTATGCGCCACCACATCTGGCTTCCATGTCTACTAGCAGGGAAACAACCAATTTTCCCCAAACTCCCCTCTGCTACCACCCAGGCTCCGATCTCCTGTCCATGTGCAGTAGAGAAGACATACACAGATTCCCAGGAGGTGAAGCAGTGAGGCACCCACTCTCCTGGGACACCCCTTCCTTCCTTTCCCCAGCCCTCAGGGCACTTGGCTAAGGGCATTCTCTTTTAACCTCAGCTCCATGCCAGCTCCCTGCGAAGCCTTTGTAATGCTGGCCACCTTCTCTGGGCAGCCTAGCATGGGGCAGGCATCCCTGCTCTGCCTACATAGCCTGACTTACCCAGGCCATGTCCCAACTGCCCTATAAGGGAAGCAATCCATTCACCTGCTCTTCTCCAACCACTGCATCTCAGACTGTCCAGGGTCTTGCCACTGGCCAGGCATAGGGTAGCTCTGAAGGGAGTCTGCTGAGTCTAATGGATGCTTTGAGGGCTTCTTAATTGGGCCAGGTGACCATGGCTTCTTCCCTGCATGGTTAAGGCAACATCATGCATCACCTATGCACTGGAGCCTTTTGGGTCACACTTCACTCAGCAATGTGAATCCAGGGCTCTCAGAGAGACATGGGCCCCTAGTAACTCTGCTTTCTGGCCCTCCTTTTACTAATGGTCACGTGAGGTGGGTGTGGGGAGAACAAGGATATTCTGCCTGCTGCAGAGGTGAGGGCAATGTGGCAGGAGTAAAGGGAAGGCATGCTGGGGATCGTGCTCATCATGAGAACCCAAGCTTCGCTGATGTGCGGATGACAGAGGTGGCCAGGAGGGCCAGGGCTGCCGCCACATGGTAGTGAAGGTTGGGGAGGATGCCTGCACTTAAGAGACTCTTTTCTGAGCCTCTTGCAGGTAACATAAATCCACAGGGCATCCATCAAAAGAAGGAACTGGCAGGAGGCTCATTTCACCATGGACAAAACTGAGGCTGAGATGTCAAATGCCAACTCAACCCACCCAAGGTGGAGAGGCCAGCCAGACATCCCGAGTTCCTTAGTGACTCCTATTTATTCTCCTCCACATTCATTTCCTTCCTTGTTCATATTAGTTTAGATGCTCCCACATGCCAGGCACAGTCCTGCCTCCTGATAGGGACTTTTATTAGCTTTGTTTCACATTTGAAAGTTAAGAGAGCCTAAATGACTTGTCCAAGGTCCTTAAGCCAAGGTACGGTGAAGCCTGGATTTGAACCTGGGTCTTTCTGATTTCAGAGCCAGCACTCTGAAGCCCTACCCCCTGTTGACTCCCTGCTGGGAGACATCCCAGAGACTGCAGATATTTCAAAGAACTATTGGTGGAAGATGGAGTCTGCTGACTGTGTAGCTCAGGGATACAGCCAGGTTCACGGAGAGATAGGAGCATGGGGCTATGATCGGGGACCTAATTCTTGCCATGGTTCCTCCTCTTAGCATTTGTATATTTTGGGGCAAGCCCTGTCCCTTTTGTGGTCGCCAAAAGACCATTTAAGAAGGCTGAGAGGTGGATGGACCTGCTTTTCTGGATGAAGGCAGGCACCTGTGGTAGGCTTGTGTGAACAGAAAGACACCTCCTCCATCTCCACCACCCTGAAATCCAGGGTCTCTCAAGTCGGCCTCGACAATCATATAACATGAGGGAAGGGTTCCGCCTGCAGAATTTCCTTCCAAACAGCTTCCCTCCGGTGCATCCAAAGATGGCAGCGCTGGAATTTGCTTTGAGAGGCATCATAGGTGACCCATCAGGAGCTCCGTGTCTGCAGATGGACAGGCCTGGCCTGGATATTACGAGCTATGTGGGCACACCACACCCTCGGCTGTGGGCACACCACACCCCCGGCTGTGGCCCAGCAAATCAAAAATGCTCAGACAGAAGCAACTATTGTTATTGTGATTATGATTAACATCACTGACTGCTCCGGTTGAGTGTGATCTGCTCACACCCTTGTCTCCCTCAGAGCTGAAATTATTGGATCCAGAAAATCTCCAAGGCCCATCTCTCTCCAGGCGCAGGGAAGCCAGGGGAAGCAGGCTGGAGTGTGAGCACTGTTATCTATCAGGTTTTTAAGCACATAAGGATGCCCTGGAGTAGGTAAATCAGCATGGTACACATAGCCATTTGTTGCGCCGTAATGATCAGCTGTGTCAGGGATGTCAAAACAGGTCATAATTCACAGAGGGCTGCCCCCTGAGGCCTGCCGCCAGCAGCAGGCCTGCTCTCCTCGTGGCTTAGAGTGGAGCCGGGCTCAGGGTCACCCCTCCGCAGCCAGAGTCCAGGCTTTCACAATGCCTCTGACGACTATCTGGGGAGAAGATGCCCCATTGTGATGAAAAAATCAGAATAAAGGTATCTTTAAATAAACACACACACACACACACACACACACACACACACACACACACACACCACTACAGTTCAGTTCAGTTCATTGAGCTGTGGTGTGGTGCAGCCTTTCCTCCCATCCTTACAGAAGGTATTTTTTATTTCCTGTTTCCATTTAGGGAGGTGGAAGCTGGGATGCTTTTCCAAGGTTAGAGCCAAGCTGGGACTGCATCTTGGGCTCCCACCCCCCAGGATTATGCTATTTCCACCCCATCCCACTCTCATACTTTGGCCCCAACCTGAAGCACTAAACCTCAGGGCAAAGAAGGGCCCTAAGGATACACAGCCTTCTGCAATTTTATGCGCTTCCCTGAGTGCCCATGTGCGTTCATTTCTATGGAGTGGCTCCTATTTTCCCAGTGTTAATAGTAGCAGTCTTTGCATAGTGATTGGAGTTGTGTGTGTGTGTGTGTGTGTGTGTGTGTGTGTGTGTGTAGTACTTTTAAGTTAGAACCTCTTTGGGTCTTAACAATCCTACAGAATCGTTTGTCCAAGGATTATGGTTCATAATTTACTGTGGAGGAAACCAAAGCAGAGCCAGAGACAAGGTTGAAGCAAAGCCTTTGGCCAGGTCCTGGTGGAGCTGAGGTTTCAGTCTCCTCGTCTGAAGCACTTCAGGTCAACTCCATCTCTTCTGGCTTCTGCTTGGCTCCTGCACGCCCACCTCCCAGGGCCCCAGCATTGACTTACCCAACGTGGGCTCAGTGCATACTGCCTGGGAAAAGGAGAAGCAAAGTATGGAATCGGAGGAAGAATGAAGAGGAATGAAGACAGGGAGAGGCGAATGGAGAATCGGAGGGGAGGCTATGGATAAAAAGGAGAAAGCAAAGCAGGCATGGTGGGTTACTTCTATAATCAAGAACTTGGGAGGCTGAGATTACAGGACTGCAGGTTTGAGGTCAGCTTCAGCAATTTAGTGAGATGATTAGCTCAGAGATAGAATGTCCCTACAGGCAATTCAGTCTCTCAGGAGAGGGAGGGAGGGAGGGAGGGAAGGAGAGATAGAGATAGAGATAGAGATAGAGAGGGAGAGAGAGAGAGAAAAGAAGAAGAAGAGAAGAAGAAGAAGAGAAGGAGGAGGAGGAGGAGGAGGAGAAGGAGGAGGAGGAGGAGGAGGAGGAGGAGAAGGAGGAGGAGGAGGAGGAGGGCTTGAGGGTGACAGAGACAGACAAGGGTGAAGCATGAAGAAAGAGACGCCAGAAGATGAACCTCAAATAAAGCCAGGTACCGTCCTGCAGTACAGAAGGGTAGCGGTACTTCACTGACCAGTCTGGTTTAACCCATGACTCTTGCAACAGGTATTTGCATTGTAAGTGGGGGGTTATCTGCCAAAATAAAGAAGTTGATACTGTCCTGGTGAAATCTCAGATACCTGACAGGACAGTGAAGGAAAGGCAACGTGTTCTTCTCGATTCTATCTTCCTAGCAATAGTCTGTGCATCTCCTGCAAGCAGGCCAACATCACTATCTAGTCCTCTGATGGACATGGCTCCATATTCTGAACCCTGCACAACTGTTTCTCTGAGAAAATCTGTTCCTCTGACTGAGCTTATCACCTTATGACTTGAAAGCATTACCTTTCTTATAGTAAAAACCTAAGCTGGCTTTTAAGTTTTCCTGATCAATAATTAATCTGATTTTTAGAAGGGGCAGACGGAAGCCAGATGACCCCTGGGGCCTGGACTTTGTTCTCCTTGGCGGGGTTGCAGGAGGTGGATGGCTTTTGAGGGCACTGCACCCTGTACTTGACAGGGCTTAGCAGGAGCCTAGTCTGCCCCAGACATACCTGACTACCAATTTTCACCCCTTGCCTATGGGGTATCATGAGTTTCGCCTGCAAATTTCACCTTTACTGCCCAGTATTTTAAATTGGTTTTGGAACACACATTTGACTTTGGATACTTTTTTCAGGAAGTGTTGCACTTAAAAGCACGCTCAGGAAGAATCAGTCTTTCAGCTGGTCTCCATGTTTACAGACTGTACTTTCCAGACACAGTCTATGTGATTGGCCAAGAAATCCTACTTCTCTAAGATCCCCCCTAATTGTAATGATGTATAAAAGTCTCTGGGGCTCCCCCCTGCCCTCAGAACAAGAAGGCCCTCCATCCCTGATTCAATCCCCTTTGACCTATTTAGTCTCCCCCTCCTTTGCATCCATTCTGTGTTCTCTCCACTTTCCTATACCTGTTAGGGTCTGGAACACCCTTCTCTTCAGTCCTGAAGCCTCCTATCCTTCTAGATACGGTCCATGTGCATCCCCCCTCCAGAGTCCTTGCCTGGTACAAGTTGTGTCTCACTTGTATTACCACGGGTCCCTCCAACATGGCCTTTGTCCTCAGTATTCTCATCATCTGCTCTGCTACGAGCCCAGGAAGGTCACAACTATCTCCACACGCCCAGCTTTCAGCACACAGAGGGCCTTCCGTATCAAGGGAAGGCAGGCACTCCAAGAATATTTCCCTTTTTCACCGGCTAATATTTGTGCCAACTTCAGTTCTCTCACACAATCCATCCCAATCACCCCTTGTGTCTTTTGTGTTGTCTTTTCAACACAAATGGCTGAGCCACACTCCAGGCGACACGTGACTATATTCTGCATGACCTCCCTGTTCAAAGGGACATCTATGGACCGGCAGCAGCCAGCCCTACCCCCACCTTATTAAGCTGGGCTCTGCATTGCCCCAGGCCTCCCCGCTGGTCCGCGTTCAGGTTGGAACAGCCTTCCCTTCCTTCCCCGTGACGGCGGGCTTGGTGAGATGGTTGGACATGCTCAACAATCTGATGCACCTGGAGGATGATTCAAAACCCCACGAGGTAGTGGTCCAATTATATAGCTGCATTTCCTTTCCTTTTTAGTTTAAATAGGACAGTTCTTTGTGAAGGTGAAAGGAAGGGGAGCTCGCTGGGCTCTTGGGGAAGCTCTACCCAGGCTGCTGGGGGAGGAAGTGCTGCTCAATGAGCTGCCACAGGATTGTGCTCAGGGATGTGCTGAGCAGACAGAGGTGGCTTCCATGGGGGCAGGAGAGCTGATCCTGTGTTGGGGGGAACTTGCATCCAGAAGCTTGGATGTCTGGTCAGTAACCCAGGGAGGAAATGGTGAAGGGCCACCAGGATGGTCTCCACTGCTCCCTTCCAGGGGAATTGTCTTGTAGGAAAGAACAGGGAAGCACTGGACCCTGGGTCCTGCCTGGAAGGAGCAGGCTAATAAATACAAGGTTTGACCAGAGAGTGTGGCAGGAGGCAATGTTTTCAGTTTAAAACATAGAGGGGGGGGGCAAGGGATTAAAAAACACAATAAAGGAAAACATAAACGAGAAATGTGTTCCTCTAAATGCTATAAAATATGACGAAAACTAAATAGACAAAAATACTCCGGTCTAACAACAGGATTATACATTATGCTCTAAGGGATAGGGCAGGGCTCAGCAGCACCCTGGGGCTCAGTTCCAGCTCCAGCTGGATGCCTAATTTCTTCTTCAGTCACCCAGCAACAGCCTTCATGGGTGTCCACCTGCTGCTCTGGTCCATCAACTGGGCAGATCCTGCTCCAGGTCCTCACAGCACACACAGGCCGGCACAATTACACAACTGGCAGGAGGGACAACAAACTGAGACGTCAACAATCCAGACACTAACCAGGAGAGTCAGGGCACAAGCCGGGCTTTACCAGGTGGCCCACCTCGGCACCTTCTCTCCTGGCTCCTTGTACCTGTCTGTATACAGGTACAAGAATACAAGTGCCTCTCAGCTCACCCTGAATTCTTAAAGCTCCTGAAACACAAAAGGTGGCTTCTGCTTTGAGGCCCATCTTCTCTAGCCAAAGGAGAATGAAGGTGTTTCTGTCAACAAAGACGTCTTTCCTCCTCTTGCTGCTAGCAGAAGCCCCAATAAATCCTCACCCTACTCACTGGTGAATGATGCTAACAAGCAGGCTTTTAGTCTATGCTTAGGCGCTAGAGGGAAAGCGCCATGTCAGGGGGCTGCAAGAAGCGTGGCTGTATCCTCAGGGAATCCATATCCTTTCTGAGAAGACAAGATTAATGCACAGAGCAGAGAGGGAAATTTTTTAAAAAAGCATAGCCTCAGCAAAGGATGCCTTGGGCAAGGTCTGAAGGACAGACGGGCTGGCTGCAGAGACAGGGTCTGTGGTGTCCTGTGAATAGCTGGGTAAGTTCCTCTGCATACTAGAAAAGCCCAAATCCTACAAGTGAAAGGGGCTATTGTGATGGGAATTGGGGAATCACTGTCCTGGGGCAAAACTGGAGTCTGGGAGCAGGTCCCTTGTGGGTCCTGGGAAGGTAGGCTCTAGCTGTGTGCAGCATCCTCTGCCCTGAGCTTGCTGGGTACCAGGGCTGAAGGATGTGTGGATGGGGAGTGTTCCAGGGAGGCAGGAGGCTCCTGCACATGATGGATTGCTTTCACTGTGTTGCAATCCCCTCCTGCCCAAAAGGAATAGACTCAGAACAGGTACAAGAATTCAAACAGCTCAACTGCATTTTCTTGGTGACTCTGTGTACTGCTTGTGGAGGCCTGGATGGGGTGGGGGGGGGCTCTGTTCTCCTGGGGATTTCAGGGAATCTCATCTGGTACCTGCAAGCAGAGTCTTCTCAGCTGAGTCTGGGGGATCTTGAGGCTTATGCAGTTCCTCAACCTGACTTCTAATTCTCAGCCATTCACCTGCCCTACCCTTGACCATATTGTACGTGCATCCTGCATCTCCCCAGGAACAAGGCTTTTGACAAAACCAGACTGCTTTCCTTGCATTGTTCACTGGGGTCTTGCACTGGGGCCCATCACTGTGTGCCTCTTCCATCTACAGAAAACATGTAGGATTCACCTGCCACCTGCTCCAAGAGAAGCCAGCCCTGCACCCTGGGCACCTCCCTACCTCTCATGGTAAAGGACATCCTGCCTGATCTGCAGGTAGCAAAGGAACAACTTGGGCTTGGTTCATCCCAGTTTGCCCTGCAAAGCTGGGAGAAGGGGCCGCATAAGAGATGCACACCTGGGCCAGTTGTAGTCAGCGATTCCCTGGAAAAGAAAGTGTATTTCCTAATAAGAAGGGGCAGATTTGACCAAGGGTAGAAGACAGAATAGGCCCAAGATGGGAGGATAAAGGGAAGGGCTGCCCAAGCAGAGGAATAGAGTGGTCCAGTTTGCAGGAAAGAGAAGAGTTTCTCTATCTCTGAGGCTAACAGGAAAACACTGTGACCATGGCTACACATATCAGAGAACCTAGAGGGCCTGTCTACTGCCTAAAAAGCTGCTTAGGTGGTGGTTGGGGAGGGACTTGATGGCTGTCGGCTGTAGACAGGAGCTGAGCTGGAGGGAGGGAGCTCAGTGCAGAACCCAGCGTCAGCTCCTGCCACTGCCACCATGGGCTGGCCAGCTCAGGCAGAGAGCCACCAGGGAGCAGTCGATTCTGGTCTTACATGTTTCTGAATCACTTTTCCTGATGTGGTGAGCAGATGCAAGGACTCGCAGAGTCTCTCTTTTCTTTGTTCCATGGAAAGGCTGGTTTTAATACCAGGGTCTTTCATTCATCCGCTCCATTCTGTGAGTGGCTACGTTGTACCTGATCCTGTGCCAGGCACTGGAGACTCAGCGGCTAACAGGCACCTTCCTGCCCCTCCAGGAGCATCTGCCCTGCAGCATAGGTGCTCACCACGCTGCTCATACGTAGAATCATAAACAGTGACCAGGTTTTCCTTTGCACATATTTAACATCACCTCTGTATAGATTTAACTAGTGAAAACTCTGTGCAGAAATTATACTTAAGTACACACATAAACAAAAAATCCCAAGCCCATAGGGCCTCATATGTCAAAACCCAAGAACATTGGGATCATTCTCCGGATATGGCTTTGTGTTTTGCTTTTTCCCCCTAAAAATCCCATGGTGAGCACATCCCATGCTTCAAAAATGAATATGCTCTTTCTAGGGTTTTTTTTTTCCCCAAAGGCTAGATTTTCACTGCTCATCCCACTGTTATTTTAACTACTAAGTTAAAATAAAATAGGGTGAGTTTCTCTTTACTCAGTCTTCAATTCATTCATTCACTCAGTGGCTATTTCTCGAGAATATGAATGAATAAGAAAGAATATGTAAGGAGGGACCAGGGAGACACATCAAGAGAAGCAACAGCCACAAAAAGGTGACCCTCTGAAGCACATGGAATCAAGAGTTATTAGTAGGCAGTAGCACCAACACATGCAGAAGAGACAGCATAGCCGGCCACCAAAATGGAAACAGAGATAAACGCCAGCATCCTGCTCAGCCACCAGACTCATCCATGTCACCACTAGAGTTATTATTATTCCATAAGCCACCTCGTTCCCTAAAGAGCCACAAATGCAGTTGTCCTTGCCTTCTTTACACATCAGAGCCCAAGGGCGACCTGGACATTTGCTGTCTTAGCATCCTAAAAAAAAAAAAAAAAAAAAAAAAGCCACCACCAACAGAATTCATTGTGTCTACATTCTCTGAGTCAATCTTTCAGAAAACTCCTAATCCAGAGGTTGGATTCCAGATCTCCCGCCTCTGTCCGTAGGTGACCTATTTGGGCAGCAAGAACATGACCGCCTTTCCAAGGTGGTTATCGGTTATGAGAAAATTGAACTGCATCCGGTAGTCTGAGCATCCTCGGATGAAGTAAGAGACACATTGGCAACTCCTCCTAATCACTGTGGGATAATTACTATTGATTCAGAGGTGTCATGAGATTTGAGAAAGGAAATACTGGCCTTGGACAAGTTGCCTCTGACATTCTCAGTGGTAAAATGGGAATAATATATCACCGAAGAGTGGTGAGAACAAGCAAGCTGTTTCTTGCCGCAGAACGGCCACATTTTACAATAGTCCTCTCCTGGCATGCTGCAATAATTTGGGAACACACCTATCTCTCTCCACACCAGGCCAAACTGCGCTCACATAACAGGACTGATGGAACCAGGCCCACCTTGCCAGCCAGGCTTGCAGACTGGCTTCACGTCCACCTGCACCAGCGTGTCCTGAGCGGCAGGCTTCTGTCCACAGTCGTAGGCGGTCACCAGGATCTCATACTGGTGTTGCTTGTCATAGCTCAGCTTCTCGGTGTTCCTGATGTTGCCTGAGGAATGGAGATATTAAAAAATCATTTCAGGGCAAGCACACCACCCTGCACTTCTTCAAAACCCCTCCTGTACTCCACCAGGCTTCAAAAGAATGGCGTGACCCCTTTTCCCCACCTATTTGTAAAAACAAGCAACTAGGACCAAGGTGTCCAGCTGTGATCTCCTTAAGGCTTTGGTGATAGATTCCTGGGAACCACTCATGGGTTGCTACAGAATTCTGAGCACACACCTGGAATCCAACTGGCCTGTGTTTATAAGTAATGGGTTACAAGAAAATTCCCTCTTCTAGTGTACTCATGTGGCTGTGTCCCTGACATAGGGCACAGAGAGCTCATCTGCCATGAAATTTCTGGGAAAAAGATGGAATTCAGAAAATGTCCTGACACGTATTTTTTTAGCATCTGGGCTTGTCGCCAGGAAGGTTCACTGCCTCTTCTCACATTATTTTGCTACCAAATAGGAAGTAAAATCAATAAGAAAACGTGTGACCTCCCTTCTGAAAGCTACACAGAATAACGGATTCCTTGCCCTGAGGAAGATGACATTTTTTTTTCTTCTCCAAGAGAGAACGAACAATTTTTTTGAGCCATTTTTTGTGCTTTTGTCCCTGTGGACGTGATATTTTGTTTCAGAAATAAATATTTGGTAGTTAATGAGAAAGATTTTAATTGACTCTTTTAGTTGGAATGCAATCTGGTTTCCAAAGAATGACTAAAGACCCAAAGCTCATTCAATACTTGAGAGTTTTCAATTCAAAGAGATTAAAATTTTCTTTTGCTGAGCATAATTGCATTCTTACTTTAATTTTAAAAAAATTTTTTGATGGTGGAGTAGATGGCAAATTAGAACTGTATGTTATCATGATCTTCTACCAAAAGTGAAATTTAGAAAATGAAAATGTAAAAAGAGCCCAATGAAAAAATAAACATAAAATGGTTGACTCTGGTACATTTTTATATCTTGTCAAAATTAAGGAGAAAATTGTCTTTGTTTCTTCCATTTCAACTGATGTATATTATTCATGTGAATCGAGATAATAAGGACTAAGGGGAAAAACCCTGAAAACTTAGAAAAGTCAAATTATGCTTTAAAGGTTAGAAAAGCTGACCCACCAATTACCCTGTATTAGTGAGACAATACTCAGCGTAAGATCACGGTAGTGCTGTGTATACAAATCTATCAGAATGGGAAGGTGGAAGCTGGTTATTGGCCAGGAAGGAATAAGAAGTCACCCAAGACTTTGGACCAGGAATTAGAATAAACTGTAATCAGCTCTAAAGAAGAACAAAATTACATCATTGGCAGGGAAATGGATGGAACTAGAGGATATGATGCTAACTGAGATTAGCCAGTCTCAGAAAGCGAGTGGTTGTATGTTTACTCTCATAGGTGAAAGCCAGAGAGAAACAGAAACAAAAAGAGACCCAGAGAAGAGACTCCATGGAGTGATGGAAGGTATCTGGGGGTGTGGAGGGGGAGACACAATGAAGGAAGAAGTTCAAATAATGTTATATACAAAAGCAAAATTCTCAAGGCCGATCTCAATGACTTAGATGGTAAAGGGGAGGGAGTGGGGTGGGATCCGGAGGGAAACGCACCAAGTGCTGTGTGTAAGTCTGTTCCTAGCACTCTGAACCTTATGATGCATAATTACAATGGACCCATAAAGGTATATTAAAAAATTGGAATAATTTAGTCTTTTTTTGTCCTGGACTGTTTATAAGAATCCAGCTGCATCTATCAATTTGAGGCAGCGTTTTGTTTAGCAAAATCAGTCAAAAGCCTCTGAATAAAAATGGTTTCCAATATCTCAGGCTTCGTATCTAGTGTTCAGAATTTCTCCCATTCTCTGGCCAAGGTCTGTGTTATTCTCAGCGTGGACGGCCCGCACAGCCCTGGAACGGCTCAGTATTTGGTTGGGAACGCTCCCTACGGATTCTGCTAACAAACTTGTTTGTGGTTACAGGCATCACACGGGAGGGATTCTGTCGGGTCGAAGCACTTTAATATAACCAAGAGAAGTATGTTTCTGCAACATCAAATTGAAATCTGAACAAAAAGTTTTAACTTTCCCTTTCTCTAAAGTTAAATGGCTCTCAAAAGATACGCCTCTCAGAAGAGGAAGGCTGAGCATGGGTTTACAATCCGTGTGACATTAAGCAGACCAAACACTATTGATTGTGGTAGAAAAAAATAAACACGCACGCTGAATCCTTGGCTCCATTCCTAGTAGTTCCTCTTCTGTAACAAGTCTTAATGAAACAGTCTGCGAAACTAATTTGCTTTCTCCACCACCACTAACTTTATGTGTGTGAAAATGGGGTTCAGAGCCCAGAATCCGAAGCGTTGGCTCAAAAATGAGAGTATAATATTGTCATTGGTTGTGACTTCTGCATGGGAGAGGGTCATATTTGGCTAAGGCACACATTTGAGATTTTATGAAATCTCAGAAAAAGACATACATTTTGCCTCTGTTGCAATTGCATGTTTTTTTTAATTATTTTTATTGGTGCATTGTATTTATACAAAATAATAGGGTAAAAAACTTGTGTAATCATAAATGCACACATCACCAGTCAACCCCACCCAGTCCCCACCCCACTCCCTCCCATGCTTGGCTTAGTGGGTGACTGCGATATGAATAAGTACATCATGTGCTTTAAAGAGTTTCGTGTTTTTCTCTCACTTTTTTTTTTTGGAGGTACTGGGGATGGAACCCAGGCGCATTCTACCTCTGAGCACACCCCCCGCCCTAATGTTTAATTCTTTATTTTTGAAACAGGGTCTCACCGAGTTGCAAGGGGCCTCACTAAGTAGCTGAGGCTGTCTGTGAACCACGATCCTCTGGTCTCTGCCTCCCCAGTGCTGGGATTACAAGCGTGAGCCACCACACCTGGCCTTTTTCCTCTCACATTTGAATGCATTTGTCAACCTCCTGCCTTCTCAGGAGACCAGAGCCTACAGTAAACTCAGGTGAGCTGCAGTACCTGGGCCTCCTTCTACAGGTCCAAATGAATGTGGGAAGCCAAGCCTAAAGAACAATCAGAGCCTAGCATGGTGGACACACGTGGAATCCCAGCACTTGGGAAACTGAGTCGGGAGGATCACAGGCTTGAGGACAACCTCAGCAGATAGTGAAATTCTCTGGCAATCTAGCCATACTTCAAAATAAAAAATAAAAAAGGGCTGGGTGTGTGTAGCTCAGAAGCACAATGGCCCTTTGTGGAATCCCCAGCAACACACGCACACACACACACACACACACACACACACACACACACACACTCAGTACCTATCTTACCTATTAATGAAGGTTTTATTTTTTTAACTGAGAATCATGATAGGATGAGCACACAGATTGGCATCTTCCTTCCAGTGGGATTAAGTTGGAGCATCACTTATGGCAAGCCACTTGGCAATCTATGTCAGTCTCTTTGAAATTGCTCATGCCATTTTTATTATATGTTCTTATTGGTGAATAATAGTTTTATATCATAATGTAAATTTTGACAGTCACATACATGTATATAGAACTTGGTGCCCTCTCCCCCACCTCTCATCTCCCCCTTTAGCAATAAAGGGTACTGAGATTGGCACTGGTGTTTTCCCATATGTACACATAGTCAATGGTAATAATTCTTTTAGTGAACCTCGCTCTTCCTCCTCCCCTTCCCTTGGACCACCTCCCTGGCTCCATGAGGCTTCTCTTCCACTATCTGGAGCCCCTCTAGTATCCCCATTACTCCCTGGCTTCTGCGTATTAGAGAACACACATGACCCTCCACCTTCTGAGACTGGCTAATCTCACTTAACATAATGTTCCCCAGAGCCTTATACTTTCTTGCAAATGACATAACTTTGTTCTCTATTGATGAGTAGAATTCCATTGTATATATATCCCATAATTTTGTAATCCATTCATTTGTGGACACCTAGGTTGGTTCCATAGTTTGGCTATTGTGAATTGTGCTGCTATGAACATGGGTATGCATATATTACTGTAGTTCCCTGGTTTAAACCTCCTTAGAAAGATACCCAGGAGTGGTATAGCTGGGTCATTCTATTATAGATGGGACTGACCGCTCATCTAAAAATGCATTCTAGAAAAATGATAAAAACAAACTGTATATATATATATACACAAATATATTTCTTTGTTATTTAAACACTGACAAATAGTTTGATCGTAAGAGAAAAAGTAACCATAAGAGTGATGTTCAGCACCAATATGGTGCTTATGAAATGTTTGTAGGGACAGAGTAAGTACAGAGAGTCAAATTTTAAGTAAAAAAAAAATAAAAAGGGCAGAAAAAAGAAAATAGAGGCCTTAATTTTAAAAAAATTTCATGGAAAGACTATTGGGAATATGGTAACCCATCATTAGTGTTTATCTACGGTAGGATGATGGTGACTTATTTCTTTCTCTGTACTTTTTTGTGTTTTCCAGATTTTTCCATACAGGGCATGTGTTACTTTTCTAATCAGGTGGGAATGACGTGTTTCCATTTGAAGAATAAACAGGCTTTGGGAAGCACTGCGTTCAGAAGTGTTGGGGTTCTAGTACTCTCCAGGGCTACCTTCTGACAGACAGAGCCCAGCTGAGGCTGCTGAACACCTAACAGCAAAAAGTAGCACGGTTGGCTTCGAACCTGTGCGATCCTCCTGTCTCCGCCTCCCGAGCACAGGGATTACAAGCGTGCCCACCGCGCCCGGCGCTCATTTCTAACGTCATCACCGTTGCCCCTTTTCTAAGTGCTTCAGCTACATCTGAAGTTCCGTGTGTTGTTTCTATTCTCATTTCTATTAAGATATGTTAAAGTTTCTCTTTGGCTTTCCTATTTATTTATTCATTGATTTATTTATTTATTTTTGGCAGGTTTGGGGATGGAACCCAGGGGCATTTGACCTCCGAGCTGTACCCCCTGCCCTATTTTTATTCTTTATTTTGAAACAGGGTCTCACTGAGTTGCAGAGGGCCTCACTAAGTAGCTGAGGCTGTCTGTGAACCGCGATCCTCCGGTCTCAGCCTCCCGAGTGCTGGGATGACAGGCATGCGCCACCACGCCCAGCTTGGGTTTCCTCGTTGATGAATTGGTTATTCAGGTACACATTGCGTAGGTTTCATAAATTTGTGAATTTTCCAGTTTTTTTCCTCCTGTTACAGATTTCTAGTTTTGTGCCATCGTGGTTGGAAAAGATAGTTAATATAATTTCACATTTAAGACTTATAAAATAATCTATCCTGAAGAATGTTTCCTGCGTGTTGTAGATTTTGCTGCTGTTTGATGGAGTGTTCTATGTATGTCTACCGGGTCCATGTGGTCTAATGTATAATTCAAGTAAAATGTTTGCCTATTGATTTTCTGTCTAGATGATCTATCCACTATTGAAAGTGTTGTATCGAAGTCCCCTGCTATTATTGCATTATTGTCTATTTCTCTTCTTGGATGGATTAGTATTTGCTTTATATATTTGGGTACTCTGATAGTGGATGCATGTATATATACAGTTGTTATAGCCTTTTGAAGAACTGACTAGTTTAACTTTACTTAATGACCTTCTTTATCTCATTAGAATTTGTGTGCGGGGATGGGAGGGGTCTGAGGATTGAACCCAGGGACGTTCTACCTCTGAGCACTACTCCCAATACTATTTTATTCTTTATTTTGAATCAGGGCCTCACTAAGTTGCAGAGGATGTCTCTAAGTAGCTGAGGCTGGCTGAAAATCTGTGATCCTCCTGTCTCGGCCTCCCAAACACTAGGATTACAGTCATGTACCACCATGCCTGGCTTCTTGTTACTAATTCTGACTTAACCTTTCTCCTGTTTGTCCCATTACTACTGAATGGTGGTGCGTATGGCTGCAGCATTTACTCCAAGATAATTCTTGGAATACAGAAAATTTCCATCTGAAAAAAATATTTCAATCTTGGTCATCTTATACATTTCTGTTACATTAAGATTAAAGACAAGGTCTGCTTAGAAATAACTCTAAGAATAGCTTTTGTGTTTTATTTTCACATTGAAAACCAAACCAGTTAGATTTATTTTAGAGTGTGTTTATGTAAATTGAAATGAATGGAGCAGCAATATCGCACTTAATTTTTTTTCTAAGTGGTAAAAGGCTTAAAGTTTGATTTTTATTCACTAATTCATTCTGTGTATTTTTTTTTTTTTTTTTTTTTTTTTTGTGGTCTGGGGATGGAACCCAGGGACATCTGACCTCTGGGCTACATCTCCTGCCCTATTTATTTTTTTATTCTTTATTTTGAAACTGGGTCTCACTGAGTTGCAGAGGGCCTCACTAAGTACCTGAGGCTGTCCACAAGCCGCGATCCTCCAGTTTCAGCCTCCCAAATGCTGGGATTACAAGTGTACACCACCACGCCCAGCTCATTCTGTGTATTTTGATCAGTGAATTTAGTCCATTTACGTTTAAGATAATTATTGATAGGTCAGGACTTACCATTGCCAGTTTAATTGTTTTAAAGGTTGTTTTGTGAATCTTTGGTTCCTTCTGATCTTATTTTTTCCTTTTGTGATGTGATAATTTTTCTGCAGTGTTATGCTTTGATTTCTTCATCTTTTATGGACCCACTACAAATGTTCGCTTTGTGGTTAATATAAAGTTTATATGAAAATCTCTATAACAGTCCATTTTAAGCTGATATCTTCACTACACATAAAAGTTCTGATCTTTTACTATCTGTGATTTTATGTGTTGATGTCACAATTTACATTATTTATATTGTGTATCCACTAAGAAGTTATTTTAGCTATAGCAATTCTTTATACTTTTTTATATTTCTGCCCTCAAAATAGATTTGTAAGTGATTAATATGTCATCATTAAAGATCTACAATATTATAAATTTGCTATATGCTTACCTTTACCAGTGAGTTTTATATTTCTTGTGTTTTTACATTATTAATTAGCACCTTTGGTTTCAGCTTTAAGAATTTCTTGTTATATTTCTTGAAAGGCAATCTAGTAGTGATGAAGTTTCTGAGCTTTTGTTTAGGAAAATTTTTATATCTATAATTTTGAAGGATAGTTTTAATTCATTGGCAGTTTTGTTTGTTTTATCAGTTTGAATATATCATCTCATTCCCCACCCCCAAGCCCTGATTTTTAAGGTTTCTGCTGAGAAATCCACTGATAGTCTTATTGAGGTCCCCATGTTTGTGATATACTTTTCTCTTTGGTGCTGTCAAAATTCTCTTTGTGTTTATTTTTTACTTTATTTATTTAGTGGTAGAGATTGAACTCAGGGCCTCTCACATGCTGAGCATGCACTCTACCACTGAGCTACACACCAACACTGGAACCTGTATCTTGGTAGAGAGTTTTCTTTGCATTAATTGTGACTAGAGACTTCTGAGCTTCATTTCCAAGTCTTTCTAAAGATTTGGAAAAACCTTCCTTTCTTCCTTCTTTCCTTCCTTCCTTATTTTTTGATTGAACCCAGTGGTGTTCTACCTAGCCATTTTTACATTTTTTGAAACAGGGTCTTGCTAAGTTACCATACACTGGCCTCAAGCCTGAGATCTTCCTGTCTTAGCCTCTGAAGTACTAGGATTGCGTACCTGTGGCACCATGCTTGATTCTGATATTATTTCTTTAAATAAGCATCTATCACTCTTCTCTCTTATTCATCTAAGTACCTCATGATCAAATGCTAACTCTCTTAGTGGTATGAGAGGGTGCAATAATGTATTAGGAAAGTCCTTCATGCTTAGGACTTAATTTTTTATTTATCCAGTGGAAAAATGAATCCAGGTTCTGCCTACTTCCAAGAGATTGGACCAATATCAGCAAATGAAGGAGACTATGTGCCATCTGAAATAGATCCAGAAGTTTACAAGAGGCTGGTGATGTCTCCATTTATATTTACATGCTCATAATACCAGCCCAGAAATCCATGGGGAGTGAATAAACCTTCTGTCCCAATCATACAGGCAAATATTCAACAAACATGGCTTCATTACTAAACACATTTCTATATGTGAAAAGTACTTGGAAACATTATCCTCCGTCAATTGCCTCTCCTGAGGCCTCACAAACCCACAGAGAGGTAGGAACTGTTACTGCCAAGATTTCATGGAAAAAGAATTTAAAGGGAGCTAGGCCAAGGACCTCCAGTTGGAAGAGGTTGCGTCTCTAGGTAAGGACAGGTCAGGCTAACTTTACATAGTGTCTTCTGTCTACCTATGGCCCTGCCTCCCTTCTTTTCCCTACAAGCAAAGGGTCTGGAAGGTTGGAGGAATCAGGAATCACCTCTACAAGCCATGGAGATAAAACATGGGGAAAAGCTAGGCCTCGGTAAGTGGACCCCAAGTTCAGCAGCCATTTCTCTGATATGCAAGTGCACAAAGACTCTCTCCATGGAGCTGAGAAGGTCATCCAGACAAGTGGTATATCAAAGCCAGTTGGGAAGCTCATTAGAATGGGAACTGCTTCTGTGTCTGCCCTTGGGTCCTGTCTTCATTACTTGGAGAACTCCTTCCGTAAACCTCACTGTCGGGAGCCCACACTCCCCGGGAGTGCCCACTCTCCTCTTCATCTTCTGCTGTAAACCAAAGTTGGAGATAGAGGCCTGGCAAAGGCCCATTGCTCACTTTTAATGAGACAGCCAGGGAAATAAATTGGCATATGTTAGTGAAATGGCTCATCAAGGTGAGTAATTATCTTCATGACTGGGGCAGTTTACCCGCAGATGAAAGAATTTGCATCTCGTCTCTCTTGGGCTCTAACTCTCCAGAATGAGGGCAGGAAGCCAAGCGGAGCTTGACCACTGATCACAAATAACTGCATTTGTCTCATCTTGCTATTAGCCATGGGTCTGGAACTCCCCCGATTCCAATGCTTTCATGGGGACAGACTGCACAACTGATCAGAGGAGGAACAGGGCACCCGAGGAGGAAGAGCACAAAGTGGTTGTTAGCTATTATACAGGGTGGTATGTGTATGCACGTGTACGTGTGTCTGTGTGTGTGTTGGGAACAGACCAGCAATTTCACAGGCCACAGTTTCTTCTGGGAGAGAAGCTTCCAGTGGGTGATTCTGACAGATTCTACTAATTAAATTTCTTTTCTTCTTAGTCCTGACTCAAACTTTATAATTCAAGTCCAGCATTTCCTCCTTTACTCTTCTTTTGCACTGGTCTTGAACTCTGCCCAACGATTATGCCCAGCATTTCCACAATCGTCATGCCCATATCTTGTAGGGAACAACAAAGCCTACTTGTAGAGAAATGAGATCATTGCTAATTTTTTCTGTCTTAGGAATAAAGTTTGTCTTTCCAGACAGAGGAGAAGCTACTTGAGGTTAGGGTTGTGTGCACCTCCTTGCATTCCATCCCCTGTGGAATCTGTCGTAGTTCTCAGGATGCAGATTATGTCACAGAGTAAGTTTCCTCCTGGCATCAACATCAAGAAGTGTTTTTCAGGACTTACAAGCAGTGACTGATAGCACTTCCCTCTAGACACTAACCATCAAGAAACTCAGAGCTAATTTGTTGCTTAACTATGGTTTGTGGCATATTTTGTACATAAATTTCAGCCTTGATATCTTCATGGTTTTTTTGAATTTTTGCTAGATGGCAAGTTTCATGTGGGTAGGCCTGTGTCTGTTTTGATTTCCCCTCCGTCCCCGTGCCAAATGTCCAACACCATGCCTGTTTTCCAGTAAATGATTACAGACTCCATAAACGTCACATCTCACAACTTCTACATAGTTGAATGATCCCTATGTGTTATTTAAAACAAAGTAGAATTTCCCTCACCCCCAATATACAAGATGCACACTCAGAAATATATCAGAGTCAGTCACTGAGCCAGACATGAGAAGAAGGGAGGTGGAAGGGAATGGGGTGGGAACTGGGTGAGGGTTAATTGAGTGATGTATGCATGTATGTCTCTACTATCCTGTACTACATTAAGATGCATGACTACAATGCACCAGTGAAAAATAAAAAAAAAGTAGAGATGCTATACAGACACTCACATGCTCATACTAATAATTAAACAATATACTTGGCAAATATTACCACTTGATTGTAAAGTATTGGAATTTTCAGTCAAAGGGGATTGAGTTGATTTGGCATCTGGCTGTGGTGTTTACACTCCAATGAGCTTCATATTAATGGTGATGGGTAAATATCCAGATTGCTTTAAGGGACTGCTTTCAGCTCAGCTCGGTCTAGGATCGAGGTTCTCCCTGGGATTGGAATGTTCAACAACGATGTTGGCAAGAGCTTTTAGGATTCCTGAACAGATCTGTTATTTGGAAGGTGGTTCAATATCCTCATCTTTTCCATCAGCATCTTCTATCTTGGAGCAGGGGGCAGATGGTTGTCGTGGTGGTAGGGTCATGTTACAATCTGTCATGGAAAAGGAATCTAAATATGGCCAGGCTGATGGCATGTCTCATGTCTGGATAAGAACTAAAAAAATTCACAACCAACTTTCTTCAGTATCCAGATGTGTGACATTGTGAGTTCTAAGAACTGTACCCAGTGAGTAGGTTTCTGAGGTTTCTTGGGCGTGTCTTTGACCTGGAAGGGCTACTCATCATGTACGGGGCATTTCTTGGAGTATAGAACTAAGTTCCGGGTCATAGAGCACATGTTGAGGATTCCAAGGGAAGTACCACTGCCAAGTGTGTTCAGAACCCCACTTGGCCTTCAGGATGGCATGGCGGACCCTGCTGGGGTCCTCCTGGGACACTCACCATTTCTGTCAATGGCGAAAGGCACATCCGTTGTGACGATCTCATAGTTGCAGATCTGGCTGTACTGGGGGGAGCAGTCTTCGTCGATAGCCTCCACCTGCAGGATGCTGTCATAGATCTTGCCCTCCGTCACGATGGCTTTGTAGGCTGGCTCTTTGAAGGTGGGAGCAAACTCATTGATGTCCTTCACCTGGATATGGACCACGGCCCTGGATCACACATTGGAAAGAAGAGATGGTGGTAAAGAAAGAATCACCCAGCCTCCTGTACTCCCTTGGGGGGGGGGTGCTGACTCAGGCTTAGGCCAAATAGCTGAAAAACAACAGCCAATCAGGGTGTTCACCTGAGTGTTCTATCTTCTTTCCTACTGGGGGCTCGCCACCTGTTCTCACTTGGATGCTCTGCAAGAACGCTCAGAGACTCCTCCTTGTTCTTTGTCCTTCGCTGCTACCCAGCCTTAGGAAAAATGTCTTTTCTTCCTCTTTTTCCCTTTCCTGTTCCCTTCATCTATTCATCACTCCTCCATTAAATAAACATTTAACCTCTCTTGTTTATTCTGAGCCCAACTTCATAAGGGAGAGAACAGAGACAACCCATAATAGGTATTGTGGCAGAGAGAAACACACGACATTGCTTAACCCCCCCCCCCCCAAAAAAAAAAAAGGCCTGACGGTATCTGCAGAGAGGGCCTGGCTTGGGAAGGCTTTTTGGGAGAAATGACATCTCAACTCAGTCCTGAAGGTGGCCTACAAGAATCTTTCAGTGAAGTGGAATGGGTAGAACACTCTTAGACTAGAAAAAAGGCCTGTGTCAGATGAGCAGGGCTGGGCCCCTGGTGTAATCCCTGTGTAAATATATCTAGAGAGCAGCCTAGATATATTTATCTAGCAGTGAATGGAGAGTATGGAGGCAAGTGGACCGGGACTGGAGGCGGGGTCCAGGGAGCCCCAGCAAGCCACTCACTTGTGTGACTTCTTCCAGGCTGTCTCCCGGGGCCCGGCACCGCAGTCGTAGGCCTGGATGATGAACGTGTACTCCTTCTGAAGCTCACAGTCAATGGGGCTCTTAGCACGGAGCCGGCCCTCCCCCGACGTCTTGTTGAGCACCACGGCTTCGAAGGGCAGCTCTTGGCCATGGATCTTGAATGCACAGATCTCCCCTGCAAGAAGAGCACGGAAGACAGCTGAATGGGATCCCGGGAATTGCCAGACCGTAGTCAGTGCCTCTTATGGGGCCCGATTCACACACCTAAAACCTCAGTCCAATTTCCCCCTCACGCGTAGGATTCTCAAACCACAATTGTTGCTCTCCAGAGATCCAGACCAACATGTTCATTTCGTGGAGAGTAAAATTGAAATGTTTCATGTAAGGCAATACCCCCTATCAGGTGCATCCTGGTAGGAGAAACAGGTGAGATGTTGCTTTGAGGAGCTGGCTGAATTTTACAGATTCCTGATTTCCCTAGTAGATTTCCCACTTGCCCTTAGCCTAGACTGTGATTAAGGGACATGTCTGCGGTTAAAAGACACAACGATGGTTGAGGAAAGGAATGAAACATCAAAGCTCTTCACAATCTTTTGTCCCCTGATGACACTGTTGGACTTGAGTGTGCGGTGTGCAGCAGCACTGCCCTGATGTGGAACTCTCAGATAGATATACAGAATCCTCAACAATCCCCCACCCACCAGTTCAGACCTTCAGGATTAAATCTGCATTTCAACTGAATCCCCAGGTGATTCATTTGCTCACTAAACTATGAGCAGAGTAGCTAATTTCTCTTTTCTTTACTCCTGGTTTAAACACCCCACATTTCTGCGGCCAAATCCCTTCCATCTATGTCACTGACCCATCCTTTCCCGATGAGGATAGGGAACCACTGGGAATGGCAATTTTCTCTCTTGAAACAGTGAGACTGAGTCTATGTGAGTTTAGGATCTCCCACGGAGCCTGAAAAGCTCCCTCTTAAAGAGCTAAACATGTGGTGAAATTAATGCATTTCTCCCCTTCAGCTCGGTTAATGTTTATTATGACTGTTTCTCTGCATTGAAATTACAAGGCTCTAAGAATATCTCTTTCTTTTCATCAGTGGGTATTTATTTTTTGACCTCCCAACTGCAAGCAAGCCCTGTAGTAAGTGCCTTGCTGTAGTAAGTACTGAAAATTTGAGACACATCCCTTTCCTGTATTGAGAGATTTTATAGACTTTTCTGGAGAGATGGTGTGCAGGTGTCTAGAGAGACCATTCACAGCACAAAGGGATGTGTGAGCATTACGTGAGGAGGGCAGGAAAGAGCTCAGCTAAGAGATATTGGGGAGTAAAGCAGGCTTGGAGCTGAGAGGCCTGGGCTTGCCACTGATTAGCTTAAAGAAAATTATATTTCTTTTCTGGGTCTTAATTGTGTCATCTGTAAGGTGGTCCAGAACAGTGTTGGGGAGGTGGCTTTCTACACTCAGATGACTCCTTCTTGGTCTGACATCACTCCAGTCACACTGTCTAAACCCAGGAGGTTAAGTGAGATGCCTACAATTTGTCTAGAAAGCTGCACTCTCAGGGTGGCCCAGGTACCTGCTTGCCTTGGCCCCTGGTCCAAAGGCTGCTGAGCTGTACCTAAGAGCTGATACTGTAAGAGGTGGGGATAACAGGAGCGTGTGCCTGCTTCAGGCACCAAGCATTGCACTTCCATCTAGGTAAGCTCATCTGACGTTCATGACAAAGATACAAGGCAGTGTTTTACACAAACTTATACGAATCAGAGGAAGGAGCGGGAGGAGGAAGAGGAGGATCAGGAATGTTGATTACCTGCTCAAGGTTACAGAGCTAAGGGTGGGTTTTAAACCCAAGTGTGGTTGACTCCTAAATTCCTGTGCTTTCTGCTCTACCACATCTTCTCCCAACAGCTGCATAATGTCTCAGAGGACCTGTCAGGGATGTTTCCAGGAACACTGTGTATTTCAATTCAACTCTCATTCAGGAGAGAAATGGCCCATTTTACATACAGGAAGCATACCCTGATCTCTTACTAACAATATTTTCTAAGATGTTCAATCAATACCAATCTTACCTTTAGGCTTTTGGGGTTTTTTATTATTTCTTTGATCTTCAATTTCATAATGAACATTCATTTTCACTACCGCCCCTCCCGGACATTTCTCAAATACAGTTGTAGAATAAAAGACAAGGCAGGGTGAAGATCAGGTTCTACCAAGAACGCAGGTTTCCATTAGCTATTGCTCAGGAGTGCTGCTCATTCTGACAAAGCTACTTCTGCAGGCTCTGGGGCAAGGAACAGGTTTCACCTGACCCTCAAGTTTAATTTCTGCTCTCAGTTAGCTGGGGTTGAATGAGTGAACTTCTAAAGTTCCTGCCTTGGATACTATCCCAAGATCAATGCCGATGCGAGAATATTACCAAACAATGTACCCAGACTGGTTCTGGGGCATTCTGTGGAGTGCCCAACCACCACCATGATTAGAAGGCTAATCAGACCATTTCTCTTAGAAGAGCCAAGTTAAACCGAAAATAGATGAGAGTAATTTTCTTTTGGAAACATCTGATCACAACCAAAGTAGTTCTCAAGACTCAGCAATCCTTAACAAGAGAAAGGAGAGGAGGGAGGTAAAGGAGAAAGAGGAGAGGAAAGAGGCAACACAAAAGAGGAGGACAAGATAAAATAATCTTCAGGGTCATATATTTCCATATGGCTTAGCTCAATGCAATTTAATAGAGCTAATATATTTTTTGAGTGCCAACCAAGTCTCAGGCACCATACAAGTTCTAGAGACACAAAGACAAATGACTCAGATGTCTTAAAATAAAAGAATTATGTATTCTCAAGTACTCCTTATCTCAAAGAAAAGAGAGACAAGTAAACAAGGATAATGAACTACTCACTTCGTTTTTACCAGCTCGAACTGAAATAGGATTTGGTCCCTTTTGAGCAAAACCTAGAATTCATGTTACCATTTTTCTTCCACTTCTCAGCTAACACTTGTGCTGCTGCTGCAAACGTGCCCACTTGGTAAGTCATCATCTCATTCCTCGTCATCATCATCGTCGTCATCATCGTCATCTTACTGTTAGGCTTTGGGTTTTTTTTTTTGTTTTTTTTTGTTTTGGTGGCACTGGGGGTGGAACCCAGAGGGCTTTCTACCTCTGGGCTATACTCCCAGACTTTTTAAAATATTTTATTTGGAAACAGGGTCTCACTAAGTTGCTGAGAGCCTCACTAAGTAGCTGAGGCTGGCTTCAAACCCTTGTGATTCTCCTGTCTCAGCCTCCCAAGTGCAGGGATTACAAGCATGCACCACCACGCCCAGCTTTACTATTAGGCTTTGGATTGGAAATGTCCCCCAAAGTCTCCTGTGTTTAGGTTTGAGTACAGAAGTGCTTAGAGATGGGGTTTGAAGGAATGGGTCATGAGGGCTTCAACTCATCAACATATTAATCCATTGATATCTGAATGAACTATTGGTAAATAGTAGAAACTATAAGAGGTGGGGAACGGTTAGAGGAAGTAGGTGACCGGTGGTAAGCTGTAGGAGGGTATTTCTTGCTCTCCTCTGTCTTTGTCTGTCTCTGTCTGTCTCTGTCTCTGTCTCTGTCTCTCTCTGTCTCTCTCACTCTGCTTCCTAGCTGTCATGAGCTGAGCAGGTCTCCTCCACCATGATCTTCCCCCATGATGTTCTAGCTCACCCGTGGGCTCAAAGTAACGGAGCCAGCTAACCGTGGACTGAAACCTGAAACCATGAGCTAAAATAAGTCTTTGTTCTTGTCAAGTATTTGTCATAGCCATGCAATACTGACTGGCATTCTTAGCAAGTATTTATTGGAAACTATGCACCAGGTACCAGTGAAGCAATGATGAACAAAACCAGACCCAGCTCTGGCCTACAAATTCCTTGAGGTCCAAGGGAGGAGAGAGACGAACGGCAAAATAGCCACAGACCCTAACAAAGAGTGGAGATTGTGACGTGTGTGCTGAAGGAGAGCTACGTGGTACTAGGTGACTTCTGGCCTGGTGAGGTGGGGGCAAGGTAGGCTTTCTAAGGATGTGAAGCCTTGGCTGAGACTCAGGCCACAGGGAGGGAATCAAGTTTGAGGCAGAGGGCACAACATGGTTGAGGAACCTCCAGCAAGAAGGATGATGGTGAGTCCAAAAGACTGCAGGGTCCAGGGAATAAAAGCTATTATCGCAGGGCGTACTTCATGGGCATGTGACCTGAGAACCTCACTGAGTCTCATATGCAGAAGGGCTCTAATTTTTTACTTTTTATTATTGGTGCACCGTAGTCATGCATCTTAATGGACTACATGATGGTAGAGGCACACATGCACACATCGCTCATTTAACCTTTTCCCCATTCCCACCCTCTTCCCTCCTTCTCATGTTTGGCTTAGGGATTGACTTTGATATGTCTGTGAATGTACATCGTGTACATTAGGGAATGTCCCTCTTCCCCTTTCCCATCCCCCTCAGCTAGGTCACCTTATTTGCTCATCTATGGTCTCTCCTTCTTTCTCCAGAGTTCCTCCTATGACCCCTTTTCTCCCTAGCTTCCGCTTATTATGAAGAGCATCCAATTCAGACACATATATCAATTGAAAAGAATAGAAGACTCAGAAACAAATCCATACACTTACAGCCAATTGATTTTTGACAAAGGGTCTAAAAACCACACTGGAAAAAAGATAGCCTCTTCAACAAATGATGTTGGCAAAACTGGTTAACCATATGCAGAAAAATGAAAATAAACCTCACTTTCTCACCCTGCAAAAGAGTCAATTCAAGATGGATCAAAGATTTAGAAATCAGACCAGAGACCTTGCAGCTCCTTGAAGAGGGCATAGGTCCAACAGCTCAACACATAGGCACAGGTAAAAAACTTTTTCAACAAGATCTCAAAGGCACAGAAACTAAAAGGTAGATCAATGTGTGGGGTTGCATTAAACTGAAGAGTTTCTGTACAGCAAAGGAAGCTAACAAAAACTTCAACAGAGAGCCTACAGAATGGGAGAAAGTTTTTGTCAACTATTCCTCCAATAGAGGACTAATATCTAGAATATTCAGAGAACTAAAAAAAACCCCTCAGTTCTAAGAAAACAAATAATCCCATCATAAAATGGGCAAGCGAACTAAATATACACTTCACAAAAGAAACTAAAATGGTCCAAAAATATATTAAAAAAATGCTCAGTATATTTAGCAATCAGAAAGATGCAAACCAAAACCACCCTGAGATTTCACCTAACTCCAATTAGAATGGCAATCATTAAAAATACAAACAATAACAATTTCTGGCAAGGATGTGGAGAAGTGAGAACTCTAATACACTGTTGGTGGGACTGCAAATTAGTGCAACCACTTTGGAAAATAGTATGGAAGATCCTCAGAGGAATGTTCTGAAGTTCTTAATAATTTTATCTTTAATCTTGTGTTTGGAATAAAGCCTTAAGGGACAATGTCACGTATCAAGAGCAGAGAAGATGGGCACATATGCAGGCCTGCTGTGCCTTGCTGCCCTATTTAGATAGAGTATTCAGGATATCTATGAGCACAGAATTCTGGTGGACTCGTGACATTTGCAGGAGCCATAGGTGAACATGCTATGTCTTTACCTGAGTGGGAAATTTGCCACTCCAAAGAGCTATGTTTTCATTTTCATTGAAAATTGTTTTGCATGCAAAAAGAAGGCAGTGGTATAGTAAGGAACATGACCAGATCAGCTAAGGAACCCTGTCGTATCCTTTCTTTCTCATTTACTTCCCTGTATCAGCCAGCCACTTATGGAGAAAATGATGGCTGAGAGGGAAAAGTAAAGATAAGACAATCCATAGCTGCTTTTCTTTGCCTGCAATCATTACTATTTGTAAGCCATGGATATAAAAAAAAAACAGTGTTGGTAGTATGTGCACACAATCAAAAAGTGAAATACAATAAAAAAGTGAAATACAAACAGTTGAGCTTGTTGGGGGTAGCACTTATTTAATAAGAATTGAATATATATGCATAGATGAACCACACAGTACAAATTCTATAATTCTGCCCACCAATTAAATTCTCAATTTGTATTTAAAACTGGCATTGCATAAGAGAAAGAGAAATTGTAAAATTCAGCCTAACACTTCACATTTTTAAATAGTCTTTACTTGGAACTGCATCAAATAGAAACATTTAAAAACCCTGACAATTCAACGTAAGAGGGAGGAAAAGGTGAATGAAAGGTGTTGGGATGGAGTCCTAGACTGTGGCCCTGCGGTTCTCAGCCTCAATGCATGACACATTGCGCCATCATGATTTTTTGTGGGGCTGTTGCTAAAATTTGTTATTACTAATAAATACGGCAGTGAGAGAATGATCTACTTAACAGTAAAAAAAAAAAAAAAAAAAAAATTAGAGCTACTGGTTTCCAGATTAAATGACTCTGCATGCCAGGCCAGCAATGGGCTGAGTAGGGATGAGGCTGCTGGGCCTCTGAGCATTATCTTGCATTCCTTGTGGCCCAAGGTGGCTGAACTGGGCTTCATCAAGATTCCCCTGCAGGGCCAGACAAGAGGGTGAGCCCCTGCAGTGTCTGGGTGGGCAGGATGACTCCAAACCCTTGGTTCCTGTCTACATCTCACAATAACCTTCCCCTCAGCAGTAACGTGTAATGTGTCTCCTCAGACACCAGCAGAAGTTGGTACAGTCGCCTCGGCAGACCTAGTATGAGATTCTGGGAGAAATGTCCAATTAGTTTTTAGAGAATATTTTGCTCCTGCCCGTGAACACTCTTGAGCAACAGACTGTGCTGATTTCGCGTTTCAGATGAGGAAACCGAGTCTCTGAGAGATGAAGTTGCTCTTCAGAGGTCACTTGACAGTAAGGAGTAGATCAAAGACTGAAATCCAGACCCTTTGTATGTAAACTTAGAACGTTTTAATTTTGTTCATGTGTCAACACTGGGTCACTGTGACATTCCTAGACTGTGGTCCTCAAAGTGCAGTCTGTGGACACATGGAGTCCCCAAGACCCTTTCTAGGGGACTCTGCAAAGTTAAAATAAGCATTGTATTAATGCTAAGATGCTATTTGATATATTCACTGTGTTGACATTTACACTGATATAAAAATAATGGTAAATCAAAGTGCTGGTGACTTAGTAGCACCTAACTGCATTCTTTACCATAACATACTGATAATGGAAACAAGGACAATTTCATTCAAGAATGACTTTAATGATGCAGAAAATAATATCTACTTTATTAAATCTGACACAATGAGAGGTACTCAGTCAAGCACCTTAGCATGGCAAAGTTTGCTGGGGCGTCTCTAGAAAAAAGCACGTGTGCGAGGTAAGTTAGGTGTGAGCTATACCGGAAACGTTTTTTTCCCCAGAGAAAGCCAGTTTTCACTTGAAAGAATGATTGACAGACAAACTATGCTTATTTAAGCTTAAGTGTGTGGCAGGCGTCATTTTAATTGAGCTTGTCATTTCAAGGAGAATAGCTGATATTATTTGTTGGTAATGATAAAATTTGAGCTTTCAGTGTTGGAAAACTGTCTGTCACGGCGAGTTTAACAATTTACCAATACTTTAGTACTTTTCTGGTGAGATGGGTAGTGATATTCATAAGTGTGACATTTTGATATTATATATTGAAATATGTCAGCTTTTGAAAGATCTACTTAGAGCTGGGTGTGGTGGCACACGCTTGTAATCCCCGCGCTTGGGAGGCAGAGACAGGAGGATCGCGCTGGCTTAGGAGACCCTGTTTCCAAATAAAAATGTAAATAGGTCTGGAACCCCAGTACCACCAAAAAAAAAAAAAAAAAAAAAAGAAGAAGAAGAAGAAGAAGAAGAAGAAGAAGAAGAAGAAGAAGAAGAAGAAAGATCTACTTAGCAATGAGCTAACATCTAACAAATGACCACTGCATACTCTTACACAGTTTATGCAGATAAAAGATTGAAAGTGCAAAGCCGACCAATGGTTTTTAATATAATAGTATACAATGGACTGAATGTTTATACTCTCCCAAATTCACATGTTGAAACCTTAGTCCCCGAGGTGATGGTATTGGGAAGTGGGGACCTTGGCAGAGACCTCATGAGTGGGATTAATACCCTTATAAATGAAGTTCCAGTGAAACCCCTTTCCCCTGCTGCCAGGTGAGGTTTCAGTGAGTTGGTAGCATCTATGAATAAATTGGCTCTGAAGAGATACCAAATCTATAAGCGCTCTGATCTTAGACTTCCCAGCCTAAAGACCTACAAGAAATAAACTTCTGTTGTTTCTACGCCACTCAGTTTATGGTATTTTGTTATAGCAGCCTGAGTAGCCTAAGACAGTGTATGATAAATTCATTGACATGATTTCAAACTCTTTATTACATCTAGATTTTAAGAAACTATTACTGTGGAGTTCTGGTATAGTATCAGAGAAGAATATATATAATTATTAGTGAAGAATGTTGAAGTATTTTTCCTTTTCTAATTCATACCAGGGTACAACCATATTTTCTTCATATATTAAACAACATATCCCAACAGACTGAACGCAGAAGGAGTTATGAGGATCTATCTATCTTCAATTAAGCTAGACATTAAAGGGTTTGCAAAGCCTGGCAGGGTGGTGAACACCTAGAACCCACCTACGTGGGAGACTGAGGCAAGAGGATCACTTGAGCCTGGGAGTTCAAGAACAGATGGACAACATAGAGACTCTATTTCAACAAACAAACAAACAAACAAACAAGCAAACAACAAAAGAGATTGCAAAATGTTCACAATTATACTCTTTATAATTATTTTGTTTGGGAAAACATATTATTTTGTTAAATCATGTTACTTATATTAACATGTAATGACTTCAATGTTATTTTTAAGAAATGCACATTTGAAAGTTATGTTTTAACTTCAAATGTAATAAATATTGGTAGATGTACAGTGTTTATAATCCAATAACTATTTTTTTATGCGGGCCTGGGGATGGAACCCAGGGGCATTTGACCTCCAAGCTACACCCTCTGCCCTATTTTTTATTCTTTATTTTGAAACCGGGTCTCACTGAGTTGCAGAGTTCTCACTAAGTAGCTGAGGCTGTCTGCGAACTGTGATCTTCAGGTCTCAGCCTCCCGAATGCTGGGATTACAAGAGTGCACCACCATGCCCGGCTAATCCAGTAACTATTGACAGTCTATATAAAGAAAAACTCTTGGGGGTCCTTATTAATGATAAAAAGGTATAAAGAGGCCCTGAGATTAAAACCTTGAGAACTGCTGTTCTTAACAATTTACATATAACCCATGATCATATCTGACTTCTGATTCTGAATATATGACCCGTCACCTTGCAGAGAACTTATAACCTCAGAGTAACCCAAGTTGCTTTATATTTTACTGCGGGAGTACTTGTAGTGAGACAAGATGTAGGCAGAATTTTACATGCATATAATAAAGTGTTAAGGTTGGGGAACTTCATTGTTACATCTTCATATTCACCAAAGACCAGATGGATGGGTTGAATTCTGTAGTTAACTACCTATGTAACCTTCGACAAGTCACTCAGCATTCTGTGCCTGATCCTTCTCTAAAATGGATTAATATCAATAATAGATTCTTCATAGAGTTGTTGGGAGGATTAAACGATGTATGTACTGTACTTTGGGTCCAGCATAGAGAAGATGGTATAAAATTGTTATCTCTTATTTCTGTCATTATATTGAAGAATATTTGCACACTTATGGCACACTCCCTGCTCCTGTTTGTGAACCCAAGTGGCTGAGTGTGAGGACTGTTTCAATTTAGGAACATTTTGAGTGTATGTTCACACATTTCACTCAAAAACAACCTGGCTCCTGGAAGCATCCTGCACCTCGCAGCCACAGCGCACGTGTACTTCATCCTGAATCTCACTGGCCAATGACAGCAGACTGTGCATTTGCATAACCTCATCGTGGAGCTGGGAGAGCCCCATGAGGAAGTTTAGTGTAGGGGAGGTTTGACTGTTCTTGCTTATCATAGAGACTGGGGTTTGCTAATGGCCTTAGTTGGGCAAGAGTCCAGGGCACTAAATATCCTGCCCTGAGCGGATCAGTCCTCTACCCTCAAGAACCATTTCACCCTAAATGACCATGTTCACTGGAGAAATTCGGCACCATCAGCTTGAAGCTAGTCTCCTTGGAGCACACACCCAGCCAGGCTCACGCACCAGGTTTGAGGAGAAGGGTGTGTTTTGTGAGTCCCTCTTCTCCAGACTATATTGTAGAGTCCCTCTAGATCAGAGTCTGATGTCATTTGATTTCAGCTGCACAGTTTTCCTCCCCCGTGCACTAGCCACATCGCCAGAGGGCTGGGCAGAACAAGACTGACAGAGTGTGCTGGCTGCACACAGCTACACGGGATGGAATCACCCGTAGTCACTGTATGTGTGATAAAGTGGAAAAGGACAAATGCTAATCGCATGAAGAGGTAGTCATGCTCAGAATATCAAATCAAGGTTGAACTGAGACATAAAAATGTCTGACTCTAAGTCCTCCCATTTCAGATTAAACTTAAAATCTTCAACAGTAGAAGACACCAGGGAGAGGTCCATTGGCTCATCCCTCTGGGTGTTCCTGGCTGGTCTGGGTGTTGCGAGATGCTTGGACAGGTCTTGCTCAAAATCCTATCTCGGCTCTTCTCAGCTGTAGGATACTGGGTGACTACCAAGTTGCTTTCGCATCACAGTGGGGGATACTGACCATGCTTAATCCACAAAGTGCCACAAGGCTACTATGACACACTCCATGAGAAAGAGCTTAGGGAAATATAAAGGTCTATTGGCCTTGCATGATTACTATTCTAATCCATGCTGCCCTCTGGCCTGCAAGTGGTTAGATGCATATCGTCTCCTTATTTTGAGTCCCATTAGAAGCCAAAAGGGATAGGGGTGGAAGTGACTATTTATAGCTACTTAGAATTGAGAAAAATAAAAATCTACTATTTTATTTATAGTCATTCTCCTAAACCTTTGTGCCTAGGTAAAAAATCCTCCTCTTTTTGGAAGATTAACCTAGCACAGTTACATCTTTCTGAATGAATAAAGACAAGGCACTTTTCTTTCTTTGGCAATATCTGCTAAGTGAATAAATAATGCAACAACTTGTGTACTCTGAGAGATGGGGAGTGGCCCCCCTGGCCCAGCTCCTCATAATTAGGTCAAGCCAAGATTCGGCAGAGGTTGAGTGGTTATTTGGCCTGCCTGCTGTACTTCTAGAATTGAAAGACTCCAGGCACCACAACATGCTGTATTTCAGCACTCAGAAAAACCTTCTCTGGATATAAAGAATAGATTAGTCAGTCACAAAAAATAAGAAATTGAATGCTCTCCATAATATATGGAAATTGGGGAGAAAATGGGTCATAGGAGGAACTCTAGACAAAGAAGGAGAAACCATAGATGAGCAAATAAGGTAAACTAACTGAGGGGGATGGGAGAGGGGAAAAGGGAAAGTTCCTAATGTACATGAAGTACATTCACAAACATATCAAAGTCAATCACTAAGCCAAACATGAGAAGGAGGGAGGGGAAGAGAATGGAGTGGGAATTGAGGAAGGGAATTTGAGTGCTATATGCATGGATGTCTCTACCATCTTGTATTCCATTAAGATGCACAACTACAGCGGGCTGGGCACGCCAGATGGGGCCCGGGTCGCGGGACTCTGGGCCCCAGGCAGAACTGCGAGTAGCACGCCAGATCCCTGGAGAAACCAGGCCCAGTAAGACGCTGGGTTCTGGGCAGGGGTCGTGCGCGGCGCACAAAAGCTGGGGCCTGGGTCGCGGGACCCTGGGCCCCGGGCCGAACTGCGCGTAGCACGCCAGACCCCTGGAGAAACCAGGCCCAGTAAGACGCTGGGTTCTGGGCGGGGGTCGCGGGCGGGGCACACCTAATGGGGCCCAGCCGAACTGCGCGTAGCACGCCAGACCCCTGGAGAAACCAGGCCCAGTAAGACGCTGGGTTCTGGGCAGGGGTCGCGGGCGGGGCACGCCTAATGGGGCCCGGGTCACGGGACTCTGGGCCCCGGCCAAACTGCGCTTAGCACGCCAGACCCCTGGAGAAACCAGACCCAGTAAGACGCTGGGTTCTGGGCGGGGGTCGCGGGCTGGGCACGCCAGATGGGGCCCGGGTCGCGGGACTCTGGGCCCCTGCCGAACTGCGCATAGCACGCCAGACCCCTGGAGAAACCAGACCCAGTAAGACGCTGGGTTCTGGGCGGGGGTCGCGGGCTGGGCACGCCAGATGGGGCCCGGGTCGCGGGACTCTGGGCCCCAGGCAGAACTGCGAGTAGCACGCCAAATCCCTGGAGAAACCAGGCCCAGTAAGACGCTGGGTTCTGGGCAGGGGTCGCGCGCGGCGCACAAAAGCTGGGGCCTGGGTCGCGGGACCCTGGGCCCCGGGCCGAACTGCGCGTAGCACGCCAGACCCCTGGAGAAACCAGGCCCAGTAAGACGCTGGGTTCTGGGCGGGGGTCGCGGGCGGGGCACACCTAATGGGGCCCGGGTCGCGGGACTCTGGGCCCCAGCCGAACTGCGCGTAGCACGCCAGACCCCTGGAGAAACCAGGCCCAGTAAGACGCTGGGTTCTGGGCAGGGGTCGCGGGCGGGGCACGCCAGATGGGGCCCAGGTCGTGGGACTCTGGGCCCCAGGCCGAACTGCGAGTAGCATGCCAGACCCCTGGAGAAACAAGGCCCAGTAAGATGCTGGGTTCTGGGCGGGGTCGAGCACAGGGCACGCCAGCTGGGGCCTGGATCGCGGGACTCTGGGTCCCAGCCGAACTGCGAGTAGCACGCCAGACCCCTGGAGAAACCGGGCCCAGAACAGAAAAAGATAAAGAAAAATATCGGAGAGGTGGTAAGAAAGCCGTTATGGATGCCAGGACACTGGAGATGCAGACGAAACTTATCTAAATGCACTGGAACTTATGGAAAAATTCGCCGTGAAAGAGGACTGCTATTTCTCTATATTGTTAAGAATCTCAGACATCACATATAAGGAGAGAGTTTAGCGGAGACCAAGGAGAAATGCGGTGTTGAAAGAGTTCTTCGCGATGGTGGTAGAGACTTGTATTCAGGAGAAGCAGAAACCGGATTTTACCAACTTTATTTTTTTGGAGAAATTACACCAAATGTCGAATGCTACCATCACGCATGCTTAGGAACACTGGACAACATTCAGAGTGGAAAAAGAGCCTGGGAAGGATTTGAAACGGTGGAGGCAGTGGCAATGCCAGTGGCCAATATTCGGGGGAGGCAGAGATCTGATACATTACAACTGGATCCTTTGAAATACTAACCACAGAGACAGTGATCGGAACCTGCTGAGGGGTTAGGCGGGCGCCGGGGCCAGTGGCCGACATCGGAGCTTGCTGTGAGGCAAGGCCACTACTGAGGCCTCCGTGGCCGGGATTGGAACCTGCAGAGGGGTTAGACTGATGCTGGGGCCAGCGAGGCCGGCATTGGACCCTGCCATGATGCAAGGCTTGTGCTAGGGCCTCCGAGGTCGGGTCCGGAACTTGCTGAGGGGTTAGGCCGGTGCTGGGGTCAGTGAGGCCGGCATCGGAGCCTGCCGTGAAGCAAAGCCGGTACTGGGGCCTCCGAGGCCAGGATAAGAGCCTGCCGAGGGGTTAGGCCGGTGCTGGGGCCTCCGAGGCCAGGATAAGAGCCTGCTGAGGGGTTAGGCCGGTGCTGGGGCCAGGGAGGCCGGCATCGGAGCCTGCCTTGAGGCATGACCAGTGCTGGGGCCTCCGAGGCCAGGATCGGAGCATGCCGAGGGGTTAGGCCGCTGCTGGGGCCAGCGAGGCCGGCATCGGAGCCTGCCTTGAGGCAAGGCCGGTACTGGGGCCTCCGAGGCCAGGACAAGAGCCTGCTGAGGGGTTAGGCCGGTGCTGGGGCCAGCAAGGCCGGCATCGGAGCCTGCCTTGAGGCATGACCAGTGCTGGGGCCTCTGAGGCCGGGATCGGAGCCTGCCGAGGGGTTAGGCCGCTGCTGGGGCCAGCGAGGCCGGCATCGGAGCCTGCCTTGAGGCAAGGCCGGTACTGGGGCCTCTGAGGCCGGGATCGGAGCCTGCCGAGGGGTTAGGCCGCTGCTGGGGCCAGTGAGGCCGGCATCGGAGCCTGCCGTGAGGCAAGGCCGGTGCTGGGGCCTCCGAGGCCAGGATAAGAGCCTGCTGAGGGGTTAGGCCGGTGCTGGGGCCAGCGAGGCCGGCATTGGAGCCTGCCTTGAGGCATGACCAGTGCTGGGGCCTCCGAGGCCAGGATCGGAGCATGCCGAGGGGTTAGGCCGGTGCTGGGGCCAGCGAGGCCGGCATCAGAGCCTGCCTTGAGGCAAGGCCGGTACTGGGGCCTCCGAGGCCAGGACAAGAGCCTGCTGAGGGGTTAGGCCGGTGCTGGGGCCAGCAAGGCCGGCATCGGAGCCTGCCTTGAGGCATGACCAGTGCTGGGGCCTCCGAGGCCGGGATCGGAGCCTGCCGAGGGGTTAGGCCGCTGCTGGGGCCAGCGAGGCCGGCATCGGAGCCTGCCTTGAGGCAAGACCGGTACTGGGGCCCCCGAGGCTGGGATCGGAGCCTGCCGAGGGGTTAGGCCGCTGCTGGGGCCAGTGAGGCCGGCATCGGAGCCTGCCGTGAGGCAAGGCCGGTGCTGGGGCCTCCGAGGCCAGGATAAGAGCCTGCTGAGGGGTTAGGCCGGTGCTGGGGCCAGCGAGGCCGGCATCGGAGCCTGCCTTGAGGCATGACCAGTGCTGGGGCCTCCGAGGCCAGGATCGGAGCATGCCGAGGGGTTAGGCCGCTGCTGGGGCCAGCGAGGCCGGCATCGGAGCCTGCCTTGAGGCAGGGCCGGTACTGGGGCCTCCGAGGCCAGGACAAGAGCCTGCCGAGGGGTTAGGCCGGTGCTGGGGCCAGCGAGGCCGGCATCGGAGCCTGCCTTGAGGCAAGGCCGGTACTGGGGCCTCTGAGGCCGGGATCGGAGCCTGCCGAGGGGTTAGGCCGCTGCTGGGGCCAGTGAGGCCGGCATCGGAGCCTGCCGTGAGGCAAGGCCGGTACTGGGGCCTCCGAGGCCAGGATAAGAGCCTGCTGAGGGGTTAGGCCGCTGCTGGGGCCAGCGAGGCCGGCATCGGAGCCTGCTGTGAGGCAAGGCCGGTACTGGGGCCTCCGAGGCCAGGATAAGAGCTTGCCGAGGGGTTAGGCCGGTGCTGGGGCCAACGAGGCCGGCAGCGGAGCCTGCCGTGAGGCATGACCAGTGCTGGGGCCTCCGAGTCCGGGATCGGAGCATGCCGAGGGGTTAGGCCGGTGCTGGGGCCAGCGAGGCCGGCATCGGAGCCTGCCTTGAGGCAAGGCCGGTACTGGGGCCTCCGAGGCCAGGATAAGAGCCTGCCAAGGGGCTAGGCCGGTGCTGGGGCCAGCGAGGCCGGCATCGGAGCCTGCCTTGAGGCAAGGCCGGTACTGGGGCCTCCGAGGCTGGGATTGGAGCCTGCCGAGGGGTTAGGCCGCTGCTGGGGCCAGTGAGGCCGGCATCGGAGCCTGCCGTGAGGCAAGGCCGGTGCTGGGGCCTCCGAGGCCAGGATAAGAGCCTGCTGAGGGGTTAGGCCGGTGCTGGGGCCAGCGAGGCCGGCATCGGAGCCTGCCTTGAGGCATGACCAGTGCTGGGGCCTCCGAGGCCAGGATTGGAGCATGCCGAGGGGTTAGGCCGCTGCTGGGGCCAGCGAGGCCGGCATCGGAGCCTGCCTTGAGGCAAGGCCAGTACTGGGGCCTCCGAGGCCAGGACAAGAGCCTGCTGAGGGGTTAGGCCGGTGCTGGGGCCAGCAAGGCCGGCATCGGAGCCTGCCTTGAGGCATGACCAGTGCTGGGGCCTCTGAGGCCGGGATCGGAGCCTGCCAAGGGGTTAGGCCGCTGCTGGGGCCAGCGAGGCCGGCATTGGAGCCTGCCTTGAGGCAAGGCCGGTACTGGGGCCTCCGAGGCCAGGACAAGAGCCTGCCGAGGGGTTAGGCCGGTGCTGGGGCCAGCGAGGCCGGCATCGGAGCCTGCCTTGAGGCAAGGCCGGTACTGGGGCCTCTGAGGCCGGCATCGGAGCCTGCCGAGGGGTTAGGCCGCTGCTGGGGCCAGTGAGGCCGGCATCGGAGCCTGCCGTGAGGCAAGGCCGGTACTGGGGCCTCCGAGGCCAGGATAAGAGCCTGCTGAGGGGTTAGGCCGGTGCTGGGGCCAGCGAGGCCGGCATCGGAGCCTGCCTTGAGGCAAGGCCGGTACTGGGGCCTCCGAGGCCAGGATAAGAGCCTGCCAAGGGGCTAGGCCGGTGCTGGGGCCAGCGAGGCCGGCATCGGAGCCTGCCTTGAGGCATGACCAGTGCTGGGGCCTCTGAGGCCGGGATCGGAGCCTGCCAAGGGGTTAGGCCGCTGCTGGGGCCAGCGAGGCCGGCATTGGAGCCTGCCTTGAGGCAAGGCCGGTACTGGGGCCTCCGAGGCCAGGACAAGAGCCTGCCGAGGGGTTAGGCCGGTGCTGGGGCCAGCGAGGCCGGCATCGGAGCCTGCCTTGAGGCAAGGCCGGTACTGGGGCCTCTGAGGCCGGCATCGGAGCCTGCCGAGGGGTTAGGCCGCTGCTGGGGCCAGTGAGGCCGGCATCGGAGCCTGCCGTGAGGCAAGGCCGGTACTGGGGCCTCCGAGGCCAGGATAAGAGCCTGCTGAGGGGTTAGGCCGGTGCTGGGGCCAGCGAGGCCGGCATCGGAGCCTGCCTTGAGGCAAGGCCGGTACTGGGGCCTCCGAGGCCAGGATAAGAGCCTGCCAAGGGGCTAGGCCGGTGCTGGGGCCAGCGAGGCCGGCATCGGAGCCTGCCTTGAGGCAAGGCCGGTACTGGGGCCTCCGAGGCCGGGATCGGAGCATGCCAAGGGGTTAGGCCGGTGCTGGGGCCAGCGAGGCCGGCATCGGAGCCTGCCGTGAGGCAAGGCCGGTACTGGGGCCTCCGAGGCCAGGATAAGCGCCTGCCAAGGGGTTAGGCCGGTGCTGGGGCCAGCGAGGCCGGCATCGGAGCCTGCCTTGAGGCATGACCAGTGCTGGGGCCTCCGAGGCCGGGATCGGAGCCTGCCGAGGGGTTAGGCCGCTGCTGGGGCCAGCGAGGCCGGCATCGGAGCCTGCCGTGAGGCAAGGCCGGTACTGGGGCCTCCGAGGCCAGGACAAGAGCCTGCCGAGGGGTTAGGCCGCTGCTGGGGCCAGCGAGGCCGGCATCGGAGCCTGCCGTGAGGCAAGGCCGGTACTGGGGCCTCTGAGGCCGGGATCGGAGCCTGCCGAGGGGTTAGGCCGCTGCTGGGGCCAGTGAGGCCGGCATCGGAGCCTGCCGTGAGGCAAGGCCGGTACTGGGGCCTCGAGGCCAGGATAAGAGCCTGCCGAGGGGTTAGGCCAGTGCTGGGGCCAACGAGGCCGGCAGCGGAGCCTGCCGTGAGGCATGACCAGTGCTGGGGCCTCCGAGGCCGGGATCGGAGCGTGCCGAGGGGTTAGGCCGGTGCTGGGGCCAGCGAGGCCGGCATCAGAGCCTGCCGTGAGGCAAGGCCGGTACTGGGGCCTCTGAGGCCAGGATAAGAGCCTGTCAAGGGGTTAGGCCGGTGCTGGGGCCAGTGAGGCCGGCATCGGAGCCTGCCGTGAGGCATTACCAGTGTTGGGGCCTCCGAGGCCAGGATTGGAATCCTGCCAAGGGGTTAGACCGGTGCAGGGGCCAATGGCCAGCTTCGGAGCCTGGCGTGAGGCAAGTTCACTCCTGTGGCCTCCAAGGTCGGGACCAAAGCCAGCTTAGGGGTTTGACCGGTTCAGGGGCCAGCGAGACCAGAACTGGGTCCTCCCATGAGGCAAGGCCGCTGCGTGAGCCAGCGAGGTCTGGATCAGTCCACTGAGTAGCCAGGCCACTACTGGGACCATCAAGAGTGGGATTGGTACTTGCAACGCAGCATGCACAGAGAAACATCGCAGAAAATATAAATCAGATGCTTCTCTTAATCAGCAATAACTAGGAGGAAAAGGGCAACAGGAAGAGGTTGAGCTATAGAAAGGGCCCTATAGTGAAGCAACTAAAGTGACCAATCAGAGGGTATGTAATACTGGAGGACGGAGCCTCTTTAAAATGCAGGAGGTACATAAACAAATGTATCAAAGTAAATCACCAAAGAAGTGTGGGATGGAGGGAGGGGGAGGGAATGGGATGGGGGCTGGAGGAGGGCTAATTGGATGATGTGTGCTTGTATATCCTCTCAAGTCTTGTACTCCAATGTGATTGATATATGACTACAATGCACCAATTTAAAAAATAAATTAAAAAAAAAATGAAAAAAAAAAAAAAAAAAAAAAAAAAAAAAAAGATGCACAACTACAATGCACCAATAAAAAAAACTAAAAAGAAAAGAATATAGTGAGAAGAAAACAAAGGATATTCATTTGAAGCAATAACAGTTCCTCACATTTGTGGTTTGTTTAGTGCCAGATGCTTGGGGCTACAAGAAAAACTGGCTGCATTCATCTTTAGAAACACTGATCTATCTGGTGAGAGAGCAGAGTCTTAGAGGAGGAAGAAGTTAGCTCTGTCTTTGCAGATGGAGCTAGAGAAGCAAATGTCATAGGTGTCTCCTCTGGATTTTGTGGGGATACAAGCAACAAGTCCATCTCTCCTCCAAATACTTCTAGAATCAGTGGCTCCATGCCATGGAGCTGCCAGCAAGGGACACAGTAGCTGCAGGCAGGAAGGAGTTTCAGCCTAAACAACTCGGCAGAGACAAGGCCCTGTTCCATGGACACAGCCTTGTCTCTCTGCAATGACATTTCAATGCTTTTTTCTGTTCTAAGATATTGGAGTAGTGAGCTCACTTCCAGAAAGCAGATAAACCTAAATTAAATTCTAATTTTCTATTGCCTTCTCTGGAACCTTAAGAAACTCTACACATCTCCATTTCTCCATGTTTTTAATGGAATAAAACCATCTTCCTCCCACAGTAACCACATTATAATCAGAACAGAACATTTTTGTACATGTGTGTTACTAGGGATTGAACCCAGGAATGTTCTGACTCTGAGTTATACCCCCAGCCCCAGGATAAGAGCCTGCTGAGGGGTTAGGCCGGTGCTGGAGCCAGTGAGGCCGGCATCGCAGCCTGCCGTGAGGCATGGCTGATGCTGGGACCTCCGAGGCCAGTATCGGAGCCAGCCGAGGGGTTAGGCCAGTGCTGGGACCAGCGAGGCCGGCATCGGAGCCTGCCGTGAGGCATGGCCGGTGCTGGGGCCTCTGAGGCCAGGATCGGAGCCTGCTGAGGGGTTAGGCCGGTGCTGGGGCCAGCGAGGCCAGCACCGGAGCCTGCCATGAGGCAAGGCCGGTACTGGGGCCTCCAAGACTGGGATTGGAGCCTGCCTTGAGGCAAGGCCAGTACTGGGGCCTCTAAGGCCGGGATAAGAGCCTGCCGAGGGGCTAGACTGGTGCTGGGGCCAGCGAGGCCGGCATCGGAGCCTGCCGTGAGGCAAGGCTGGTACTGGGGCCTCCGAGGCCAGGATAACAACCTGCCGAAGGGCTAGACTGGTGCTGGGGCCAGCGAGGCTGGCATCGGAGCCTGCCGTGAGGCGAGGCCAGCATCGGAGCCTGCCGTGAGACATAGCCAGTGTTGGGGCCTCCTAGGCCGGGAACGGAACCTGCCGAGGGGTTAGGCCGGTGCTGGGGCCAACGAGGCTGGCATTGGAGCCTGCCGTGAGGCTAGGCCAGTGCTGGGGCCTCCGAGGCCGGGATTGGAATCCTGCCAAGGGGTTAGGCCGGTGCAGCGGCCAATGGCCAGCATCGGAGCCTGGCGTGAGGCAAGTTCACTCCTGCGGCCTCCTGCGGCCATGACCAAAGCCAGCTTAGGGGTTAGACCAGTGCAGGGGCCAGCGAGACCAGAACTGGGGCCTCCCATGAGGCAAGGCCGCTGCTTGAGCCAGCGAGGTCTGGATCAGTCCACTGAGTAGCCAGGCCACTACTGGGACCATCAAGAGTGGGATCGGTACTTGCAATGCAGTATGCACAGAGAAATATCGCAGAAAATATAAATCAGATGTTTCTCTTAATCAGCAATAACTAGGAGGAAAAGGGCAACAGGAAGAGGTTGAGCTATAGAAAGGGCCCTATAGTGAAGCAACTAATGTGACCAATCAGAGGGTATGTAATACTGAAGGACGGAGCCTCTTTAAAATGCAGGAGGTACATAAACAAATGTATCAAAGTAAATCACCAAAGAAGCGTGGGATGGAGGGAGGGGGAGGGAATGGGATGGGGGCTGGAGGAGGGCTAATTGGATGATGTGTGCTTGTATATCCTCTCAAGTCTTGTACTCCAATGTGGTTGATATATGACTACAATGCACCAATTTAAAAAATAAATTAATAAAAAAATAAAATAAAAAAATAAAACAAAATAAAACAAAATACAAAAAAATAAAAGAAATTATATTTAATTCAACTAATCAATATACTTATTTGCAATTTTGTGGTAATAGAGATGGTGGAGCCCAGGGGCATTCTACCTCTGGGCCACCCCCCCCCCCGGCACTATTTTATTTTTTATTTTGAAACAAGGTCTCGCTGAATTGCTGAGGGCTTCTCTAAGTTGCTGGGCTTGGCTTCCAACCTGTGACCTTCCTGTCTTAGCCCCCCACATACTAGGATGGTAGGTATATGCCACCATGCCTAGCCAAACTTTTTTTTTAAACTAAGACTATATTATAACAGGAACTGGGTTCAGCAATTTGTGTAGAGCTATATAATTTAATTCTCAGAGCAGTTTAATGAGGCAGGCAGCAGACGGAGGTGACAGGCCAGACCAGGCAGGCCCTTCTCCAGGTCTACTCTGTGACCATACCTTTGTGATGGATTCTCAGCCTCCTGTTGTCTCATTGATTGGTCCTGAGGAGCCTACAGGTCAAGTCACCTGTCTTTGAATGCAAGGAGGAGAGAGGAGACAAGGGAATCACATTGCATTGAACTGTGACTGAGTTCTAATGTCTGCATTTGAAATATTTACCAGAAGAGTCTGTTAAACTCCAAGTGTTTCAAAAATTATGGTCTTGGAGCTGATTATAAAGTGGAGATAAGTACCTCTCCCACTGTCAAGCAGGATTGGAGCCTATCAAGTTAGGATAGAAATTTTTTACTGAGGAATGAAGGGATCATGTTTTCCCAGAGTTCTTGAGCTCTTGGGTGCTGGTTGAGCCTGACCCACTCAGAGATAACTTCTCCTTGTTGTCAGGAAAATAATGGATGTTGAAACAACTTGCAGAGTGAAGATGTCCCAGACATTGTACCTGTCAAATCTGTCTGTCTGTCTATCTATCTATCTATCTATCTATCTATCTATCTATCTATCTATCTTTTAACTGGAGGTTGAACCCAGAGGCATTCTACCTCTAAGCTATACCTTCAGACCTATTATTTTATTTTTAAAATAGGGTTATGCTAGGCTGCTGAAGAAACTCGATAAATTGGTGAGGTTGTCCTTGAACCTGCTATCCTTCTGTCTCAGTTTGTCAAATACCAGGATTATAGGTATGGGTCACCACACCCGCCTGATGTCTGCTTTCTTAAATGTTCGTTAAGGCGGAAGGAATCTGGTTTCCTCTCTTTCTATATTGGCTTGTGATTTGTAAGCATTTGCTCCTACAAGAATGGAATCTTACTAGGTGCTGAGGCCCCAGAAACCTAGACTCTATCCTTGCCCTCTAGGTCTTACAACTGGATTTGGGACAGAAACAGAAGTTTGTATAAGGTAAAATAAATAAGGATGCATGTGGTTAATGAGTGCCAATATGTTCTCAAGATATAGGACCTGAATATTACAGCCTTCTCAGTTAACCACAGAAACACTTAGGACTTAAATAGAAATGCTCAAAATTGTGCCCAGAGGCATAATCCTTGGAATCTTTCCCCATACAATTTTTCTCAGTGTATGAACAGGAGTCTGACTTAGGGCCTCAGGATTGACTTCAGGCAGAAGTTATCTAAAGGCCTTGTTTGTTTCTATTTAATGTTTTTTTTTTAAAAAACTTTTTTGTCTTCTATTTTATTCCAAGTGTCTTTAGAAACTTGGGCATAGGAAGAATTTTCTTTCCCAAAGATCTTGTTGGATACTCTGTAACTGCTCTCTGGAGAGCAGGGGTCTCTAGCCACAGTGTGGCTCTTGGATACTTGGAAGGTGACTAGTGCAACCAGGAGCTAGACTGTACATTTTATTTAATTTTATTATCTCAAATTTTGAATTTAAGAATGGCTACTCAATTCATTTACTCAACGCTTCCAAGTATGTTTGAGAGTGTGGATCAATGGTTTCAATGATAAATTATATAAAATCTCAATATAGATCAAGTATTTCTGCTTAAAAAAACTGGATGCACAATTAAAAAAAAAAGAAAATTGGAGTGTAAGCTCAATTTATTTAAAACCACTTCTTATTTTCAGTTTTCCTTTCTCTTGAATGATTGGAAATATTATTCATTTTTAAAATTCCTATTTTTGGCAGGGGGCTTCTGTGAAATTTGCAGATTTAGAAACTATTTTCTAAAGAAATATTTAAAAAAGTCAAATTTTATGCCCTATACACATGTGCAAACTGTGGTTCCCCTGGTTTTTAGATATGAACACTGTCACAGTGATGTCAGATGATGTTCCCAACTTCACATAGCTAACGAATGACTGCGTTGAAATTTGATTCAGGCCAGTCTTCCTTGGACTTTGTTCTCAGCTGTAATACCTTTATTTGTTTCTCACATTTCTGTTGGACAATTTCTTTCTTCCATTTTGTAGGGATTTTGGAAAAGGTTTAGTCATTAGTCCTTGGCTATTCTGTCTTATAATATTTCTGCTTAGAAAGGAGGAACTCTAGATAAAAGAGGGAAAACCACAGATAGCAAATAATGAGTCCTAACTGGGGGAGATGGGCGGAAGAAAGAAATGCCATAATGTACATGATGTACGTTCACAAACGTATCGAAGTCAATCCCTAAGCCAAACATGAGAAGGAGGGAGGGGGAGGGAATATGGTGGGAAATGGGGAAGGGCTGAATGGGTGATGTGTGCATGTGTGCCTCTACCATCTTGTACCCCATTAAGATGTATAAATACAATGTATCAATAGAAATTTTTAAAGCCAAAAAAATTAGAGTTCAAATTGAGGGGTCCTATAAGTAGAAAATACTTACTAGGTTTAAAGGTCTTTTAAAGTGAAAACTTAGACTGAAAGTAGGTCCCTGTCACTGTGAAGTACATTATGACGTGAGGCTATAACGCACTAATAAAAGTATATCTAAAATTAGACTATAAATCTTTTCGTGAGTTATTGTTTTGCCAACATGTCAAAATGATAGTATTGGCTATTTGGGGTTAAATAATATATCTCACTAACATCAATGTTGTCTGTTTCTTTTTACTTTTATAATGTGGCCATCAGAGGAGACACAATTACATATGTTGATTGAATTATATTTCTGTTGGCTAGCACTGCTCTACATAATTAACGGCACACATTACTAAAGGGTAATTTTCCCATAGAAATATGTAAAAAGCAGAGAGGATGAATTATATGATAACCATAGAATTACTGTGCTTTTATTCTGACTTTTTATTTTTGGCATTATGCCTAATATTTAGGATAATGCTCCTTCTCAAAATAACAGCCTATTTGATTTTCTCCAGATGGAGAACTCATATTTAACTCCAGTTCCTAAACTTCTTATTGTCAGGCCTAGAATTAGCATCGCCTCTTAATGGTAGACTGAGTGATATTGTGAAAAGATACAAAAGGTTTTTAAAATCTAGCCATATTAGACATTAAAATAATAGCCAATTGGTCACTTATAGAAATGAGATATATATTCTAAGAAGTGGCTTTTATTGACTATCGACTAAGGTAAGAGGGTTTTAGTTTATAATGCACTAAGTCACTAGATTTGAAACTGAGTAATTATTTATTTTTGTGCATGTGGTGCTGGGATTCAACCCAGGGACATTCTACCTCTGAGCTACACCCCCAGCCCTATTTTACTTTGAAACAGGATCTCAGAAAAGTGAGGATCTCACTAAGTTGCTAAGAGTCTCGCTAAGTTATTACATACCTATGATCCTCCTGTCTCAGCCTCCCAAGTACTGAAATTACAGGTATGTGTCACCACACCTGGATGGAAAAATTTAATATTCTGAAACAAATTTACTAATATCATATTGGGATTATTTAATACCATCTGTACTCCACTAGGATGTATGACTACAATGCACCAATAACATTTCTTTAAAAATAGAAAATATTTAATACGCACAAAAATAAAATAAAAATTTTATTAAATAATATATATTACATATGAGGTCATATTCCATCAGTGTTTGGATTGTACTATTTCTAACTATAATAACCCAAATTCCCACAGAATGTTATATATACACTGTGCATGTTTAAATGAAATGGGGTGGGTAGAAGAGATAAAAGGGTCTGAGGAGTTCTGTCTGTGTAGTGGATTTGGATTCTCTCACTATAAACCATAAAGCTGGCAAAATGTCCCTCCTCCCCAATACACATACCCTACCAGACAGCAAAGGGCTCTGGAGAGTGATTAAAAACAGGCTAACTTTTGAAACTTTCAGACAGTCACTAGCAATGGATGAGTTTTTTGATTTGAGCCCTTTGAGGAAAGCTTCAGTCTTGTGGAACAGCCTTGTGGCACAGCTAAAACTTTGAAAAGAAGCCTTTCTGGGTTGGTAAACTGTCTAGCTGGAGGGTCGGCGGGGTGCATCTCTGAAGGGGAGAGCCTGGAAGGAGAAGCCCAGCTTCTGTGTTTAAACCCTACCCAAGTGCCTGGCTGGTCCCAGCACTCTGTAGGAATAGACCACCCGCACACTATTGACTGGGATGGGAACTGGCGCCTATGGTGAGCTACAAAGGCTAGTAGTTTGAGCGTAACCGAGTTAGTGGTCTGTTGACAGAAAGGGTCAACAATTCCTGAAGGAATATAACATTTCATGATGTTATCATTCTCAGCATGATGTTCAAAATGTCCAGGATACAGTCCAAACTTCTCAGCCTATGAAGAGCCCAGAAAACAGGGCCCCTTTCTAAGGAAAAAAGACAATAAAGGCCAACTTTTGAGATGACTCAGCCATTTGAATTCTCAAACGAGCACATTAAATCAGTTCTGATTGGTATGCTCAAAACACTCGAAGCAAAAATGGACAAGGTTAAAGAGAGAAATAGACAGACCCCATAATCGCAATAGAATTTTAATACCAGTTTTTTAGTACCTAATAGAGCAAGAGAAAAAATAATCAATAAAGTCATAGGTAATCTAAACGACAGGTTCCTCCTCTCCGTTCAACTGCAGGGCACACATTCATTTCAGCTTCACTTGTTTTGTTCATAAAGTCCAAATGTTGGGCTATAAAATGAATCCCAAGCAGTTTACTAGGCTCAAAACATATAATACGTTCTCTTGACCATCATGGAAATAAATCAGAAGTCAACATTTAATAATAAGAGATTTAGAAAAACTCCAGATATTGGGAGATTTAGTAATACACATTTCAATGCTTGGATCAGAAAAAAATTCAAAGGGAAACTGGAGAATAATTGGAGTTGAACACAATACACATGCCGCATGTCAATATCTGTGGAACGCAGTTAAGTCTATGCTCAGAGAGAAACATATAGTTTTAACAACATATTATGAAAGATTAATGATCTAAAATCAAGAAGCTAGGAAAAGAGCAGAGTGAGTCAAGGTAAGTAGATAAAACCCTATTTTTATATTTAAATTATATATGAATAAATTTAAATATGTTATATATAACATACAAAGAGGTAAATAACATATTAAGGGGTAAATAAGCATGTGTGTATATCTGTATATGCATATATATATATATATATGTACATATACATATACATATAACCCTTCACCTAGAAACCTTTGAGCCTAGATGATCTGTTTTTAAAAAATAGAAAAGAGAATCCTTCTTTGAAACTCTTTTTAAGAGGCGAGCATTATTCTAATATCAAACCTGGATGCAGACATCACAGGAAAGTTAAAGATCTCTACCTGTCATGAACATAGGCACTACCATCCTTAGCAATGTACATGGTCACTGATATAATCCAACTCTATAATAAGGATTCTGACTGAGTAGGATTTATTCTAGAAATGCAAGATTCAGTCAATATAATGTGCCACATCAACAAGATAAAGAAGAAAAGTGAAAATCATTTCAATAGATGCAAAGAAGAATTTCCCCAAACTCAATGTCAATACATAATAAAATCTCCTAGTACACTGGCTATAGAAGGAAATTTATTTGCTGAGTATGATGGCCCATACCTGTAATGCCAGTACTTGGGAGGCTGCGACAGAAGAATCACGTGTTCAAGGTCACCCTCAGAAACTTAGTGAGGCCCTCAGCAACTTAGCATGACCTTTTCTCAAAACGTGTATCTCAGAGGTAAAACATACCTGGGTTTAATCTCTAGTACCAAAAAAAGGGGCGTGGAACTCATTTGAACTGATAGAGGGTGTATAGGAGAAGCCTACAGTTAGTATCACACAAACATGGATTATTATTCTTGAGATCAGGAACAAGAGAAGAGTCATACTTTCCCATTTGATAGTTCTTGAGTACTTATGAGGAGCCAGATACTGTACCAATGGTTTTAGAACAACTCTTTGTGTGAGTACCGAGTTTTCTTCTATCACACAGATGAGAGATTGGAGCTCAGAGAGGTTAAGAAAGTTGTCCAATGTCACAGTATACTTGAGCCAAAATTTGAATTCCAATCTCCCTGACGTTCGAGTCTATCTCTTCATCAGAACAGTATAATAATTATTATTACAGGAATATAGAGGTAAGAAGAAGCCTCCACACTTGGCTGTTTCTCTGCACTTTTCCTCCCAGAGGCAAAAATAACCAGGATGCCTGTTCACTTCGGAATTTTCAAGCACAGACTAAATGGTGCGGGGTCCCCAGGAGGTGGTGATTTACACTTCTCCATCAAAGGTGCCATGTCACCATCAATAGGAATATTTAAATTACAATGGTGTTTCACCACTAAAAGTGAGCCTAATTCGCTCATTTTCATTATTTAGAGGCAGTTAATTAAAAACCCAGCAGATATTTATTTCCCTGCCTTCACATCACCAGTGATTTCTTGCTGGCGTGCTTTCACAGAATTACCGTTTTATGGCTTGACTTGGCCCATCCCGCGTTGCTTATGGTTGCTTCTCCCATTACTTTAATTTCAGGCACAACATTCAGGCGTTCCAAGATTTCAGCGATGAAAGGCCCAGACTTATTGCATGTGTGCATGAGAAAGGCCAGTCACACTGGCTTGCACAGGGGCAAGGACCCTGCTCCCTGCCATTGGGAGGCAGTGTATGTTTGGTTCTGAAACCAGATTGACTCCTAGAGCTATGTTAACCAGCAAAAGAAAATCTGGGTCCTAGGCCCATTCATCCACATTCCATTTTCTCCTAGTGACGGAGAAGGAGCGATTATGCTAAAACGTGGTCCTTGTCAACTGCAACATTTCTCAGAAAGCAAAGAGACATTTCTCAGAAAGCTTCTCAGGAAGCCCTTAATTTTTTTTTTTTTTAGCCCTGCAAATTTTGCAATTTACTTTGTAATATATCATTTTAAAAAAAGTATTCTGCAACTACTCTTGCATCTTTGAGTAGAATTTGCATTCTAAAAAACATGTTGTGTTTATCAGGTAATTCCATACCTGCTTGACGAGGGCCACTTAGGGCTGAGAGAAGCTCTGTTCTGGAATTACTGGCGGAAGGTTAGACATCAGAGAGCCAACTGGCAGTGAATGAGTGACAGTTTTAACTGGGAAATTGAGAAAAAGCAAAAGGTACTGTGATAAGCAGGGTTTGCAGCTATCTGCAAGGAAGAATTTGTGGAAGCAGAAGGCTTGCGCACTACCCATTTGAGAGATTTAGCAAACTGCTCTACACCCATCAGCCAAGAAAAATAAAAAGAGCTATCCTACCTGCTCTTGATCAGTTTACAGAGAGTGCTTCTTTATGGCTACAAGAAGTCCTTCACAAGTTTTGAAGCCCAAATTAAACATGACCTCCTCTAAGAAGCCTTCTCCGGCTTCCCAAGCTGAGATGGGCACTGCCTTGGTGCCCCACCATGCCCCATGTCTTCTTTTTTCTGGTACTTTTCTTCCTCCATGGCCCATCGTATCCAGTTCTCTAAGGCAAGAATCTGTACTTACTTATCTCTGACTTTCCTACCTCGCTTGAGGCCTGGCTTAACACAGGTGCTCAGGGACTAAGCAAAGAAACCAGGGCTCAGGGAATTCCAAGGAAGACGGGCGTAATGGCCGAGACCAGAGACTGGACTTGGAAAGGCCTGGCTTCAAGGCCTAGCTCCGACTTAACCAACTTTGTGACCTTGGCCAAAGTGCTTTGACTTCTCCAGCCTTGATCTCCTCAGCCATAAAACGAAAAGTACGACGGGTCCTACCACACGGGGCTACTTTGAAGCTTAAAGTGAATAAGACAAAGTAAGGCGCGGGGTGGTGGTGAGGCATTTTCCAAAATGCTGGCGTGAAGGAAGTGTGCGACGCATGTTGACAGCTGCTCATGTCACCTCTAGTGGAAGGTGGCACTCACTCGATTCTGGTTTTGACAGGACCAAAAAAGCCTCTGAGTCGCCCACCATTCTGAGGCCAAAAGTCCAAGGTCATTTCTTGGAGCCTGTCTCCTCTCTTCTCTGCCACTTGTGGAGGCTCAGCTCCTACAAACAGGCTCATTTTAAGGTCTATCTGGCCCCAGCTGGAGGCTTCCGGAGCCTTGTGAGTGAGCCATCCCTGGGCCCCTCTTATATGTGATGACATCCCTGATCAGGGGGATGGTGCTCAGTGACCCAGCTGGGCACAGGCCTCAGTCCTTCCCCAATTCCCTCACGTAACCTATTATCCTGCTGCTGGGGATACTCAGCCCATTTGACAGATGAGTTAAATGAGTCAAGGGGTAACTGAATGACTTGCTTGAAGTTGTACCTTGTTTCCTTGGCTCTCCCTCTCCCACTCTGCACCAAGCAGAGCCCCTGAGAGTGATCAACAACTGTGGGTTCCCGAGATTTCATATTTCCACCCCCTGACAGGTCTCGCCCATAATCCATCCTTTGTAGTGAGGTTCCCAAATGTTCTAGTGGGCAAACTCAAAGGGGCAGGCACATATTTTAAATGTTTAATTTGAGTTAAGGCAAGTGTCAGGAAAATCCATATTTTGAGCTGCAGAAGAAAGAGAGATGGCAGTCCAATCAATATTACAGAAGTATATGGACTCTTTTACTGTTCTGTCAATTCCTGGAGCTAATAAGTCAGCCTCTCAGGGGACAATGTCATGCTTTAAAACAAAAGTTCTGAGATCTGCTGCCTGTAGGGTGTGACTGAAATGTTCTCCGTCAGCTATGGAAGAGGAGATGAGTGGTCTTCCTTGCTAAGGGGACAAGGGACCACTGGATATCTCTCACCAAAGCCAGGACTACTCAATGGATAACATGCACCTCCAAGGTTGCTGGCTAATTCTTCATTTTCTTGTCGTCAGTACCGCCCTCAACACACCCTCTCCCAGAAGTCATGCAGATTAAAATGTGAAATCAAACTCAGAAGAGAAATTTGAAAATCAATTTTCGGTTTTCACAGAAAAAGCCAGGGAGGATAATTACGACTTGTAACTTTGAGCTTCAACCGCTTCTTTTTCTAATTTTGGAGCAAATGAAAACAATTCCCCTCCCCCCCCCAAAAAAAAATCAGCTGAAACAGAAATGTAATGGTGGAGCTGAGCAGGCTCCCTGGGCTGAAAGCCATAATGAACAGGGTGTTCTCAGTTTGGGGGTATGTGCTCCAAAGAGCTGACCTACGAGCAATCTGACTCCAGTGACTCTCTCATTTCCTTTTTATGTACCCCCCCCAACAAAAAATCCTAAAGCTGATGCAAATGTAAAAGGTTGGTTGCTTCCAAGTTTATAGTAAATAACTTGAAAGAGCTGTAAATCACCCAAGCCCTGGGTGTCAGGAGCTAATGCCTTCTAAATGTAACCCATTTCCAGCAAAGCCAAACTCTGCTTTGACGTTTTCCTTTGCTGTACATGAATAATTGTATTAGAGGTGCGTGGCTCTGGATCTAATTTGTCTATTGTGATTCCCAGGGATCAGCAATGCTTCTAGGACTCTTCATTTCCCCCTGGACCAATGTGAGATAATTTACAGTCTCGTGATTCATCTCACTGTATAATAAATTCTCAATCTACTTCTTAATTTTCCCATGCAAAATATCTGCGCATGCAGTTCACTCTTAAAGCCACTGAAGAAGGAAAAGAGGAATGGAATTTCTCCCTCTCTCTATGTAGGGGGTATTTGTAGAAGAAACAAGAGGAGTTAATTCCCTGAGCCCCAGCAGGGAAGGTCACATGCTCATACTATCCCCAGTGAGATCCAGAATTCTGCATATCCCAGAAAAAAAAAAATCGACGGAGTCATTTTTTGTAGCTCCTCAGAATTGCCTGTGTTTTCATCGATTACAAACCCTGCATTGTGTGTTTCTGTACCAATTTATCAGCAGTGGTTCTGCACCTTGCCCCTGCTTGGCGAATAGTACCTGGCACAGAACTTACACGATGAGCTTAGAATTCAGTCGCTCATATCTTCTGCCACTTGTTCTCAAGGCTAATGCATATAATTAGTAACTCATAATAATAATTATTACTAGAAATAATTGTTAGGACTAACAAATGGGTGCCTGTTATACACCAGGCATGGCAAAAGGGGCAAGAGGAATATGATTCTAGCCCTATCCTTCAAACAACATCTCCTTAGGAAGTGGAGCTGGATACACATGGGCTGATTGATCCACTTCCTGACTGGCATACAGCAGATAATCCCCTAACCTTTATAGCTGGATTTTCTTCATTTCCCCTCCCTGGGAAATACAACCATCTTTGTACTCCCACGGAGCATATGGGAAGTGTGCTCTCATGTTTGGCATTAATGCAGAGAACAGCAGCCTCTGGTTCTTCTTTTCTTGACTTTAGGTTGTGGAAGGAAGTTACTGCAGGGCTGTTAATAAGGGTGGGACGCTTGTGTCCTCCTCCCCAATTCATGTCTAACCCTAATCCTCAATGTGGTATTAAGAGGAAGGGTGTGGGGGAGGTGACTAGGACCGGAAAGCAGAGCCTTTGATGATAATGGTGATGGGGAATGTGCCAGTATTGGAAAATTGCTTTGGTATTAATTTCAAAATGTAAAAAGTACTCAGGGCCTGGTTGCTGTGCAGACACTCAGGAAGGGAAGGAACCAGAGTTCCCAGCACCAAAAGTGATTAGCAAGTACACAAAAGAGTTGTAGCCCAGGGCCTTCATATTTTAAAGACTGGTTTACATAATAAATAACTTCTAGCAGACAGGCTAAAACTCCTAAATCCTCTCCAAGGATACAGGAGATGGTACAGGTCTTCCTCAAAGAGGGCAGATACCTTGTGACCCCTGACATTTTATTTATTTATTTATTTTTTTGTGGTACTGGGGTTCCTGGAAGCCCTTCTACCTCCAGGCTACACTCCCAGACCTATTTTTACATTTTCATTTTTGGAAACAGGGTCTCCTAAGCCAGCGCGCGGGGCTGGCTTCGAACCTGCGTGATCCTCCTGTCTCCGCCTCCCAAGCTCGGGGATTACAAGCGTGCGCCACCACACCCGGCGACCCCTGACATTTTTAACCAAGTAACACATCTTGGTCATGACAAAGGCTTGGGCTTGCATCAGATAAAATGGAGGTAGGCCCATGCCTGCATTAGGGAAGAAAGAAGACTTTTGGTCAAGCAGGATGGGAGATAGTAAATCCTCATAATTATCTCAAAAGGCTTGCACCAGAGATAATGGGCGGGTCCACGCCTAGTCGGGTCAGGAGCAGATAGAAAGACTATTTATTGTCTGCCTGTCTGTCTCTCTCGCTCTCTCTTAGTGTTTTATAACTCTGTCTCTTCTTTCTACCTTTATAATAATAAAAATTGCTTAAGCTTACAGCAGTATAGTTCTAGCTATTTTTTCTAAACTACCTAAAAACAAGAACCCACAGGCAGCTCCCCATCTCACTGTGTTACAGTTTTGGCTTCATTACAGTTTTGGTGCTCAACGGTACAGCACCATTACAATAGGATTAATGCCTCTTTTGGGGGGGCACTAGATATTGAATCTAGGGGCTTTCTACCACTGAGCTATACCCCAGCCTTATTTTACTTTTTACTTTAAAAGAGGTCCTCACTAAGTTGCTTGAGGCCGGCCTTGAACCTGGATCCTTTTGTCTCAGCCTCCCAAGTACTGGGATTGCAGGAGTGTGCCACCACACCTGGCTTAATGCCCTTTCCAAGAGGCCCGAGGAAGCTTGTTTTATCCCTTCTACTACATGAAGACACAACAAGCCATCAGCAGTCTGCAACCCAGAAGGCTTGCACTTGAGCCTGAAATCAATGGCCCCTCGACTTGTACTTTCAGCCTACAGACGGTGAGAAGTACATTTCTGCGGTCTCTAGGCTGCTCGGTCTATGGCGTTTTGTTACAGCAGCCCTCACAGATTCAGAGAGTTATCCCATTAATCTGAGCCCCCAAAGAAACGAGGTAGAGCGCAACCCACAGTGCTAGTGCTGGCCATACAGGGGTGCCTTCAACCTCCATGAAAGTGGGTTGACTTCCTTGGCCAGTTACATCGATTTCAGTATGACTCCATTGCCAGACAAGACTATGTATCATTCATTTCCCCTGGAGGATCAGCTTCTCTCAGTATCAGGGGCCCACCTGTCTAGAGGACTAGGGACTACTGACATCCATTAAACATCCATGAAACTGTCCCAGCACTTGCTTCGTGCAGGTCCTGACAGAGGTAAGGAGCAGCCCGTGGAGAATAAAACTGAAATGGTGCCAGCCTTCTGGGACACGGCCTAGCAGAGAAGATAAATGCAAGTGAATCGGTACAGGATTGAAGATGTGATTTCAAACTGTGTCAAATGCCAGAGAGGAACAGCCAGGAACATCACTGGGGTAGGGGATCTGGGATAAGTGAAAAATAAGAACAAATTGCTTGGGCAAATTGGATTGTTGGGTAGGGAGGTAGTAGAGGTGGGGTAGAAGTAACAGCAAGTTGAACGATTCTGAAGTAGGAGGATAGAGACCTTCTTTTGCAGAAGAGAGAGTCTGAACATAGAATTACAGCATGATAAACAGCAGGGTGGTAGATGTGGTCATAGCATGCTTTCCAGTGCAGGGCTTTCAGATCTGACCATGGAGGTGTTCTTTGAAGACTTCTTGCTTTCTGGTACTTAGCAGGCCTCATGGATCCAAAGACGGCACCTGCGAGGCTGTTTTAAAAAGTTTGGGCAAGGGCTAATTGAATGATGTATGCTCGTATGCCTCTGCCATCTGTACCCCATTAAGATGTATGAATACAATGCACCAATAAAAAATTTAAAATATTAAATAAAATGGCAAGTTCCAAAGACGGCGTCCCTCAAACTTCAGTGCACTTCTGTTCCAAGACTGGCACTGCTCTCTTGATGGGGACGCCTGGCTGGTCAGCATGGGAGGCCTCTGCTCGTGCAGCGTGCTCAGATTGTCTGCCCTGTGGGACCAGGACTGCAGTTTGGTTGACTCAGGCAATACAGTGACCTGAATGGAGTAACAGCATAGCCAGTAAGTAAAACAAGCAGAAGTCATACCTAGGATGAGCCAGGTGTCAGGTTATGAGCTTTATATGAATTATGGCTTTCAGAACTCTCAGAGAAGCTAGGAAGCCCTTTTACTTCTTATCTACAGAATCAAAGATGGCCTAGGTTCAAAAAGATTGCATGATATCCAAAGCTACATGAGCAACTCTTAAGAGATGTTATGGATTGAATTATGTTTTCAACAAAACACATGTGAAGCCAGGCATGGTGGCAAATATCTCTAATCCTAGTGCTTGAGAGGCTGATATAGGAGGATGGCAGGTTCAAGGCCAGCCTCAGCAGTTTTGTTAGACCCTCATTAACTTAACAAAACCCTGTTTCAAAATAAATAATTTTAAAAATAAAAGGGCTTGGAAGGTGTAACTTGGTAGGTAGGTAGTTATGAGAGCCAGAAGGGCTTGGAGTAACATATTCCCAATTTTGAAAGAAAACAACTTCCAGCCAAAAATTTCCTACCCAGCAAAACTCTCTATCAAATTAGATGGAGAAATAAGAAGCTTCCATGACAAACAGAAACTGAAGGAATTTATGTCTTCAAAACCAGCACTAGAGAAAATACTCAAAGAGATTAACTACAAAGAAGAAATAGGTAACACACATCAGAACTAGAGAAACAAGATTTTCCATCCAACAGACAACTAAGATTGGTTATCTGTGGAGATTCATTATTTATGTTAGTCTGTTACCTATCTCTAAAGGGTATTGTTTGCCTTTATTGTTGTTAATTTTTAGGATTTCTAGTTAGAATATTAATATACCTTCAGATATAGCATTTGGAAATATTTTATCCCATTCTATTAGTAACTCTTAACTCTGGTTACATTGTCTTTGGATATACAATATGTTTTTTATTTTTTAGGGAGTTTGTATACTCTTCTGTTGCCTGTGCCATTGAAATCATAACCAAGAAATCACTGCCAATTTCAATGTTGTGAGGTTTTATGACCCAGATTTTCTCCTAAAAGTTTATAGTCTTAAGATTTATATTTAGGTCTTTTATCTATTTTGAGTTAATACTTGTATATGGGATTAGGTAAGGGTCCAATTTTATTCTTTTCCATGTAATTATTATTTTTCAACAATATTTAGTTAAAAGATTATTATTTCCACCACCAAATGTTCGTGGAAACCTTGTCAAAAATAACTTGACAATATAGGGAAGAATTTAGCTCTAGGCTTTTATTTAACTCCAATGGTTTACATATCTGCCTTTAGAATAGTACTACACTGTTTCAATTATTGTAGCTTTATATGGTTTGAAATCAGAAAATATATATCTTCTAGCTTTGTTCTTTTTCAAGATCGATGTGGGTACCTAGAGTCCATATTCCATATTAGGATAGATTTTTTTTTTCTGAAAAATAAATATATAAATATATGATAGTTTCACCTAAAAAATAGAAAAAAATAGATTCTCTGGTAAGAAAGAAAGCAAAAAGAAATATTGAAATGTTATCTTTAAGTCATCAAAAGCTTGGTATCAGACAAATGAAACTGTTATGTGAGATTATCATTTTTAATTTTGGATAAATTGCTATAATACTAGATGTCAACTACTAAGCCAAGCATAGGAGGGGGGGATAGGGAGAGAACGGGGTGGGGATCGGGTGGGGGCTGACTGGGCAATGTGTGCATGTATGTCTACAAAAGTATGTATCCCACTATGATGTATGAATACAGTGCACCAATTAAAAATAAATATGAAAAAAATAAGTATGAAAAAAACAAATAAAACTGTGAGAAATAAACAAACAAACAAAAATTCCATTGCAATGGGCCACTGAGTTTTCAATGTTTTGTTACAGCAGTTCTAGCAGACTAATACAGACTCCAAACCAGAATTGGGTGTGTTTAGCTTTTGAAGCTGCAAAACTGAGGGCTGTACTTTTTCAGGTGTACACCTGGATCTGATATAGGAACCATGATGGAAGGAGAGAGAAAGAAAAAAATAAAAAACGCTAGAAGGAACTCATGATCCAGCCATGGGTCCTGAGCTGTGCTCTCCTCTGTTCTATGGTCTCTTTGAGAGCAGATGGGCTTGCATCAGACAGTGTAGCTGGGAGCCTGCTTGTTAAATGGTGATGGATTATGCATCAGAGTTGGCCACAGGATTCCTGTAGGTGGGGCACAGAATGCGGTGCTTCATGGGGCTAGGGTAAGCGGAAACGACCCTCCAGAGTTTGCAGAGGGTGCTTAAATCAGTTTCCTGCTTCTGACCATATTTTCACAAGAAGAAATGGAAATTATCTTTGCCAGTGTTTCCAAACCTCTGAGAGATTAGGAAAAGAAATTCTCACATTCTTCAATAGAGGAGCTATAAATAAACCCGTTATTATTTCATTGCTATATGCTGTCCCTTGAGGGGACCAATCTGATAAGCGTTCCAATTTACACCTGACTGGACGGTCTTGGATCACAGGTGGACATATTCTTTGCTTTTTTCTGGAAACAGTAGAAGCTCTGCCTCCCCCTCCATTAGGAACCATACTTAGGGCTGATTCTGGAAGGGCCTGCCTGACTCTGTGGCAGGCACATACACCCGACTAGGCCTTGTTAACACTTCGGCTGCTCCCAAAGCCCAGCACTGTCAAAGTGGCTGAATGGCCCCTGTCCAGGTAAGATCACTCAATAGTCACAAGACAGTTCTGACAAGAGCAGATATCCCCAGGGTGATGCCTAAAATGTCACCAAGCAAGTTCATTTCTTTGTGTTCAGTATTACCCATACTAACTTCTCTTGGCTTTATTTTTATTTCTTTTCCAATTTTTAACCTTTATGCTCAGTAGATAAAATTTAGAAATATGAAAAGACAAAGAGGAATGGTCATCCTACTTCTAAGAGGCCAGCTATAAAAACTTCTAGGCATATTTATTTTCTATCTTCAATGAACTGTTTTTTAAATGATAGAGATCATACATATGTACAAGTCTATATTCTGTTTACTTTATATTATAAAAGTATTCTTCAAGCTTATTCAAGACTACCCTGCAAATGTTATTTTGATGGCTGTATAATATTCCATTGCATGGATATAGGAAATATACTTAGCCTGTATCCCAGTGGTTGAATTGTAGGTGGTCTCCAAATTATGCTACTGTAAATAGCACTAAAAAAGACTTTAAATTTATTTATTTCATGATGCTGATAATTGAACCCAGAGGCATTCTATCTCCAAGCTATACTCACAGCCCCTTTTTATTTTTCATTTTAAAATGGTCTTGCTAAATTGCTGAGAGTCTTACTAAGTTGCTGAGGCTGGTCTTGAACCTGCGACCCTCCTGTTTCAGCCTCCCAAGTAGTGGGATTACAAACATTCACCACCCCACCCATCTTCATATGTTTTCTAAAATATCACTCACAACAAGACAAGATGACGAATTCTTAAAAGTGGATCTACTGGGCACACGTATTTTAAAATTCATACTTAAAAACTCAGCCTCCCATCTCTACCTTCCCAGTGGCAGAACACCTTCTCCAGCACCACACTCTCTGCTGTCAACCTTGGGAAACGGAGCGGGCCTCCATCCCCTTGCTGGTGTGGAGGCCAGAATGTCCATGGTGGAGGGCCTCGGCTGGATGATTTTCCTCTGATCTACAGAAAGTTTTGGCCAATGAGCTACTCTAATGAGTAGTGTTCCCTCCCTCTCCAGGGCCTGACTCCCCAGCCTCAGTCTCCTGGGACACTCTGGGACACTCTGGGGCACATCCTGAGTCAGGTGGTTGTTCTGGTCAGACTGGTACAGGAGACTATTAGCAGAGACAGAAAAGGCTCCTACCTTTTATAAGATGGTCTTAGCTCCCACTGGTGGACACCCAGTGGCAGCTCAGGGGCAAAGTGACTCCTCTTTACCTCTTCCTCCCTCAGAATGTGGAGGCTCTTTGAGGGTTTTCAATTAGCACCTCTCTCTCCAGACAGCAGGATGGGGATGGAGCAGAACCTGATGCCATGGGGAAGCCCAGCTGCTAAGCTAATGCCAGCAACAGCTGAAGACGTCAGCCCTGGAGCCCACTGCAATGCATAGCAGGAAGGCCGGCTGAGGCTGTGATTTAAGTGACACTTGACTGCTGGAGGAAGGGAGGGAGGGGGAGAGAGGAAGGGAGGGAAAAGCCACTAGTTAAAGAGCATCTTCTATTGTAGGGCACTTGAGGAAGACTTTCACACGCGGTGCACAACTCAATCCTAGGCGCATTGCTGAGAGCTAGTTATTTTTACTAAATTTCAGAGAAAATAAACAGAAGTTCAAAGGTTCTGTGATTCACCCAAGGCTACCCAGACAAGAAGTGACCCCATCTGTCTGATTCCCACGTGCATGATCCTTCTGGGTGCCGGTTTCTAAAGAAATTCTTTCCATTGGATCTCCACAGTCACCTGGAGGTTTTTCCTACAGCTCAGTTGAGACGGTCAAGGGGATCCTAGTGCCAATGATAAAGCCTCAGTCTCAGGCCTCTGGCAGAGAGATATTATAGTCCCATAATAAATAAACAGGCAGAAGACACTGTACTTTGAATCTTGCCTTTCCTAAGTACCAGCAAAGCACTCTTAGACTTTAGAAGGGCTCCATTACAAGGTCAGATGGCTTTGCAATTCATCAAATATTTGATGAACATCTACCGTAGGTCATTCAGGGTAGGCATATAGTATCTGGAGATCATGTGTGTGTGTGTGTGTGTGTGTGTGTGTGTGTGTGTGTGTGTATGAAGGGCACATATATCATAAATAGGATCATATATCATATCACATATATATGTAGGGCAGGCATGAATGATCATAACTATACATATATTATAAATATTATAATATTATATTAGATTATATAAATGTAGGATAAATAGAAATCCTCTAAGTTCTAGCCAGTTCCTAATCAGGAGGAAAGAAGACAGCAGGTGTCATAGGGGGACATCCCTTTCCTTAACTCCAGGAGGGTAGGAACATGGTTCCCACCTGCTTTAACACCTCACCAAGCCAAGCTGGTGAAGAACAATAAAGCCAACTCATGGCCCTTTCATTTTTTATGTCCAAGGAATCTTAAGAGGAGAATGCTACGGAGAACTTGGTAGCTTATTTCAACTAAAGGTGGGCTCAGCTTCCTGTTAGCAAATTGACTAAATGTGATTATACAGTCAGGGAAGACTCTGGATTTAGGAGACAACTTCTCATAGGGACTTATGCAACATGATCTGAGAAACAACCTCATTCTGACATTTCACACCAAAATCCATGTAGGTCAGTTTACCCTGTGCGAGGAGGACTTAGAATTCTGGCCGGTTGTCTACTAGATTATGATTATGCTTATGATGTGTGGTACTGGGAATTGAAACCAGGGACATCTACTTCCTAGCTACACTCCTCAGCCCTATTTTATTTTTTATTTTGAAACAGGGTCTCACTAGGTTACAGATGGCCTCACTGAGTTGCTGAGGCTCGCTGCAAACCTGTGATCCTCCCATCTCAGCCTCTGAAGTACTGGAATTATAAGCATATATCAAGATGCCTGGCTTCTACTAGATTATTTAACGAAATCTTTTTAAAGATAAGAAGAATAAGCTAAGTATGCTGGTGCACTGCACACCTGTAATTCCAGTACTTGGGAAGCTGAAACAGGATGATTTTAGGTTCAAGAATATCCTCAGCCACTTAATGAGACTCTGAGCAACCCAGGGAGATCCTGTTTCACAACAAAACATAAGAAAGAGTGGAGGTATGAAGGTATAACTTGGGGGTAGGATGCCCCTGGGTTCAATGCCCAATACCAAAAAAAAAAAAAAAAAAAAAAGAAAGCAACCGTGCAGAGGGGAAGGGGGGTCTTAGGGAGCAGATTGTAATACTGCTGCAGGATCAACTAGTAGAAGGAAGCACACGTCCAGCCTCCTTTTCTTCCCTGTCCATCATCACCGTTGGTTAGGGACCTGCCTGCTGCACCCTAGAAGGAGGAGCCTTGAGTGCCACTCTCTGCCATCCCAGCAGCCCCAGGAGATGGAGGTGGAGTGAGGGCTGGGAGGTGGAGACAGTCAGGCTGAACTGCCCAATCAGACCCCCTCTTTCTTGCTCTTGCAACCATTTAACAGTGCCAAAGTCAGCTAGAGAGTAGAGGGTTCTGGACCACAAGGCACATACCCAAGATTAGGGGTTAGGCAAGGTCTTGGGAGAGCAGCACCTGGAATGCTTTGAGAAACACACATGAAACACAAGAACAGAGAAGGGCCCAGAGTGAGGGACAGATGGAGATCATATTGTGGATGAGAAATCTCCATTTCTAATGAGGCTTGGATATCCTATTTGCACTTCATCTTTTTGATATTTGTCTGTATCCTTCCAACAAGCCGTCACTGTGTGGTGTTAGCCCGAGTAGCTGGCTCTTCCTGCCAGCCAAGATGCTCCTAAGACATGGGAGAGCCCTCGTGCCTGGCTGCTTCAAGACTCTGCCTCAGACTTCCTATTTTGTAATTAAAGAGCATAAAAGACCATAAAGCAACAGCGTGCTATCTACGAGAAGATGAATCAAGGCAAAAGTCATTTAAAATAGTATAAAAGGCAAATAAACCGGGCTAAAATAAAAAATGAACAAGATAAAAATAAAGCTCAAACTAAAGGCTGAGCATGATGAGAGAACAAGATAAAATATGAGCCAGGGATAAAAAGTGAAAGTAAAAGGGAGATGAGAGAGAGAGTCATTAAGCTGTAAGTCAGCTTAGAACAATTAAAATACCAGAAACAAACAAACAAAGTGAATACGAAAAGAAGATAATATATAAACTCTAAAAGTAGGATAATTGGGCAATAAAAAAAAAAGAGAGAGATTATCTGGCCAGGAGGCACATGCCTCGGGCAGAGTCCCTGGGAGCCGGGACTGTCATGATTTTCCAGTTGTCTTCCCATGACAAGAGGACCCCAAGAAGTCCTCAGGTTGACACTGCAAGGGGTCAGAGAGAAGGATTGTTGTCCTTTCTTTTTGAACTGTCTCCCTCGGTGGTATTTCTCCTGATTGTAGCTCCTTTGTTAAACCAGAGTGAAAACAGGGCACATGCTTAGCAAAAACGGAATGGGGACATCTTGTTTCCTTCAGCCCCTTGACTAAATTTTGTGGGCAATGAGGAACACTGCCCGGATATGAAGTGTGCTAAGTAATGCAAGCCTTAAGATTCAGGGCTGCCAAGGTGACTTCTACCTAGGGAAAGGAAGAAGAAAGTTGAGAAACTTTGTCAGTATGCATTCTGCCAAACAACAGAGGCTTTACGCAGAGCTGGTAGGCCAGAGGAAGAAATTGTGGCAGCTCAGCTGTCTGTGTCTTTGCTTTGTACCTAAAAGGGCAGCTAAAGAGGGTCTGATGGTCACCAGCAATCAGGAAATATTGAGATAAACAGTACTGATGTAAGACTAAGCTGAAAGTCCCCAGGGGCTATTAGTATGCTCAGGAAGAACAGATATCTACCTATGAAAAATAGCTGGCTTCATGTATTTAAAAGCATAGGATCCTTTAGGTTTTCCAATTTTTCTAGTATCAGTTTGGTACCTTTAATTTTTAGAAATTTTTTCATATTGTTTTTTTCAAATTTATCATTATTAGTCATTTGTAGCACATTATCAGGTGATTATCTGATGTATTTTCCCCCCATTCCTGTTAGAGATAGTAGAGGAAATAGATTGTATTGTTTTCTTTTTAATTTAGCATCTTTAGCAAGGCACTAACAATTTTTTATTACTGTTTTCAAAAAAAAATAGAAAACCCAAAGAAGAGAAATGAATGAAATAGCAAACAGACAATAGAGAGAACATTAGGGCAGAAAAAATAAGAAACGTATAAAAGTTAACTAACAAAGCATGAGAGCCAGGCTATGCCCTACAAGAGGATTCAGCTGTCTGACTTAAGTGGGATCAGTCTGTGAAGACACTTCATGCAGGATGTGGAATTTGAGTTGGGTTGTGAAGGATGGTGGAATTTGGACAGACTGAGAGGAAGAGAAAAGGATGAAAATAAACAAATGAATGAAAATATGAAGAGGAGGTGGTGGGGAGAAGGCTCGAGCAGAGACATGGTGCAGATAGGCTAATCAACTTGGTTTCTGCCATGAGATTTCAAGTCTTGGAGTTAAGCAGTCAGCATGGGCCTCATATAGTGGCTGTAATGTAAAGGCTAGTAGAAAGATGTCTGGGCACTTCCTGAAACCAGTGGGTAGCCACTGAAGGTGTCCAGTGGGTGGAGGGTTCTGTCCTATGAGAGAGCCTCTCTACCAAAGAGCAGAGGAAGAAGAGGCTGGGACAAGAAGAGTCAGAAGGTGCTAGAAGCTATACAGGCCCAGGAAAGAGGACTTAGAGCAGGAGCCTGCAGAGAAGTTGGAGAGATGGGTCTGGACATTGAGCAGTCAGGATGGGAGAAGAGCTGAGGGCTTGTGAGATGTCTGGTCTATCACAGAGGGCTCTAGAAAGTTCTAGTTGGTGTCAATGACCGATGTTAGCCTTGCAATGCTATCATGGAGTCCCCGGCCTCTTTGCTTTGACCTCTTTTCTTCTTGGGATTGTGAAGATTGACTGCACCTTCCTCTCCAAAGAGACAATTACACCTTCCTGACTTTCCAACCATCAGAGCCTCACATGTGCCATGCATGTAGGTCAAAAAGATGGTTCCCTTGCACTAAAATAGAGCTCTCTTCCTCCTGAGCCAGGAATACTGATTTGCCAGTGCCCTTTGCACTTAGAGAGCTCTTTCCCCTAAAGACCGTCTCCACAATCCTGATGGGCAGCCCTGCAGCCTGAACCCAGGGGCGATGGAGAGATTTGTTCTGGGCTTTTGGTTTCTGCTGCTCCTGCTCAATGTGGCAGACAGCACCTCACAGGGGAGCCCTCAGAATGGACCCTGTCGTAGCAGTGCAGTGAAGCAGAAATCTGATCATTTTCCATCTGAAAATGGAGCTCTTAACACTGGGCATGTTTTCATATCTGCTGGTCATTGGAGGAGCTGCAGGGGGAAGAGGGCATCTTTCCCTGATGGCTGAGTGGAGTTTCTCCCCATTATGAAGAACAAGAGCCTCAGAGTTCCAAGTGATAGTCTCTCTCATTATCAGTGTTTTAACCACGGCTGGTATATATGTGTTGTTGCCTCTTAATGGACATTACACACACTCATGGGTCCTCTGGCGGCAACATACCTTGGTAAAATGCTGAATTCAAAATAGGTTTCTTAACTGCCAGAGTTTCCAGAGCCTTTACAATGCTTGTTTGTAATATAATGTCCCAAGAGAATGGGTATTTCCAAGGTTGATTGTTCTTGGAAATATCTCTGTGTGGAATCTCATATGGTGTATGCTTAGGGGAGGTGGCGAGGGGCTATCTCACTTGCTTGGTGATGGAGCCACCAGTGCTGTAGAGGCAGTGACCAGACTCGCCTGCCCCATGCTTGCCTTTAGATGACAATTTTAACAATGTAGAGAGATTTTAATATCACATTAGTTACATTAAATCCCTCAAGTCATTAAGTCAGCAAAATATGTACTCAAGGGTTTTCCCACCCTAACACATCCTGTTCTTTACTTTTTTTTTTTTTTTTTTAGTACTAGGATTGAACCCAGGGTATTCTTCCTCCAAGCTATACCCCCAGTCCTATTGTTTAGTCTTAATTTTGAAATGGTCTCACTAAGTTGCGGAGAACCTCACTAAGTAGCTAAAGCTGGCCACAAACCTGCAATCCTTCTCTCTCAGCCTGGGATAACAAGTACTGGAATAACAAGTACTGGGGTAACAAGTGTGGCTGCTTTTTTTACTTTAAATTTGTTCTTATACATTTTTAAAGGAGAGTAAATAATTTATAGTAAGATAAAATGGCTGAAGACTATTCACTGGCTTCTCTAAGTCAACAGGCATACCTTTATTTACTCATCTAGTCACTTAGAAACGTTCTGTGCTTGGAAATAGAGATAGAGGCAGAAAGTAAGAGAAATACCCTACTGAAGAAAAGAACAAGTGGGAGAGAGAGAAACAAAGAAGGAAATTACTGTCCTGGTGCTTTGCTCTGAGCGTGGGGCACAGTGAACACATTGGGAGTGGATGAGAGGTAGCTTGACCATTCTGGGTAGAACACAGAGATGTCCTCAAAGGAGACGTCTAACTGAGAAGGTGGGGAAAGGTGCTTTAGCAAAATAAACAACATAAGTCTAAGAAGCAAGGCAGTGGGGCTGTGCTCGGGAGAATTGTGAGCAGCCAGCAAGCCTGCAGAATGGAATGGGTTTAGAGAAGTGGCTAGAGAGGCAGCCAGCAGGGATGTGGAGGCCGTAGCTGGGCAGTGACAAAGTGTTCAGGGATTCCAGGCAGAGCAACAGTTGATGGAGCTCTTGCTGCTCCCTCCCAGCTCTGGGGAGTGTCAGGTGTGAGGTCAGCCTTCTCCACACACACCCTAGGTCCTTGAAGGTGGCCCCACAGCACTTACATCCCCAGTGACAAGCCCTCTAGTCACGTAGGAGTTATGGGCTTGAGCTCTTGGTCACCCATACCCACCATGAAATATCAGCACATCACAAAAGTTCTGCCTAGGGATAAAGAGGTGAACAATGTTTGTGTGTTCCTAGAGTCAGTTTCAAGAAGCAGGTCCGTTTTTACTGGCAATACCACTACTTACTGGGAAGTTCCCTGACAACTTTTTTGGGGGGTACTGGAAATTGAACTCAGGGGCTTTCTACCTCTGTATCATTCTGGTGTCAGAGAGATCCTGAGTGTTGTGGACACAGGGATGTTACTAATTACCACTGGAGGGGTCCAATTTGCATCACAGATTGGTGAGGCCTCGGGAAACTGGCTGATGTGGAAAATGGCATGTGGCCTGGGTACAAGACAGTGCCTTTCCCCCATACCTTGCCAGCCCTCAGCCCCCATGTTCCAGCTAGGCAGCTAGGTCCTTTCTATAGTCCTCTGTAAATTTTTGTGTGTGCATGTGGTACCAGGGATGGAATCCATGAAAATTCTACCTCTGAACTACAGCCCCAGTCTTGTTCTTTATTCTTTATTTTGAAACAGGGTCTCACTTAGTTGCAAAGGGCCTCACTAAGTAGCTGAGGCTGTCTGCGAACTGCGATCCTCCTGTCTCAGCCTTCCGAATGCTGGGATTACAAGTGTGCACCACCACACCTCGCTGTAAATGTTTTCAATAACATTCTAGGATCATGCCTTCCAGGCCAAAACATCACCCTTTATCTTCAACACCAGTCCAAATGTGTCCCTGAAACCCTCTACTTCTAGAGCCTCTCAGATCCGTCTCCAGAGGTAGCTACTGGAGCCTGGAAGGTATGCCGCCCCTGGCTGCCTTTATTCTTGAGAGCTGCAGTGACAGGGGTATTTCCAGTCAAATGTATCACCTCTGAGAAGTGAGAAAATTCTTGCAGAAGGTGTTTGCCAGAAATCCAGAAAACAGTGCTGTTTTCACTTAGCAGGCTTTCAAATTTCATAAGACACAAACTTGGTGTAAATCACGGGCCGTCAGCATTTGATATCTGGAATCACCATGCTTCCCTGGGCAAGATGTTGGAGGTGGGTATAGTGTCTTTGGTTTGGCCATGAAGGAAGCTCATGTTTGTGCTGAGATCCTGATGGAAGGAGTACAATGTGCAGCCAGGTATGATGGCATATGTCTATAATCTCAGGACTTGGGAGGCTGAGACAGGAGAATAACAGGTTTGAGGCCAGCCTTTAGGCAACTTAGACTCTACTTCAAAATAAAAATAAATTAAGAAGAAGAAGAAGAAGAAGAAGAAGAAGAAGAAGAAGAAGAAGAAGAAGAAGAAGAAGAAGAAGAATGTAGTCATGAATACAGTATGCCCCTGGAAAATCTGAGCCCTAGAAAAGGCTGCTCAGCTCCTAGAAGACAGCTCATTCTTGAAATGTGTATCTGTTCTTCTACAGGTCTGAGTGATTACTTTTTTGCAGGTAAGTTCAAAAAACCTAGATTGCCTGGGTGAGGGCTTGCTGTGTAAAGAAAGTTCTTTCAGGCCAGTGGAGTTGTATTGAGATTTTCTTCCTTCTCCTTCAAACCTGACAAAATAATCATATTTTAGAACTGTCAAATTAGTACCAACTGGGTTCTAAGTTTCCGTGACAATTCTCCTTCAATCATATATATGTACTAAGCATCCTCTGCAGGCCAGGCGTAGTATTGAATGGATACGGGCTGAACACGAAGCCATCTTGGGCGTTTGGTACGCTGAGGCAGGCAAACCCTGAACTTTCAATCCTGGACGATGACGCAATCTCAAGATTACTGACCTTAATAAGATTGACTTCCTTGGGGACCCTCCACTTTGGCTCCTCATGAGGGTCACCCAGGAGCTTCCCCATACACTGATAGCAGGCCTTATCTGAGAGTAAAGGAGTCAGACTCTTTGGGGATGACCCAGGCTGTGCATTCAAATAGGCAGCGAGGAGAGAGACCCCCTCTGGACCACCCTGCAGGCGGGCATCTTCAGACAGTCTGCTCACACACACTCTCATCCATAACCCATGGCTAAGACATGAGGTCTCTAGGAGGTCAACCTGCCCCGAAGTGGGGACTTTCTGAAGACCTGACCCCATGACCCTATGGAAATAATCCTTATTAATGCCCAGAATAAAGGCATACTTTTCCATTTTAATATACAGAAAGCACATATTTGTAACATGAATTGTTCCCCAGAAATAACTTTCAGGGGGCCTAGCACCTGCTCCACCCAATGCTACCCAGGTTGGGGTGGCACCATAGGTGGCGCTCCAGATGTGTTCATGTATAGACACGATCCTCCACAATCTGCAATGAAGGATTTTAATACCTGGTGGGCAACAGAGGACTAGGCAACATAAATAGATGATGAAGGACAAAAGCCAGGAAGAGAAGCTGTGGCCATGGGGGCACTAATCCAGGGCCAAAGTGGAGAGGCTATTCTTTAGGTCCAGCTGATGTGATCAGGCAGGGAGTGAGGGCCCATGTAGGCAGATCTTCAGATATTTTGTATTTTTTATGTGAACCCTCCTGAGCTTTTAAGGTTGAAAGCCAGTGAACCTTTTAAAGATATTGAAAGAAACCCGAACCAAACCAAAGCAAAACTCTTAACAGGTAACGCAATCAGACGCATCAACTGGTAGGATGCAATTTCTAGGCCAAAAGGACAGCAAGTGCTCTGCCCAAGCAGGGATCTGTCCACAAGCAGAACTGTGATGAGCCAGTAGCTTATTCTGCTCCGGGTTTAATTTGTGATGCTAGAGGTGGAAAAGCCCCATAGTTGGCCTGCTGTGAAAGATAAGTAACAAGTTCCTAATGACTTGCCACATGGAACTTTCTTATTCTCAGCATTTAAAAAAAATTGGTAGTATTAGAGATTGAACCCAGGGGCATTCTACCTCTAAGCTATACTTCCAGCCCTATTTTTTTAAAAAAACAGGGTCTTGCCACATAAGAAAAACAGAGAGGTGCCAAAAAACAACCTAATCACACATCTCAAGGACCTAGAAAAACTGCAACAGTCTAATCCCAAAGCCAGTAGAAGGCAGGAAATGATTAAAATCAGAGAAAAAAAAATAAAATAGAGAATACAAAAACAATTCAAAGAATCAACAAAACAAAAGCTGGTTCTTTAAATAGATAAATAACACTGACAAATCTCTGGCTAACAAAACCAAAAGAAAGAATCAACTCAAAACATTAAAGTCAGAAATGAAAAAGGAGACATCACCATAGACAGTGGGGAAATTCAAAGGATTACCAGAAACTATTTTGAAAGTATATACTCCAATAGACTGGAAAACAAAGAAGAAATGGATAGACTTCTAAGCACATATAACCTACCTAAATTGAACCAAGAGGACATAGCAAGCCTAAACCAACCAATAGCAAGCAAAAGTATAGAAACAGCAATAAAATTTTTGCCATCAAAGAAAAGCCCTGACCCTGATGGTTTTCCAGCTGAATTCTACAAAACATTAACCATCAGGGAGATAGATGCAAATTAAAACTGCACTGAGATTCCATCTAACCCCAGTCAGAGTGGCAAGCATAAGGCAGTCAAATAACAACAAATGCTGGTGAGGGTGTGGGGAAAGAGGAACTCCTTTACACTGCTGGTGGGAGTGCAAACTACTTCAGCCATGGTGGAGATCAGTGTGGAGATTCCTTAGAAAACTGGGAATGGATCCACCACATGATCTGGCTATACCACTCCTGGGCATCTTTCCAAAAGGGTTGAAATCAGAGAACTACAGCAACATATGCATAGCCATGTTCATAGCAGCATAATTCATAATAGCCAAAGTACTGAACCAACCTAGGTCTCCATCAACAGATGAATGGATTGCAAAATTATGGAAAATACATACAATGGAATTCTACTCAGCAATAAAGAAGAACAAAATCATGTGATTTGTAAGAAGATGGAAAGACCTAGAAAACATTATGTTAAGTGAGATCATCCAAGCACAGAAAGAGAAGGGACATATGTTTTATCTAAAATGCCCAAACTATGGAGTATTAGGAATACCAGAGGGACTCCAGATAATGGAGGGGAAACCTCAGCAAAGCTAGAAAGGAAGGGTAGGAGAGGAAGAAGGCTGAGGTTGATTAATGGAGGAGATACACTCAAATATGTGTATAAGTGTGAGTGTAGCATGGTCAGCCTGGACACTCATTGTTGGTAAGGGGGACAAGGGGAATTGGTGTGGGGGGAAGGGCACTTAGCACAGTCTGAATGTATGCTATTATCAATATGATACACATAAGAGTAAAATTAAAGAGAAAATATTAAACTTAAAAAAATAAATAGAAACCTACCCAGAACATTAGAGAAAAGAAAAAATTCATGAATGTTAATGCCATAAACATAATTATGAAGTCTCCACATCAAGTGAACAACAGACTATGGGCTCTCTGCAAGATGGCTCAGCACAAAAGCCATTCCATGGAGGGCCCTGCCTGTTTCTCCAGCTTAAGCACCATCAGCCCCCATGCAAAGGCCATGGGTCCTCTTTACCTCTCTCTGTGTGTGGTCTCTGCCTGTATTATCAGAGTTTTGCGAGGGCACAAGAGATGGAAAGGCTTGAGAGCAGAGAAACCAGATGATGGGGCAAGTCAGGGGCAGAGAAAACACCCCTAGGCCTGGGATGTTGGGGTCAAGAGACAGTTTCTAAAACCTGAAGCCGGAGGTTATGATGGGAAAATCACCTAACAGGATCTGTGACTATTGGAAAAGGGCAAATCCAGCCTGAAGTGGCCTGGCAAGAGAATGCCAGGGTCATGGGCAACTGGCCTCTCACCTCCTTCTCCTCCCTCCCCTGAGCTCCTGCATGGATCCACTGCTAATCCAACTGGAAGTCAGAGGCAGGGAGCCTACTAATAGTGCTCTCTTTCCAGGACAAGGAGCAAGGCAGAAAAGGATGGGGATGCCTCCAAGGGGCATGCAGAGTCGAGCAAACATCCCACTAGTCCTTCAATGTCCAGCCAGGCCACCCTAATTGGGAGGCCTTCCTGGCCACAGCCATCCTCGGCCAACATGGGTGTCTGTCCTTCACACTCTCAGAGCTCAGGGACTGGATGCTTTTAGGTGCCCGGTGAAGGTGAAGGTGTGTCGAGCAAGGTATGAGTGCGTGGTCATCTTTCTGTGTCCCTAGGGGGAAGGGCTCCAGGACCCTCAGCAGATACCCAAGTCTGTGGCTGTCCTAGCCCTTTGTTATGAAATGTAAAATATTTACATATAACATATACATATCCTCCCATTTCCCTTAAATCATCTCTAAATTACTTATAATATCCAGTGTCATGTAGATGCTATGTAACTAATTATACTGTATTACTTGGAGAATCAGGACAAGGAAATAGAGTCTGTACATGTTCAGTTCAGATGCAAACCGTTTTTCCTATTGTTTTCTGATGTAGAGGCCCACTGACTCTTCTTTCGTGTCCCTGGTGGACCGCTTCTCCTCAGACATAGGCACTGAGCTTTGCATACTTATGATATTCTGCTTTAATTAGAATTACTCCAATTGGTTTTTCTAAAAGTAATCATTTGGAAATTTTCACTGCCCTCCCTTGTTAGGTTTTGGGGTCTGGAGGGGAAATTAGTTTCTCCTCCTTCTCCCTGGCAATATAATATGGGCCATGCCTGTCTTCTCCTGAGCCAGGATGCTAGTATTCACTAAGCCTCAATCTGCTCAAGGCCTTAGGCAGCTGAGAACCAAAATTAGGCTCAGCTAACTTAATCAGACATCCCTAGAAAAGTAGCTACTACTGTTCTGACTGTATAAAGGAAGAAGTTGAGGCTCAGAGAGGTTCCCAGCCATACCCAACACTAAAGATTTAATAAGAGGAGGAGCCAGGGCTAGAAATAAGAACTTCAAGGACCTTGTGCTCTATAGTCCATGGAGCCCCACAACCCTCACAACTCAAAAGTATAAATAAATAATGCAAAAATCAGAAGATGGTAGAAGGTATTTTCAACGTTTCATAATTCTAAACTTCTAGATACATTTACTATGGCCGAACTTCTGTGCTTCCTACCCTTCTGGTACCCAAGACTTCCCCATGTACCTGTGGGCTGCCCTCCTCGGAGTCTACCCGAGACGGGCTAGTTCTTTCCTCCTGCAAGTCCCACGTAGTACTGGTTTTACTTTGGGCCTACCCTGCCAGAGCATCCTCCTTATATTCCCAGCATTCAGAGCACTCCATCTGCAAACTTTCCAATCTGCAGCTGCTCCCTGTGAAGGGAAAGGGAAATCCCAAGCACTGAAAAAAGGACCCAAGTGCAAGGAAAAAACTCCAATAGCAGCAGACTTTGTTGGAGTTAGGAGAGGGAAGGCAGTGACCAGCTGAAGGGCCCTGGGGTATAGTCTAGAAAAACAATGTCTGTGCTGCTGTTAATGCTGGAGGCAGATTCCAGAACAAATGAGGTTAAGACCTTGGGCTGGTGGGGGGTGGGGAAAAGAGGGGATGTAAATGAGGAGATGAGGATGGTCAGAACCTCTGGGGCGCTCCCTGACAACCTTTTTTATTTTTGGCTTTGGGGAGTGAACTCAGGGACATTCTATTTCTGAGCTATACTCCCAGTCCTTATGTTTCATTTTGAAACAATGTCTTGCTAAATTGTTAAATTACTGAGGCTGACCTTGAACCTGCGATCTTCCTGTCTCAGTCTCCCAAGTATTGAGATTTTAGGCGTGTGTCACTGTGTCCTGCTGATGTCTACTTTCTTAAATGTTCTGTTAAGGGAGAAGGAATTTTGTTTCCTGTCATCTTGCAGTGGCTGATGATTGGTTCTGGAAAAGACAGACCAGTGAGACTAATCTCTCCAGTTGGGGACTTCTGCCTGCATGAGGATTATCATATTTTCCTTGTACCTACGTGGTGTCTCTACCCACCAAGGATCTTCCAGCATGAGTCCTTATCAGTAGTTTCTGGGAGGGTAGGGGTGATGGGGACATGTGACCATACATCCCAGCATATGCACCAACACTATCAGGAAACTGTGTAAGAACCTCTCAGACACCCAGCAGACCGCAAGGTAGGTCAGTACGGCAAGGGCATGTATTTTCTTCTGCTCCAGGGTCAGCTTGTCTTTGGTCAGGAGAAAGCAGCTGTGTGTATCCAGCGAGAGCAGCTTCATTTTGAGACTACAGTGAAGAGGAATCCCTGGGTGCAATCATCAAGGAGGCAGAACACGGCTGCCAGCCAGGGGGACCCTCTCTCCAAGCTCAGGGTGTGGCCTTTCATCCTGTTTTCTGTCTAGACCCTAGGAGTAGTTTTGTGAACCATAAACAAGAAGAAAATTTTTGACTCCAATGTGCAGCTCTCTCTGCCCCCATCCATCTGCAAAGCACCAGGCCTTGAACGGAGCTTGACATGCTGCAGACTTGGTGAGGGTTGGGTGAGCAAATGAAACAACCTTCCCAGGAGTTGGAGAGCTTGATGTCTTGGTTCTGGCAGTGCACTTGCCACTTGCATGGCCTTGGGTCAGTCTCTTCACCTCTCAGGGGCTCAGAAGGATCCTTCCAGCCCTGCTATCCTGCCTGGGATGTATGCCAAGGCATACCAGATAATATGTAGAAGTAAAGGGCCCTGCAAATAAGACCATTTATTTGTTGATAGGTTTCTGAAACTGCCTAAATCACATCCCATTTTGGAGATACTGAGAATTCTCTATTGTGGGGATGCTGCAGAGGGTGTCTTTGAAGAATGTCTTTAAAATGGGAATATCTACCTCTAGCGTAACATCTCGGCTGAGTTCAAAGTTGCCCCCTCAGAGTCAGAGCTGGGACTGCCCTGGCTCCAGGAACTCCAGCATCCCACTTCTATATCAACACTAAACAGGCTCTTGCCTCCCCTGATTTCCAGGTCAGTGTGTATTCCTGGATTTGTGCATGAGCATGTTCATTTGCTAGTTCCTTCCATGCAATGACTAGTTCTGCAGGGATTTTCTAGGTCTTTCTTTCTAGCTCTGCCTTTGCTGAGGGTCCGCTGTCTGCCCTGGGCAGGATCTTCTCTTCTGTTTTGCTGACAACTCACACTCCTGGTTCTGGTCTCAGCTGGCACCCCATCTTCTCCATAAGGCAGTCCCCAGGATCCTCACATTTGGATTATATTAAGTGCTCTTTGTAGGCGATGCTTCAGCCTCTGGTCCTTCCAGCTTTACACCGTGTTATAATTGTTGAAGTTATCTGCCTCCCCCATTAGACTGTCAATTCTGTAGTGGCAGGCTTTTGTATCTTTCATTCATTGCTGTGAATTTACCACTCCTCACCCAGTGCCCACCACAGAAGCTGATCGTCGGTGGACACTCAAGCAATGTTTGTTAAGTGGATGAATGAGTTCCACTCCAGTTGCAACACACATTTCTTCAAAGGTAAGTGGATGGTATGAAATGCGAATTGAGGACCCATCAAAGATGCCTTTATCCTGCCCCCTTTCCTGTATCCCTCTCCCCTGAGGGTGGATTCCCTTTCCCAGTTGGTACTGTAAGGTGCAAACTCCCTGCTCTACCCTTATCACCCACTCCTGGCTTCCTAGACACAAGCACCTGTGGTCCTCACTGCTGCGTCTTAACCAATCTTCTAACAAGAAGTGGCCTCATACATACAAGTTTTGAGGTAGTCATTAGTCACAGGAGAACTCACCTACTACCATACAACAAGAAAGGCAAGATTCTAGGACCCTCATGTGGTTTCCATGGTAACTTGATTTCTCTCAAGCTCCTGTTCTTAGCAGAGGATGGAGATGGAGCCCTTTGGAGGCCTAAGGGAGAACCCATTAAACCCCAGGTCTCCATGCTGAGGCACTCATGGTAGAGACAGGGGGGCATCACCACTCAGACCTCCAGGGATCTTATCAAGGCTCTAGTGGGGATGGGAGATGTTTGAAGCCCAAAACCTTTTCCTATACTTTACTTATTCTTGAGAGCCTGTAGTAGTAGCTTACTGTAGTTTTAATTTGCATTTCTCTAATGACTCAGGATGTAGAGTACTATTAAATGCACTTATTGGACAGTGCACTTCTTTAGATGAATGTCTATTACACCTTTGGCTTTAAAAAATTGGGTGGTTTATCCTCTTACTACTGAGTTGTAAGGATAAGATTTTCAGATAACCTGAAGGTCTGTGGTTTGTCTTTTCATAAGCTTAATGGTATTTCCTGAAGGGCAAAAGTTTTTAATTTTGATGACATCCACTATATCAATTTTTATGAATCATATCTAAGATTTTTTGTCATATCTAGGAATTCCTTGCTTAACCCAAGGTCATGAAGATTTTCTCTTATGTTTTAATGTAAAAATTTTATAAAGTTTTTAAATAATTTAACAAACTACTTTAAGTTAGTTTATGTATCTTGTGATGTAAAGGTTCTATATTTATCATTTATAATGATGCTTATAAATACACAATTATCTTCATATCATTTGTTGAAAGACTACTCTTGACTCATTGAATTAACTTGGCATGTGTGTTGAAAAATAATCACAAATGTAAGCCTTTATTTGTAGGCTTTTTATCCTCTTTTATTTATCTATATTCTTATCTTTTGATTTGATTAGTAGTGTTGATTCTGATTATAGCAAATTATTGAAATCACAAAGTTTAAGTCTTTCTTCCTTTTCAAAACAAATGATTTTTGGTTATTCTTGAGCCCTGCCTTTCCAAAATCAGCTTGCCAATTTTTTCACAAAAGCCTGCTGGGATTTGGATAGGTATTACCCTGAATCTGTAGATGAATATGTGGAGAATCGTCATTATAACAACATTAACTCTTTCATTCCATGACTGGAAACTTTTGCATCTGCTAGAAGAAAACACAGAGGGGGCATGACAACCTACAGACACAGTCAATGATTTTCTGAGTGGAACTTGTGGAACTCTGTAACTCAGGAAATAGTACCAAGAATCAAAAAATGAGATGACATTGAATTCAAAAGCGTCTTTGGATAAATTTTGCATTCATGTTCATGTTCTCTGGCTTTATTGTGATGTATGTGTTTGACTTCAGTATCAGGGTAACACCTCACAAAAGGAATTGAGAAGAGTTTCTTCCTCCTCTATTATCTGGAAAAGTTTGTGAAGGACTGTCATTTCTTCTTTAAATATGAAATAGAATATCTTGGTGAAGTCATCTGGGCCAGGATTTTCTTTGTGGGAAAATTTCTAATTACTAATTCAATTAATTTGCGTTACTAAAGTCTATCCAGCTAGTCTATTTCTTTTCGAGTCAATTTTAATTATTTCTGTCTTCCTTTTCATCAAAACCACTTAATTTATTTTTATAAAATTGTTCATAAAATGCCCCAAGCCTGCCACTTACTTTTGGCTAGTTCCCAGAGTCCTGAAACATATATATATATATATATATATATATATATATATATATATATATATATATTTCTAGTTGTATTGTCCTGTGCTAGGGAGAGGATTTCCTGAACTACTCACTCTACTTATTCCAGGCGACACACCTTTCTCTTGTGACTTTGATACCACATCTACACTTCTAAGTGTGGGGGACTGTGCTCCTTTGAGTTTCTATTCTATTGATGACTCCTCGAGGGGTCTTTCGTGGCCACTCCCATCTCAAATGCCTCTCCTTTTCCCTAGGCACTAACAATCACATCAGTTTATTGCTGTATGGATTTTCTATTCATGCAGTCACTCTCTCACTTGTGTCTGTGTGTTACCCCACGTCCACCTGGCCCTCCCTGGCAGAATGTCACACACACAAACAGACTTTCCTCATGCTTACAGCAGACACAAAGGCCTGCGGACTATCTGTTGTGAATGAGTGAAAGAAAGAATGAAGGGGAGGAAAAATGAAGGGTCACAGGAGGAGAGAGACACCCGCATGCAAATAACTGGATTTTGCTAGTACTTATTCCTACATTTTAAGTGTGTTTCTGGAGTGGGAGTGGAGGAAATGGTTTGAGGAGAGGCAAGTACACTGAGCTTCAACTGGGTGTAGACAGTGAGTAGGTGCTTATTGTTCCAAGCCTCCACTGCCACTCGGGCCAAGTGACAAATTCTGATCAGAAAGATGTACTATGTCTCTGCTGTCATAACTCAGCAAGGTATATGTTATTTTTCCCTTTAATAGGTAAGGCTAGTGAATGTTAGGGGGCGACCAAGCCCACCCAAATGACCAGAAGTGGAGCCGGCCTTCTTTTTAAATTTAGTTCAATAGATTTGAGATCCTTCTGTGATTTTACACCTCTGGGCAACCTACACAGGAGTAATTATACCATTAAGTTATTAAGAACAATTAACAGCATAGACAGTTTATTGCGAGTTAGGCAGAGAATCAAAAACCCCATTCCCCTTTTCCTTTTCCGTTCTCAATGTGAGTACACCTAATGTTTAGCATCATCGCAGTCCTGGCTAACTATCAAAATTATTTGTACGCTGACTCAATTAAAATTTAGAGAGGAAGAGCCAGCTAAGCATAGAAACGATCTCATTATATGACATACATGGCTTAAATGGAAGCCTTGTACTTAAGCACTTCAAATGTTTTTGTTCAGCCACTCACCCACCCAACATTATTTATTTCTGCTTTTATTTCCTCTAGCAGGGGATGCGGAGGTGGGAGACTTAGCCCTCTGCTGGAAGCTCTAGAGGGGGAACCAGGACCCAAGCCCTCATGTTTCTACAAATGCCAAGCAATCAACTATCACCTTCTGCTTCTGGCAGTGACTCACAGGGCACAGGCTGCTCGTGGGTCCCGGCGTGATTGCAGACTCACAGATAACACCGAGCATGGCAAGATCTATCCTCTTGCACAGATTTCTGGAAGTCAGAAGAGAATCTGGACACTGGCCCCTCCTGGGAGAATGATGTGGCTGTGGCCCCTGCCCTCTTATCCCACACTGCTTGGGTTACACCATACAGGAAACCTTGCCATTCTCTGAAATCCACTGCATCATAGTCTACAAAAGGCTGAAGCAAATCAGACTTTTTCTTTCTACATGCACTTAACTTGGTACATTAAAAAGAGATCTATGCTATTATCCCACCCAAGACCAACAGGATCAAACTGTATGAGTCTGGTGGTTGGAGTGATGAGGTGGGGGGTGGTAGAGGATTGACTTCTTTAAAAGCTCCCAGGTGATGGTAATGAGCTGCCAGGGTTGAAAATTAGAATAATATTAATCTCAAATAATCTCTTGGGTCCCTTCCAGCTCTGTGCAGAGATTCAAATATTCAAGAGATCACCCAAGAAAGGGTCATGGTCTCAAATTACATTTCCATGGCTGAGAGGCATTTCTAATACCTTGCCTTTGATAATGTCTTATGTTTTTCTAAGTACTTTCATATTCATTAAGGGAACAATCTTTAAATACTAATATTATGGGAAGTTAGGTATTCCAGGCATTTGACTCATGAAAAAAAAAATTCCAGATAAAAAAATTTCCCATAAAGGACAGTTCAGAGTTTCTTCCAAGGTCACCAGCCATTTAACCTCCTGGTAGACCAGCAGACCCAGACAGGCTGCTGATCCCATCGCAGAAAGCTTTCCAAGGAGAGATAGAGGGGATGGGCCAGGTCTCCCTGACACTCTGGTAGACAGGAAAGGCAGGCTTCACAGACTTCCAGACAGAGGAACCCCTCTGACACACAGAGAGTGGGGAGGCCTTGCCTGTCCAGCAGGCACACAGCCAACAGTCAGCTCTGACAGGAGATCACAGACAGCTTAACCCCGCTGTGGCATAAGCAGCCTCCCTCAGCATCAGCCTGGCTCCCGCTGCAACAGGGAGAATCATGCTTGTCAGGGCCCCTCACACTTAACCCTTTACTGTTTGCTAATGGGCTGTCAGGATCCATAAAAGAGTCTGCATTTATTTCTGCCATGTAATCCCCAAATTTATCATTTCCCCTAAGTATTAAGATGTTGAGGCTGATAGACTTAGCACTGGATTTAACAATCCAGATGGAGAAGTCTGAGCTCCTAGTACACCCTGGTGACCCTTGGCTATGCTGAAAATAGTGTTCAGATGCCTCTCCTCCCACCCCAAACTACATTCCTTTGTGCTCTGCATGACACACTCTGAATACCAAATATTACTGTGCCTGTACCTCATTCTAAGGAATCTAGAATGAAGCAGATGGTAGTGTCTCTGTTCCGCTCTTGCCTCTGAACACAGCATCCCTGTCAGGGCTCAGTGGCCCTCTCTCTCCTTTCTCCATGGCAGAAGAGGCTATTTTGGGTCTATGAGGTACGTTTTAAAGTGACAGTAATAATGAAAGTCCCGGTGTTGAGTTGGCGCATTCCCAGGACACCCAGACCAGCCCAAGGCAGTGCAGGCTTCCTGGAGGAGAAGACATCTGAGCAGAGTTGTGGGAGATACAAGCAGCAGACACTCCATGATCACTGGCCAGGAGGCAAGAGTCTCACAGGTACAGCAGCCTGACAGCGAGGCCTCACCCCACTGCATGTGGTACCTGTGAATTTTCATCTTGTTTGTAAGAACCACAGATGAAGTTGTTTCACCCCTGGCCAGGCTTGGAGTGTAAGAACCTGGAATTCTCTACTTGATGGCGGGGAGAGTGCTTGTGTGCATGGGGTCTTCCGTGCAGCCTACTCCGATCACAAGGCTTAGACTCAGGAGACTCAGGGGCTCTGTGTGCTTATCCAGGATCTTGCTGACACTTAGGCCCTTCAGAGCTTTGGCCAGGGTCTGATGGGCACTGAGATGATATGCCTGAGTGTTTAGGATACTAAGGCGTGTCCCAATTGTGAGCAGCAGGCTCACCTAGATCCCTGGGAGGCTGAACTCATGGTTCCTGAAACATCAACACATCATGATCCAAAGAGGATTTTTCTAGCTTTCCATTTACAACTAGACCTCTGGAGAGTGGTTCTGCTTGGGTGGGAGCACAGGGGAACATTCCAGGTGTGGTGACCTCTTCCAGCAGGTCACCACACCCGGAATGCAGATGGGTCTGTCTCCCATCTGCAAGCCTATACTGAGAGGGATAACTGGCTCATCTGCCTTTATTATAATGCCTTTCTTCAACAAAAGTGCCATTCTGAGAAATTTATTTCTCATATCCATGCATCATTTGGCAAGAGCAATGTCCCCTTTCCATGAAGCAGCCTGAACTTATACAGAAACGTATCTGCTCTTCTGATCACAGTGAGAGGTAACTGTGGCTTCTGCTCCAACCAACTAACTCCAGATCGCCCCAGGTGGGGTACCAGGTCTTGTCCTTATTCACACACCTCTTGGAGCACAGCACAGGGTAGCAAAGAAAGTGACTGCCAAAGAGCTTCAGAAGTGCTGGACCTGGTGGCCAGGTGGACCTGGCAGCCAAGAATAAATGATAGCAACATGGAGAAGTAAAACAGCTTTTTTTTTTTTTTAAGTTCTCTTATGCAGGAAGGAGCTTCAAGAGCTGACTTTGTATGTGCAGATTCCCACTAACCATGGGCCAGGAATCCTCCCGGTTTTACTGCTTTGGTATGAAACCCAAACAAGCTGGTAGCTCCCACCTATGGGGGAAAGGGAACTGTGTGTTTTGGAAGTAGGCCCTGGAGGTGTCTTGGCAGACATCAGAGGAGGAGAGTCAGGGAGGACTGTAGGATGGGCAGAGACCCTTTCATCAACAGTGCCATCTGTATCTCTAAGATGTATCTAATGCCCATATGGTGTGATTACAAGTGGAGCGACCCAGAAATCAAGTATACATGGTTGTCACAGGGGATGGGAAAGTGATGGGCAGGAAGGTCCCGCCAACTAGCAATGAATGTAGAGTTTCTTTACCACTCACCATAAAGAAATAATAAAAGTGTTAGTTGATGAATATGCTAATGACCCTGAGTCGGTCACTAACCAATGCATACATGAATCAAGACACTAAGTTGTACCTCACAAATATGTATAAATATTATGTGGTAGTAATAACAATAAAAAAGTTGAATATAGTCACAGGTTCTGGGAATAAGGATGTGGTGGGATGGTATTGTTCTGCCTACCACAAATGATTTATCAGTTTCATTTGATTACCTACCATAAGTTCATTTTACCAAAATTAAAAAAATAAGAATACAAAGTATATTTAACCACACATACAAAAACTAGAGCATCTTTGAAAACTAAGAGGTACACAATTGGGAAGCCCATTTCCAGATAAAAGTCCAGTGTCCTTGGCCGGCCCAAAGCCCTACCCTGATTCTCACAACTGTGAGTCATGTGGTGACATGGAGACAGGGCGCTGTTTGGTGGGTCTTCTATAATTCAATTTAGCCTCATCTCTTCTACTCTTCCCCATTTCTGAACACCAAGATTACGTACCTAGTTGCTTTCCAAACACAAAGAGCCATTGCAAAATAAGTCAGCATATCCCTGAGAATTGAAAAGTATGCTATGCATGAACAGGAGTCTGATTTCCCAGGTTGAACATTTTCCACTAGGCTCAGCCCTCAGACCTGCCTTAAGTCCAGCCTCTCTGCAGTCTGGTGTGACCTTGCATCTGGGGGCTGCCTCCTGCCCATGATGACAAAGCAGTATCCTTGGTTGATTCCAGGAAGAGACAGATAGCACCAGGCAGCATTGGTATCATTACTCTCTGGGTACTACTATTTAGAAATGAGAAAGAAATATATAAATGGCCCAGAGTAAACATTATCTTCATTTATTAATATTTCATTGTGGACATCGGAGTAAGCTTTATTGCTGCTAACTGGGGCAGATATTATTGGCAACCTGAATAAGGCAGAGATTACATCCTAAAAATATGGAGTCTGGATGAAGATGCCAGGAAGTTGAGTAGAAAAATAAATTTCCCTGCTCTGAAGGAGACAGTTAGTCCCAATGAGAAGAAAAAAAATTCCCAATATCAGGTATCATTTTAGAGAGAGGCTCTGGGTAGGCAGGGGCAGTGCTGACATGGGCATAAATGAAGGGGACTGCTAGACTTCTTAGAGAATCTTAGAGGCTTTAATGAAGAGGTAGGAATCTTTGTTAATTAGCACATTCATTGTCGAAATGCAAATGTGGCTGCTAACCCAAGCAGCTTTCTCTAAGTATACTGGCTGGCTGTGTCCTTGTTTACAAGGTAATTGTCCCCAGAACTCTTGTTTATATGCTGCTACCAGAGTAGGGGTGAGGGGAAGCTTAATGGGAATTCCAACAAGCTATGCACTTCTGAGTTTAGCAAAAGATGGAGTTGGTCAGGACAGAGTCTTAAGAACCAAGGACCTTAAGCAAGAGAAAAGGGAGAAACAAGACTGCCCCCATGGCTCTGCGGGGCATCAGCTATGGATTCATCTGCAGCCCGGGGACCTCTTCAGTAGATAAAGAATACTAAGACAGGCGTGGTACTACATGCCTGCAATCATAGTACTTGGGAGGCAAGAGTATTCTTCTTGTAGGTCCAGTTATTGTCTTTATTTTTGAAGCAAGAAAACTAAGTCTTAGTAAGATTAACTCAAGTCTTTTAGCTTACTCACTGGGGTTAGAACGAGGTCTCTCTTGCCTGAGTATATTTCTCAGGTATACTTACCACTACAGGTAAACAAGACAGTGTATTTCCTCTCTAACCTACCAGGTTTGTCCCTTTCCATGTGGGTAATCAACTCTTATTTGCACTCCAAGATTTTGTACTTGCTTATAACTCCCTAAATACAATGTGTGAATTCATGCTTCAATGCCTTTGTATTTGTCCTTTATTTTGCTTTAATTCTATTAAGAAAAGCTTATCAAAACTTGGAAAGAGACTAAAAAGATTATTATATGACCTCTTAAGGCTATGCAGGGCAGCGGTCAGAACTCCATAGTCTGAAGGTCAAATCTAGCCAATCATCTGTTTCTATAAAGTTTTATTTAAACACAGCCACGCCTACTCATTTTAATATTGTCTAGGCTATGTTTGTGCTATAATGGCTGAATTAAATAGTTACAATACATACCATATGACCCACAGAGTTTAATATATATACTATATGGGCCTCAACTGAAATAGGTTGCCTACCCCTGTTCTAGGGAGACTTGTGTGTGTTTGATTTACTATTTACTATGGATAAGAGCCCAGCTATTTTGTATTCTGTTAAGGTTAATGGTGAATTTATAGCATCTCTGACAAAGAGAAATGCTGGTAGAAAGGAATCTTAAAGTTGTAGTTTTATTGCCCTGCAAGTTTAGGCAGCTAGCTAGCTAAGTTGGCTATTTCTTCTCAGCATTCATTTCACAGACTATATAAAATCTCCCTCCCCCCTTTTTTTTTTAACTGATTCTGTCATCTTACTGGCTCCCTCATTAAAAAAGTTATAACCTGGGACACACACACACACACACACACACACACACACACACACACGTGTGCACGTGCGTGTGCATGCGCTTTGAGAATTTTTTTGACAAGCTCCTCCACTCCAAGCACACCTCACTACTCAGCTGGGTGCCCCCTTTCTGGAAAGTCTTCCCGAAGGACATCTTCCTTCTCAACCTTGGTACCTGCCTCCTTCTCTGTATCTGAGCATCCTGGGTACCCTTTCCCTGGCACTAATTCTCAGTCTGTGAGCGAATCAAGAGATGCTGAGCACACAAGGATTAAACCTACTCCAGGGTCTTTGAGGCGAAAGAGCTCAGGTGCATGCAGAGAGAATAAGGCAAGACTGGTGTTGAGGGGTCCAGGACTTGGTGAAACACTGAATTAGACTTTTGATCCCTTTACAACCACCTTTCTCTATCTCCAGCACCAACTCTCTAACTCTCCAGACTCTTGAAAGCCCCAGTGACCATGGCAAAGCTTCGTGTTGGAGACAGAAGTCTGTAGCTGGCTTTTTAGTTTCTGCATAATACCTAGCTCCATTTGCAAGTTCCTTGTGCATGGATGAAAATCCTCCAGCTGTTATTATCTTCTGAGATTAGTGTGGATTTCTGGCAGGTAGTGTTCTCTGCATCATTAAAGAAGGACTTAGTTTTCTGCCATGGGCTCTTTTCAGATTCTTGAAGTTATTCTCTTCCTGCCCACCCCCACCGGAACCTAACACCACAGGCGAGAGGCAGGGCTACACTTGCTGTCACCCTCTACTAGCACGTTGTCCCTGGGGATTGCAGGATGTGTTGTATAGTAAAAAGAGGTTCATTAGCCCTCATCCTACACCTCACACCTGCCTGACTCTACTTTCTGGACTTCAGATAAAGTTTCAAAACCTGTCATTCAAGTGATCTCTATAGGAGATGTCAACAAGGCAATAGCGGGAGAGTCAGAGAAGGTCTTGGGGAGGGATGCCATGATGCTGGGTACAGCCCTCTGTTCAGAAGTCAGTCTTCAACACAACGTTAAAGAAAACGAGATGCTCACCCTCCCCAGCCACAGGAATTTTCAGAGCCTTGTTGGAGAAGGAAACCTGCCCCTGGAGCCAAGGTAGAAAATTAATGAAGAAAGGGTAAATAGGTATTGGTTACATCGGTTCTGGTCCTCTTAGATCTCATTAAGATTCAAACACCTGGGCGACCAATGTCTCAGTGACCACAGCAAGGCTTTGTAGATTCATAGCTCTCAAGTCTGGCTATCACCAGCCCTCACATCCCCTGTGCTACCTCGGCCACAGAATGCACTCCTATTGAAACGCCATCTATCATCTCCTGAAGGAAACCTTTGGGATAGAGAGAAAGTAACCAGCCAATGTTTCTTGAATAGGTAAATGGATTGTTCTTTTTGAGAAAGGATTTCCATTTCACAAATGGAACATAGGCTTTCTTTTTTAAATCCCCTAAACTCCACCTGTGCATTCTAAAAGTAATTGGACTGTGACTCAATGACAAAGTAGAGTGCACATTCATGGTCCAAAATGAGGAAAACACAGTCAGCCACAGTAACGAATGAAGCTAGTCTTGACAAAATCACAGGGTTTGCACAAGAGTGAGAACGTTGGGAAAGGAGGGGGGAGGCTGGCTGGGATGCAGGAAATACACCTGTACGAGTGTACATGGCCACGTGTTTGCAATACATGGAACCATCTTGAAGGAATTCCCTTCAGTACAGCTATAAAAGCAGCCCGGCTGGCATCACACATTAGGTAGATTAAGCTGTTATATATGTGGAGCATAATAAAAAGGTCTTCTTATAGGAAATTATGTCTCCCACCTGCTACTGTGTCCTGCTTTAACAGAAGGAAGCCACTCGGTCCCCAGAAGATTTTCAAATCCATTACCAGAGTAAAGAAAATCAGTGAAAAGCATGCTGAGATGCCTGGGACTGAAGGCTTCCTTTGTGGAGAGCAGTCTGGTGCTGATGCAGGGGGAGCCACGGAGGGCCCTGGTCTGCATACAAAGACCGAGAAAAAGAATGCAAAGCAATTGAAGAGATTCATTGCTGATTGACTCCAACTTAGAGCAAGAGAGATCCGTTTGAACCAGAAAGAGATGCTTTAAAAGTTTAAAAGCTTGATTCAGGGGTTCTTTACACAAAGAAATAAAACTACAGAGTTCAGCTCCTTCCTCCAACCTCAAGGAACTAATAACTATTTGGTTTTGATCCAACAGTTTAAAGTCAAAAAAGCCACACCTGCATTTTGTTAACTCTGCCATTTCATGAGTGAAAGCTCTGTACCATGACCACAACTGTTTGTGCTTTGCAAGCCTAGGAGACAGAGTCAAGACACAACACCAGCTTTCCTTTCTATGCAACGACAGTCAAGGCTAATTCATAGGAGCACTGTTCTTATGGAGCCCATGTTAAACCTCAGAATCTGAGGTTCATAATTTCCTATAAGAAAACCTTTTTATTATTTTTCTAGGTTCCCATAATTAGGTGACCGGATTCCTCTCTTGGATTAGAATCTATTTTCTTTTCTTGATGACAAACAATAAACAGGTTCCACATACAAAGTCTTCAAGCCTTCCATTTCTGTGCTTGTTTTCCCTCTGATAAAGCAAATCAGGGTAGGTTATGTGAATAGATATACAGTAGACCTGTAGGAATTTGATGAAAATTCATGTGAAAACAAGAACACACAATTGACCCATTAACAATTCCCGAGAGCAAAGTGAAAGAATGCATTACCTGGACATGATGAAAGCATGTTTGCTCCAAAGGCTTATTCTCTGTTGCCTTTGGAGGGGAAATGAACCACTGAGGGCTTATACATTCAGAGCCCCAGCCATGTTTAGCAAGTAGGGATGCTGTAGTGTGTGTTTTAACAAAGAGTCAGATGTTTGTTTTCCCCCAAAACTACAGAACCATGGGCAGTTCATATATACATGGTAGGTAATTCCCTCTTCCTCCCTCAATTTAGGCTTCAGGGGAAATAACAGAAGCTCACCAGTGTGGTGCACTTTGGAACATCGCCTTTTAAATAGTCATTACACACAGCCAGAGTGCTCAAGTTTTAGCACTCAGCAAAACCTGCTTAGACGCTGCATCTCTCTTAGACTCTGAGTCACTAGGGATGACCTTGTTTAATAATCTCTCTTTTTTAATGTGAAAAAGTTCAAGACAAAAAAATGCATTTTTTTGTTTGTTTATTGGTGGTGGTTTAGGAGGAGATCTTACTCAGTGTTTCAGTCAGTGGTGCTCTATGAGAAAACCAGCCCAAAATAGTTTGGTTCAAAATGTGCATGATTCTCTGGAGGAGAGAGAATCTGGGCCCCTTTTAAGAAAATAAAACTTGACTCATGCTGTGGAATCCCTCCCAGGAGAGAAAAGTTGTGAAACATAAAGGTTAGAAAAGATACTCTTTTATTGTTTACTATCAGCTTATTAGGAAAAAAAAAAGAAAAGAAAAGAAAAAACGATGGGCTAAGGCGTTAGTTTGGGGGAAATTTTTGCTATCAGCTTAGGCAGGTTAAGTGGATAGGCAGGTACAAGATCCCAGTAATACTCAGATTAACTATCATTCCAGAGGCATCTACCAATCTCTGCATACACTTCACTCTCTGTCCATTACCCATAATACTCAAAGCCATCTTCAAGAATATTAATATGTTACTTTTGTAGGGGGGCACTGTGAGATGCTGGGAGATAAAGTTATCATCTACCAGTCACTGGGGAGAGCAGGAAGGTGGCTCTACAAAGAGACTCAAAGGAAGGTTCAGCCCCAATTTCGGATTAAAGAAAAAAGATTCCTAATAGCTCTGTTCACAGTTTCTTCATATCTGACTCTTGTCCCTAAAATTAATTACCATTTTATTCTCTGAAGTCAATCACATGTTTTGATCTCCTCTGTTCCAATCATATGTTGTGCTAGGAACACTTTTTGGCAGATACGAATGGTCAAAATTGGAAACATGGTAAGTCAGATCATTGAACAGGTATGTGAACTTGGGGTGGGAGGAAAAAAGAATATTTAAAAGGGGGAACCCAAGATGGGGCGTCCAACACACTGTCCCTTCCTCTCACCTTCTTATTCTAGCACCCTGTGCCCTTCCCCGATTTAAAAAAAAATACCCAATGGATTTGTTTGTGTCACTGTACGTGGAGTGACCGTGTCGATTTGGCTAATAGAGAATTCTGAATTTGAATGAATGGTATGCTATCTTAGGAATTTTCCAGCCAATTCAACTGGCACGGAATAAACACCTCTGAAATGATGAGAATCATCCGAATGTTTGCACGCTTGGAGGAGTGAGGGATGGCACGAGAAGTGATAGCAGGATTTGGGGCTCTGCCACCCCCCCCATCTCTCATATTCTGGGTATTGATTTGGAAGAGATTTCTGAATCTCTCCGCTCATTCCTCTGGATGCAGACCCAGCCTGGGAAGCCATGCATGGTGTCAGTAAGCCGAGATGATGGGCTATTATATCTAAGAGTAACATATTGAACCAGCAAACATAGATAATTGAGTCGCCTTTAGAATGATCATCCTTGGTGATTCGAGGCTCTGGATTCCTTGAAATGAGGAGCAGCTGTGCCTTTAAAATACCACCCGGCAAATATATACACTCCCATTTCCAGCCCCATTCTGAAGAAACTGCAGTCTGGGGTAAGTTGGGAGCAGCCGGTGAGTCTGTCCCCTCCGCCCTCCCTCTCGCTTCTGGAAAAATCCAAACGGAGCTCAATGGCAGCCACACATGCTCCCGTGTTGGAACACATGCCCCGCCTGCTGCTGCTTCTGAGTCCCGGCATACCCCCTCCCCACAAAAGCCACACAGGAACATCAATGGCAAATCCAGCATAAAGCAGCCTGCACCCACCCAGTGCCTATTTGTCTCGAGCCCCCCCACCCCATGACTCCTGGGGAGCAGCCTGGCAGCCAAGCAGACCTACTCCTTATGTAAGACAAAATCAAGAGAATAAAAGACAAATAAAGGCAAAAGAGGCTATGATACCATCCAGAACAGAACCTAAGCCACATGGTCCCACACATTTCCCAGTCCTGAAGTGCCCTTAGAACAGACGGCGATGGTTGGATGCAGTCAGATGTGCCCAGACAGCATCAGGGTTCATTCCAAACAGGCTGCCTGCTTGGAAATGCCAAAGCCCCGTTTCTTTCCATATTTCCCCAGAGCTGTCAGTGTAGAGAGGGCCTGATGCCCCATTGCGAATACAGCATGTATTTGCTTTTCAAATCCTCCAAGCTGTGTGCAGCAGGCTGCAGAAATAATGGTGAATAAAATATGGTTCAACACTCGTAGAATGATGGGGAAGGGAAAGATAGATAAATTCACTTTGTGTGGCATAATGGGGTCTGTATGTGTGCACTGTTGTGTGACCAAAGTTGAGGAATGGGACTGAATGGCGTTTTCAGGGGAGATAGTCCAGAGGCTGTAGCTGCTGGCTGGGATATCCAAAGAAGAGAGGGAATTATTCAGGGAGAGGGCTAGTTGGTCCCACAAGGGAAGGTATTTCAGGTATAGGGGACTGCATGGCAAAAGCCCAGAGGCCAAAAAGAGCGTGCCACTTGTAGAAAAAGTATCAGGTGTAAAAGATTAATGTTTAGAAGTATTCCTGGCGCTCTCTCTGCCCTGGGATGGAATCTCCCAGCGTACATCTTGACTTAGGACTGGATGGACAACTCGGTTGGACCATCTGTATATTAGTGGACATGATGCAAGCAAGGCTTTGTATGTGTTTGTAAAGTCAGGCTCGATCCTCTCCCTGTGGCCAGGACTCGATGTCCTGAAATGTTTTAGAACCAACAATAACAAAGTACATGTACAGCAGACACAGACTCAATATCAGCTGAGCCTGGCCCAAGCAACCAAATTCCAAAAGAGAACAGATGTGAACAGTAAATAAGTGCTTATTGGTATATGCCAATAATCTCTGGAGGGGTTTGTTATGCAGCATTGCTGAAAATACTGTAGACTGACACTCTAGGCACAGCAAAAGATGGGAGAGAGGAGGTTGGAGAAGAATAAAACTAACGATCACGGCAACAAACACAGCCAAGAACCAAAGGGGACAAGAAGTGGCCCCAAGATGCAGGGCAGAGGCTGCCTTTTTTTCGATGGTCACCCAAGTCTGTTGCTGAGCATGGTTTTGAGGTCATAGCGGGTATTCAGAAAGGACAGTTAAATGACCAGGCCAAGATGTCATCAGCAAAAGCCACTAGATTGTGGAACTGTTAGAGGCAAAATTTTAGCTACAGCCACAGCCTAGAAAATCTTGCAATTTCGAGTAAAATAGTCTCTACTGTTCTAGTAAAACAGTCCTCTTTGTATGCCATGTAGTGCTTTAAGGTCTAGTAGAAGAGACGTATGAACTCAATATAGCCATAACATGGATGAATATGAGAAATGAGCCAAAATCCATACTCTCACTCTATTTTATCTAAAACTTTAAGGCTCAAGAAAAATTTCAAAGCCTTTACCATAGATAATATTAGGTACAATAAAATTCCCCGTTACTGGATCAGATACATTTATTCAGTAAACTTTTGAGTGGCCAGTGTGTGCACTATATTGGAAAATCCTGCAAGACAATTTTTTTTTTTTTTACAAGTAATGATTTAGCTGGACACGGTGATCCACACCTGTGATTCCAGGACTTGGGAGGCTGAGACAGGAGGGTGGCAGGTTTGTGGCCAGCCTCAGCAATTTAGTGAGACCCTGTTTCCAAATGAATAATAAAAAAGGGCTGGGCTTGTAGCATGGAGGTAGAATGTTCCTGAGTTCAATCCATAGTACAGAATAAACAAGCAAACAAACAAACAAACAAACAAACAAATATGTAAAGATTTATGTGCGATTTTACTTCAAGTACACCAGCAGCGTGAACCTTTGTTGAGCTAACCTCCTAGTCATTGCTGCTGTGTTTTAGCCTCAAAATGGGCTTTTTAAGGGTGAAATGGAGCCTTTAGATTTGGGATTTAAAAGGTCAACAGAGCCACCTGAGGATATCCAGGGGAAGTACAGTAAGCAAAACGCCAGTGCCATCTTCCTGTAGCAGAGCTCAGGGGCAGTTTTTCTGGTTATCTCTCAAGGTGCCAGAGAGGACCTGCAGAAGCTGGTCAAAGAGCCCGAAAGCACCAGGAACCATGGGGAGAGGTGGGAGGAACGGCCCTATGGGAAGATTAATTTGGGGAGGGAACTGAGGCAGATGACACCACACGTCTTACTCCATGTACTCTTGGTACAAGGTGACAGTGACTGTCCTCTCATCTGGGTGAGCTTGTGACCACGGAAAAGCAACCCCCTCGTGAGTTTGAAGGCCTGATCATCAGAGGAATATGTGGTCTCCAAGGGGTTCTCCTGATGCTTGCCTTTGGAGGCTTGAGATGTAGGTAAGTGTCTGAGTACCCCAAGGCCACCATGCTGTGAGGATACCCTGGACCACAGGGGGAGGCCATGACTACAATTTCTCATCGTAGCCACCGTGTAGCTCTGTATGACAGACAGCGCCAACTGCCTGACCTGTGAACCAGGACAGCTTGGAGTAATTCCAGAGTCCAGGTATCCGTGCACATCCAGCCTTTGTATATTCCTAGTGAGGGCCCAGACAGTCAGAAACAGGGTCAAGTCATCCCAGCTGTGCCCCATGAATGATACCGGCTTTACCTTTCTGAGTTTGGGGTGCTTTGTTATACAGTAAGCAATAACTCAGGAGCATGATGGTGTTTCTTCTTGTATCCTTTGTAGGTAATGGTTAGCAGGACATCTGCCCTACACAGGCAGGAAGTGTAGGACCTTCCCATCCTTAAGCAGAAAATAAAGCATACGAAAGAGAAACCGGGACCTATCATTATACAGGACCTAGAAAGACACGCACCTCTTAGGACGGTGCATTCTCAACCAAGGGTGATTTTTGTCCCTCAAGGAACATTCAGCAGTATCCGGAGACATTTCTGATTCTCACAACTTGGGGGAGACATGCGACTCCCACCTAGGGGTGGGGCTCAGGAATGCTGTTAAGCACAGCGGTGTCGAGGTCGAGAAACTTTACTTTAGAGAACAGAAACCTCTCAGAGCTGGGTAATTTGCTACGAATGCTCCATTTCACAGAGGAATGTCAGCTGGGCCAGGAAGACAAAGCTGTGACAAGGTATGATTGAAGATTCTCCTTCCCTTCCTCCCAGTATTAAATAAATGACGCTGCATCTGCAGGCTGTCTTCTCCAGGGTGCCCAGCCCCCACGACACCCTCTCTGAACCTGCCTGCGGCACCAGGCTCTCTGAAGCAGAACAATTAGCCACCTGCTCTTCGACTCACTCTGGAGAATCGTTTCTTTTGGAAAAAAATACATATTCATTAAGGATAGTGAATTTTAGGACAGCATGTCTACTGCAGGTGGCCAAGAAACTGCTTCTGAAGTGGCAGCTATATAATTCCAATGTACACTTAAAAAGCCACGGGGCAAGAGTGTCCTACAATGGACTCACTCATCCCACTAACAGTTGAACCCGATGTGCCTGGCCCTGGGCTGGGTGCTGGGTGTTTTGAATGGATGTAGACTTGAGGCAGACTGTCCTCCAAATTGCCGGGGTCTTTGCAGGTGGCTAGATAAGGACTTCTTTCAGTGAGATTTACGCCCTGTTTATAGCAGTAAGGAAAACGTGGGACTGAAAGTCCCCTTCACTTTTACAGGGAGGGCAGAACCTCCCCGGCTGATTTATGGGCCTGCTCGCGCGGCACCATCAGAAGCTACTCTGGACGCTACACACTCTTTGAGGCGGGCAGCACAGGCCGAGGTCAGAGACACTCAGCCGAAACTGAAGCCCATGGCCAGACAAGTTCCCAGAACAGGCTGTGGAGCAGGGATGCAACACAGCACTGGGAACCACGCGGAGACAAAATATAAAGAAAAGAAGGATGTCTTATGAGATGTTGCCTTCTTCTTTTTTTTTTTTTACAAAAATATATTTTTAATATTTCAGATGATATGATACAATAAAAAGAAAATCAAAATATTCAATGGAGAAGACTGGGGAGAGGGACTTTACAGTAGAGAAATCTGACATTAGGATGATGACCTCAGCCAGGAGACCAAGGTCGACCACATCAACAGAGTGGTAATTCAGTCAGGTACCTGGAGACCACGTGACTACAGAGACACTTTACCTCTGTGCTGACTTCCTCCTCCAACCCCATGTAACCCCAGTGTGTGTATGCGCGTGTGCGTGCGTGCGTGCGTGCATGTGTGTGTGTGTGTGTGTGTGTTATTAGGGATTGAATCCAGGGGCATTCTACCTCTACCTCTGAATTACTTTTCATTGTTTATTTTTTTTAATGGAGCACTCTAGTACCTTTTATTTATTTATTTGAAACAAATTCTCACTTAATTTGCTGAGACTAGACTTGAACTTGTGATCTTCCTGTCTCAGTCTCTCAAGTACCGGTATTAGAGAAATGCAGCACCACGCCTGGCTCTCAGTCTTAATTATAAGAAACCCCAGAGGCAAACCCCAGGAGAAGGATATTCCTCAAAATACTTGAACAGTTATACTTCAGAACCATCAAGATCATTCACAAGAAGGAATGTCTAAGAAATCGGCAGACTGACGCAGAGCTTAAGAAGACATGATGACTATCTACAGTGGTGTGTCCTGGGTTAGGTTCTGAATCAGAAAAGAAGGATATTAGCAAAAAATTGAGGAAATCTGAAAAAAGTGCCAACTTCAGTTAATAATAATCAATCAACGCTGGTTTGTTAATTGTATCAAATGTACCATATCAACATAAGATATGGATAGCAAGCTTAAGTAGGAGTAGAATTCATGGCAGTTCTATGAAGCATCATTTGAAAAACTTTCCGTTTATCTCCAACTGCTCTTATAAAATAAAGAATTCTTAAATAACAAAAGGAAAATGAAATATCATCCATAATTTTTTCCCTCCAGGTAAAACTAACGTTAGTAAGGGTTACAGCCATCCCTTTGCATTTCCAGTCATCCAAGATACATATTTTGATTACTTTTTAACCAAAATGGAGTTGTTCTATACTTAGAGCTTTTAAACCTTTTCTACACTCACTCTGGCCCTCTGGCCAGCATACATTACTACCCTGTTCCATATTCAGGGGAAAGTGAAACACACGTAAGAAAGAAATTAAAACTCCTAAAAAGTCAAGCATATTTCACCAATTAGGCTGGGCCGAGATAAAATGCATATTTCAGGAGGACATCTGCTAGGCAAGGACTAGTTTAAGCAAGATGATAAAGGATGCATTCAACTCATAGGAAGAGTGGGAGCAGAGCCCAGCTCCTAGCATTGACTTTCATACTACTCACTTGACAAACACCACCGCTTTCAAATCTTGCAGAAATCCTGCACAAGAGATCCAACTGTCCCTATTTAACTGAGCATGGCGACACACGCTTATAATCCCAGTTCTTGGAAGGCTGAGATAGATCCTAGGTTGGAGGCCAGCAGGAGATAAATTAGTGAAACCTGGCTTCAAAATAAAAAATAATAATAATCAAAAGGGGGTTGGGGATATAGCTCAGGGTAAAATGCCCCTGGGCTCAATCTCCAATTTAAAAAAGTTGCCCCTGTTTTTAGGAAAGGGAAGCGAGGTTTGGAGGAATATCTGTGCTTCGCCCTAATTACATACCACTGAGTATGTGGATAAGCAGTGTCCCAGGTTGAAAACACATGGGTTCTGTTTTCTGCATAGTGAGCTCTGTTGCTGTGACTGGGTCGAGCTGCTGGACACAAGGAAACTAAGTTCCTGGGTGGGTGAGTAACCCCAGCTCAGCTCTCAGACAACATTCTTTAAACATGCACAGGGCAATTGTCCCTGCACAGTTTGAATATCTGATTGATGTCTGCATTTCTGTGTGTCCCGTGGAGAACCTTAGCTCAATGCAATTCTGTTAAGGACAATAGCTTCTAAGCTTCTGTTTCAAGGCCACCTCTGAGGAACAATGCCGGGCTGGATGCAAAGATTCCCGGGTTCCAGCCCTAGGAATCTCATTTAGTATGGTTTAGTTTATGACTTGGGAACTATTTTCTTTTTAAGTTCCCCTGGTGATGGTGATTACAATCAGGTTTAGAAACCATGAGATAGTGGGTCACTTTTAGCTTTAAGATTCAAAGAGCAATTGATTAGCAAATTAAATCCTTATAATTACTCTTTATAAATCTCACTAATTCCAAAGGGTCTCTTCTGGTCTTCTTAATACCATTTCCCTGGAGAAAGGGATGAGGGAAGGAGGGAGGGAGAGGAAGGGAGAGAGAGTGGAGAAGGAGAGAGAGGGGGAAGAGAGAGGAGGAGGGAGAGAGGGAGGGAGGGAGAGAGAGAGGGAGGGAATGAATGAGAGAAAGAGAAAACCACAGCTTGCTAGCTAGAATTCTTCTAATCTCCACAAAAGAACACTCCACTCACTGGTCACGAGAACAGAACTCTTCTTGAGATTTCAAAAGAGCACAAAATAACCAGCAACAGCCCTGTTGTTCTTCCCTCCAATCCCTGTGGTACAGACAAGGTACCAGAGGTAGCAGAGTTCCAGGGGCCATGTTCAAGCCTGGATTGTCCACCTGGAGTGCAAAAGAGCAGATGGTGCGGCTGTCAGTCACGCCCGCTGACACAGGGCAGCTTTGGTGACATGAGCCACGCATGGTGTGACACATTCTCATTTCCTTCTAATAGAGCAGCATATGCAGGTCTGTGTCTGGTGGCCAGAGCCCTCATCTCTGTCCCCTACCTCATTAGAGAGGAGCCCATAAAGCCCGCCCCACTGTCTGTTTGGAAAATCAGACAAACTCAGTGCACAGTAAATTAGGATAGCAACTGGCCAGGCCAAAGGGGGACAGGGAGGGCTCTGCATCCCTACACAGAAGCATCTTTAGGCTTGGAGGAGGGGTGGTCCACACTTCTCCTTCTCATCTGTAGGATGTGTGCTTCCCAGGCTCAGGCAAGGAAAGCTCCCTGGGAATTAGTGCCCACATCTCTGCAGTAAAGGGCACTAGCCTTTGCACATTTACCAGACAACCTCATGGGATTCCCAAAATAAGTGCTTGACCATCTAAGAGGACATCACTTACTGAGTGGATGCAGATGGGGTCCATTGCTTAGATTCTTAAAGAAAAATGAGCACAGTCAGAGAAGTGGGAGGAAAAACAGGGGGTGTTCTTGCTATCCAGAGGTCTGACATCAATGACCCTCTGCATCAAAATTACTGTGGATCATTTTTTATTCTTTTTGTGGTACTAGGGATTGAACCCTGGGGCATTCTACCTCTGAGATACACCCCAGCCCTATTTTTTATTCTTTATTTTGAAACAGGGTCTCACTAAATTGCAGAGGGTCTCACTAAGTAGTTAAGGCTGGCTGCAAATCCTGCAATCCTCCTGTCTCAGCCTCCCAAGTACTGGGATTACAAGCATGCGCCACCATGCCCAGTTGGATCACCTTAAAATGAACACTCCTGGACTCCATCTCCGGTGTACTGAACAAGAAGCTCTGGAGGAAATGCCTAGGAATCTGCATTTTTACGAATCTGGAGTCAAGAGCTTGGGCTTCGGAGCCAGAATGCCTGTTTCCACCACGACTCCCTCACTAGCCCAGGTGCTCTGCTCAAGAGAGCCGCTCTGTCTATTAAATGAGCAGCATGCTAGTATCCACCTGTATTAGTCAGCTTCACAGGACTATAATGAAATGCTTGAGATAGTTAACTTGTACGATAAAATATTTATTAGCTCACGGTAGTTGTAGAGGCTGCAGTCCAAGATCAGGTAGACTCATGCTTTGGGTTCCAGGTGGGAATGCCAGATAGCAATGGCAGAGAGTATACAGTCAAGAAAACCATTCATCTAATGTCCAGGAAGCAACACACACACACACACACACACACACACACACACACACACAGAGAGAGAGAGAGAGAGAGAGAGAGAGAGAGAGAGAGAGACAGACAGACAGACAGACAGACAGACAGACAGACAGACAGACAAAGAGGGAAGAATCAGCCAGGGCCTCACACTCACAATCACCTTTCAGGACATACACAATGACCTAAGAGTCTTCTTAAAGATCTTATTTCCCAAAGGTTCCACCATCTCCCACTAGATGGTGGACATCTAGTGGGAGATGGTGGCCTTGATAAAGGCCTTGAGGACAAGGCCTTTAATACGTGTGCCTTTGGGGGACATCCATTCATCCTAGAGGATCATCCCACACAGTAATCTTATGTGGAAACTTAAACCAGTTAGCACATTCAAACCCCTTCAATTAGTTCAAGGCCACAAGAAAGGATTCTGTTAGTATCTAAGGGCTTCTGAAGGGACAGTGTTGATTATATTTCAACTAATGTCAAATGTCATGGGGCCTAAATGGAGTCTCAGGCTCCATGACACCCTAGCAGAGATGGCAGTATTCATGGGCCCATTCCAGAGCTCAGGGAATCAGGCTGAAGACTGTTATCTTCTTCACCTCAGGGAGACAGTCCCACAGGCTGAGTATGTCTCCATGAGCTGTAATACATGAATGTCTACCTCTTTACACATAGCTTCACACATAGATGCAGCAACTTGATTGTCCTCCTGAGAGGAATACAAACTTCTCAGCACTTGAGATTGTGACCTTATCTGGAAATAGGGTCTTTTGCAGAGCAGGGTAGATAAGGTCATCAGTGTGGACCTTAATCCAATATGATAGCTATCCTTAATAAAAAAGACAATTGGGACACAGGGAAAGACATTTTCTAAGGGAAGAAAATGTGGAGATACAGAAAGAATCACATCTGCAAGCCACAGAGCTTCTGAGGCTACCAGAAACTAGGAGTGGTCTGAAACAGATTCTCCCTGACAGCCCTCAGAGACCAACCCTGAAGATACCTCGCTGTTGAACTTCCAGGCTCCAGAAAAGTGAAGTTCTGTTGTCTAAGCCACCTGATTTTATATTTGTTTTGATATACTCAATAACCCCGAATGGGTAGTAAATGGGACTCTAGAATTAGAGCCGGAAATTTCAAATTTCAGAATTTCAAACTTCAAGTTCCTAAATTCTGGACCCTACATCTGGCCTGCTGAGTGTTAACTGAGGCAACGTTTTGTTATGGTTTGAATAGATGGTCCCCTGGAAAAGCTTGTGGATTGGAAATGCAAAAATGTTCAGAGGTGGCGCGATTAAATCAGTCCTCTAATCTCATCCGTGGATAATTCCACTGAAGCATTAATGATTTGGATGGATTTACGGGCTGGTAATTTAGGCAGGTGGGGTGCGGCTAGAGGAGTTAAGTCACTGTGTGGGTGGCTTGGGGGAGTGTATCTGCTCCTGGTTGCTTCCTGTCTTCTCCCTCTGCTTCTTGCTACCATCAGCCTGAGCTTAGCTTTCCTGTGCCATGCAGTACCGCCAGGATGTCTGCTTTGGAGTCGACCAACTGTGGACTGAACCTCTGAAACCTGAGCCTGAACCTCTCCTCCTTCTAGTTATTCTATTTTGGAGAGAGCAGTGATGCTATGAGCTGGAGGGAGGTGGCTGGTCAGTTCTTCCCTCGGTATTCATCCTCTTGGGGGACAGAGGGGTGGAGAGATGATGGAGACCATTCGCCCTCCCTTGCCTGTGAAGAGGTACAATTCATGATGACTGGAGCAGGGGCACTTAGCAGCCTTCTGTGGCCCACTGTCCAAGTGAATGCTGACAATCAAAGCCTTTGACAGCCACTTCCCTGCGGCACAGTTCACACAGGGCAGCAGCAAATGGCTCCATGAAAGAGAACACAAAAGCCTGCCCCTCCAGGGCTTCAGCTTTTGAGATGGTGAAAGCAGTTGGTTTTCAGCAAGATCCTGGCAAATCTGCACCACCTTTGACAGGCAAATGGAAGCCAGGGTGCTGTGGGTTTGGCAGAGGGTCAGTTCCCCGCTCCACCTCAGGCAGGGAGGGGGATTCTACACTAGACAAAGTCAAAGATCTGGGTGCTGAGAATCAAGAGAGCCTGACCATGCCACCAAGCTTGCTGTGCCTCCACAAGTGCAGAGAGGCTGGCCAGCAGGCAAAGTCTGAGACCTAGAAAGGAGGAGTCTAAGCCCCTGGAAGGTTCTAGAGTCCCTTCAGGGTTTGTTCCCAGCTGAGGTCCAGCCTCACAGCCTCATTTCCCCACACCCACACCAGGCTTCAGCAGTGCTGAACAACTGGTTGTTACACACGAGTTCCAATTGTATTTTACACACACACACACACACACACACACACACACACACACACACACCTGCTTTGTGAGCTTAGACTTGACCTCTGGGAAATAGAGATGTAAATATCAATTCTCTGTGGCTACTATAAGGATTCCACAATATATAATTGTTTAAAGTGCCTCACAGTGCCCAACACAAAGTCAGCACCCAGTGCTACCTAGTATTGACCATCATTAACTCATTGATCAATAACCTAATTTGCCAGTATTCAATCCACAAATCACTGCTGATTGACAACAGATTTGTCAACAACAAAAAGAGCAGTTCTAGGCATCTTTAACCCCGTTCCTGTAGAACTTCCAAAGCTCAGTCATGAGGTTGTAAGAGTCTACAGAACATTTTCTGGTGTCCAGTTCAATTCAGACTCTTGGTGTGGTCTGGCATCCCAGTTCCCTGGGAGGTCAGGGACAGGACCATAGTAGGACCATGCACACAGCCATCCCCAAGCCTTCTGTTAGATCATTTCCCCTTCTCTTGGAGATTGACTTGCTTAATCTCACAGCTCCTCATTATCATGGTATATGATGAATTCATAGCAACACTGCAGGAATAGCAGCCTTCTGAAAAGACTTTTTAAATAATCATATTTTCCATTCTGTATTTATTACAAGTAATGGCAACCAGTGAGAAATGTGATTTCCAAGGCTTTCACCCTGATTTATCCCATCTTTAATTATCTTTGGGACACTGACTGTCTCCACTCAGGTGCATCCAGACTGAGGCTTTGGTAACTCAGCACTTTGTGGACCCAGGCCTGTGTGGGAAGGGAGGGCCCTCGACTGGGGTTACCCCGAGCCCTTTGAGAAAAGCCATGTTGGATCTCAAGGGGGCTCTCTTTGTCTTCCTCATCTCCTGAGCAAGAGCACACAGCTCTGGGTCTTCTTAATGACTTTCCTGCCACCTGCTGCCTGCCCAAAAGATCTTAACTTTAAGAACAGGAAGTCGAGTTGGGTGCCATTGCACATGCCTATAATCTCAGCTACTCTGGATCCTGAGACCGGAGGATCACAGGTTGGGATCCAGCCTCAGCAATGTATTGAGACCCTGTTTCCAAATAAAAATTAAAATAATGCTGGGAGTATAGTTTTTAAGTAGAATGCCCCTAGATTCAATCCCTAGTGCCACAAACAAACAATAAAAAAAAAAAGAAAGTTGAGCCAGGTGCAGTGGTGCATGCATACAATCCTAGCTACTGAGGAGGCTGATGTAAAAGGATTGTGAGTTCAAGGCCATCCTGGGCAACTTAGCCAGACTTCGGCAGTAGAATTCCCCTTGTTTCAATCCTTAGTACCATACATGCAAAAAACATTATTTTATGTTTTCTCTCTGGCGATCCTGTTAGTTACTCTGATGGCATTGGGAATAAGCAATGATGCCTCGTGGGATGGGGGTGCCAAGTAGGGGCAGGAAATTCTACAAGGATGAGGAAGAAGCGAACTTGTTCTTTTCCATAGCAAGAGAGAGGAGCCAGACAACTGATAAGAGTGAATCTGTAGTCAGTACTTGGGACTGGCACACTAGGAGAGCTTGCACGTTATACTGAGACATTTGGGCTTTATTTTCTAGATACTTGGGAGCCATGGAATTATGAAATTCTATAATGTTAGCTCTTTTGGGGACTCCCAAAGGCAACCCATTTTAGAGATGGATATACTGAGACCCACAAAAGGGATGGGGCTTGCTAGAAGTCGCATGGTAAACTGTTGACAAAGGAAGTGTTTAATCAGAACTCTGACTCAGGAAGCCCACTGGGGGAAGTGGACTGTCCTGCAGGGAGATGGAAAGGGGGCCATGCTGACATCCCTTGGCATGGAGCTGTGAAATTACAGAAAGGAAGGCAGAGAGAAGTGGATAAAGACCCCAAAGGAGAGACAGGCAGAGAGGAACCATTAATATCCTATTCCACCAGGTCCTGCTCAGACTCAGGCTCCCTGCCAGGTGCTTTATGCCACATTCTCTGTTTAATTATCTTAACAGCCCACTAAAAAATGGATAATGAACTCCCTTGAGATGGAGATTCAAGATTCAGAGAATTTTGATAACTTGCTTAAACCTATAATGAACTTGGCTTTGAATAAAGGTCAGCGAGACACCAAAAACCAATCTCTGGTTGTTCAACTGAGTTACAAAGTCCTGATAAAATTGGGAGTAAAGCTCCTGGGGTTGAGCCCTTCCCTGCGGCCCACTGCCAGCCCATTGCCTGTTTTTCCTTCCTTCTGCCTCTGCCTATCTCTACTTGTCTCCAATTTCTATACATTTTATCACCAGAAAAAATAACCAAATTTCCCTGGGAGATGTGTAGTACAGAAAACCCATTAGACCTGTGAAGGGATGGGGGGCACAGAGGCAGTCACTGTTTCTGGACTCCTTCATTGACTTAGCATGTCTCCCATGATTAGAAGACCAAGTCCACATTCACCTATTTCCCATCCATTCATTACTGTTAAACATCCATCCAAGTCCAGTAAGAAACACAACTTTCCATAAACACACACACACACACACACACATACACACACACACACACACACACACACACACATTTTGGGAAAAAAAACATTCATAACATTTCTACTGATTGCAAAATTAAAGACCTTGCTGAACACCTGGCATGACTTACTGTTTTTTACAGGATTGAGTAGTATCCATCCATCCATCCATCCTCCCTCCCTCCCTCCCTCCCTCTCTCTCTCCCTCCCTTCTTTCCTTCTTCCATGCTGGAGGTTGAACCCAGGGGCATTCTACCTCCAGGCTACACCCCCAACCCTATTTTATTTTTTATTTTGAAACAAAGTCTTGCCAAGTTGTCAAGGCTGGTATTGAGTCTGTAATCCTCCTGTCTCGGTCTCCCAAGTACTGGGATTACAGGCATGTACCACCATTCCCAGTAAGAATAGAAGACTCTGAATGGGCTTTTAACTCTAGGACGGGGATTGTTTATCCTTCGCACCCAGCCTCAACTTTTTATTTTCCCAGGCTCTAATTTTATACTGCAGGACTAGAGAACTTGGCCTGCCTGGTGTACACTTCTTGTCTCAAGGTCTCTTTATCTACTCTTCTGCCTTGGGTTATCTTCCACACGTCCCTTGCCAGGGTTAAGGCAGCTCAGGTAGTAACCTGTCCCTGTTTTCATGGGATTGACACTGTCCCTCAGGCTGAGGGGAGGGCTCTCTGCTCCCAGAGTCCTCTCTGCCACTGTACTCTTTGCCTCTCTGCCTTTCATTCCTCTACTGGAACAGCAATTGCGCTGATTCATGTCTGCAGACACAGAGCCAAGTGCATTACTAGAAAACACTGAATATATTCTTGGAGAATAAATGCACAAATAAATGAATAGATGGATGAATTCCAACATGCCCTACGGTAGTTCAGAGGGAAGAAACCCAAGCGAGCTTGCAAGCCTACTAGAATTAGTTGGACCTTGAAGAATATGTACTGAAGAACCTGGACATACCTTTTGGGAGGAAGAGAGAGTGAATGAATCAGCATTAGCCCAGGGCAGATGCAGAAATAAAAATGTCACATGGGGCATGAGAGAGAGATCTATTACCTTGGTTACACTGTTAGGGTTTATGGATAAAAGTAGTCAGACAGAGAGCAGAAGCCCAGTGATTCAGGGCCTTGGCAATCCTATAAGATGCTTTTATGTGGACCAGAAAGAGGTCTTCCCTTTCTACAGATGTCAACCCGCAGCTACAGAGCTGAGAGAATAGTCAGTACCTTTGTATTAAGAAAAAGAAAGCCAGGCATGATGGTACGTGTCTGTTATCCCATTATTGGGTGGCTAAGACAGTAGGATGTATATTTGAAAACAGCCATAGCAACTTAAGGATATCCTTTTTCAAAATAAAAAATAAAAAAGAGGCTGTGGTATAGCTCAGAGGAAGAATGCCTCTGGGTTCAATCTCTAGCACCAAAAAGAAAAAAGGAAGGGAAAGAAGAAAGGAAGGAAGGGAAGGAGGAAGGGAGGGAGGGAGAGAGGGAGGGAAGAAAAGGAGATTTTCATTTTGGAAGATGCACTCCAACAGTCTTGGATGCTAATTAGTGAGTATAAGAGAGCAACAAATTTTAAACCCCAGGGTTAGATGTCTTGTACAGTGCTCAACCATCTGCAGCCATATGCAGTTGTCTGATCTTGAAAATTCAGGTAAAATGTATAATGAACAAGAAGGTCACTAGAATCCCAATTCTTTTCATAGAACCTGAATTTTAGGGCAATTTTAGAGCAATTTTGGATCAATTTTCATGGTACTGGGGAGGAAACCCGAGGCCTTGGTCATGGGAGACAAGTGTTCTACCACTGAGCTACTCCCCCTGCCCTATTTAGCATATTTTTCCAGCTCCAAACCTCCAAAGGTTATTTCCCCTCCAGAAATTCTCTTCGTATTGTGAACCTGTGTCTTGGTGTGGATTTTTCTGCAATTAGAGCCTGAGACAAAGACTTGGATCGGGTTATTCACTTGAGAGAGGATCTCAGAAAGATAAAGCAAAAGTAAAGGAAACGAAGACAGGAAACCATGAAGAGGCACAGCATCGGGTTGGTTATTGTTGTGAACATACTGGGGTCCAGTTCTGCACAGGACACTTCGAAGAACCCCACAGAATGAACTTCAGTGTTGTCCCTCCAACAGACCAGTAGCTGGGGTGTTAACTGACCATCCCCCCAGCTTCCATCAGCAAGTAGCTGGGAGTTGACTTAAGGAGTCATACTTTCCCCACACTCAAGTAGTACTCAAGTGTGACCTGAGAAGATTCCACATGAGGTGGAGATGCAATGGTGTGTGATAATCTGTCTACCTTGGTTGCACTAAAACCAGGGAGGCTGATATTATAACACGGGGCACAAAAATACTGTTATAGGTTATCTATAGGCCAAACTGGACATTGGAAATCTCTTCTATATATGAATAGCGTGGGAAGAGGAGTAGCCCATCTGGTCCTCTCTTTCTCAGGAGAAGCCAATGTTGTTGCTCACAAGCTCTGCTCTCTGCCATTCATTCCCCTGGTGGCAGCCAGAATAAAAGGATCCTAAGAGGAGCACCTCCAGCCATAAACAGAAAGATGCTGGCATTATATCTTGCATCCTTTGGGACCCAGGACTGCAGGGCAGTCCTCCTTGAATGGGGTGGGGGTGAGCAACCACCTTCACTCTGGGTCTTGGGTAACATTAAATTACTTACATTTAATATTTTAAGGCAGGCACAATGATATAAGCTGAGTTCTTCAGCATCCATTAGAAATGAAGGGACATTTTTATGTTATGACACCCAGCCATAGATTCCCTATACTTGTTTTGTTGGGTTTATGCCATGAATCCTGGATGCCAGATGAGAGTCCATTGATCAGAGCCTGGATCTTAACCCCGTAAATATGACCCAGAGTGCTTACACCTATAAAATCAGAGAACGGCCTTTGGTAGTTTTTATGAGGTTGAGCTGAATTTTGATTTTAATTCAGGGTGTGTGTCACAGGTATTTATAAGCCAAATCTCACCCTCGGTCTTTTCACTAGGGGATGGAGATTTCCCCTTGAATATCTGGTACAGAGCATAGAAGCAAGTACAGAGGGAAGGTGCAACTGGGAGGTAGGCAGCAACCCCAGCATCAGCCGTTTCTGACTTACTGAGCGTAAATGCATGAAGTCAAAAGATGTAGGAGCAAGAAAGCTTTATAGATGATCTGTTTCAACCCACTGAGGATACAAATGAGGGAAATGGAGTTCCCCCAAGGAGATAACTTATTTAAAGTAATGTATCAAACTGATAAAGAAATCAAGGCTAGAATTCAGACCCTGACTCTTAATTTAGTGTTCTTTGGAATGTCCTATATGACTTGCTGTTCTAGAAAACACTGGGTAATGCCAACAAGAAGTTATTGAATACTTACCACATGCCAGGCAGTCAGGATGCTTTGCATGTATGATTTATTAAATGCTCACAATGACTCTGTGAGAAAAAACTGATATAATTTAAAAAGATTTACAGGTAAGGAAACCAAGGTAGGGAAAGATTGAGGAACTTGGCCAAAGTCACTCAGAACAGATCTGGGTCCTGTTCCAGACTGTTTGGCTCCAAGCCCTCTGTCTTAACCTTCCTTCTCATCAGAAGGGTCATTCTTCACATCCCATGTATGAAGGAAGCCTCTCAACTTACAAACATGATAAAGAATCATACTGCGAGGGAATTTCTCTCTTCTCTCCTATCCTGTTTGTGGTGAGCTCCTGCAAGGTTTCTAGCTTAAGCAAAATTGGGAAAAAGAAGGAGAGTGAACCAGGAGGAGGCAGCTAACACATGGTTCCAAAGAATGCCAGCTACCGCATAATCCAATGAGAGGAAGAGATGAGTGTAGACTGGAAGCTCTGAGGATGTTTGTATGGAGGGAGAGTTGGCCCCAGGTTTTAAAGAATGAACAGGACTTGAATAGAGAAGATGGTCTATGTGGCTATCTTGATGTGTGGTCCTTCCTTGGGGACTGTGAGGCATATCCATAGAGACCTACCTTTCTTCCTTCTTCCTTTCTTCCTTCCTTCCCTCCCTCCCTCCTTCCTTTCCCTTTCTTCTTCCATCCCTTCCTTCTCCTTCCTTCCTCGCTCCCTTCTCCTTTGTTTATTCATTTATTCATTTCTTCTTTCCTCTCTCCCTTTTCCTTCCTCCCTCCCTTCCTTCCTTCCTTCCTTCCTTCTCTACTTCTTTCTTTCTATTTTTTTTTTTTTTGGGTTCTGGAAATTATACCCAGGGATATTGTACCTGTGAGCTGCATCCGCATCTTTATTCTGAATCAGATTCTCATTCAGTGGATGAGGCTGGCCTTGAACCACCATACTCCTGTCTTGGCCTCCCAAGTACTGGAATTACAGGTACGTATCACTGTGCCTGGATACATTTATTTACTTTCCAAGGTACCATAAAATAGCTGTTTGCTCTGGTTTAGTTGGCAGTATAGAGGCCACTCTGGGGAATGTCCTAGACTGAGGTTGATGAAGATAAATTTCTCCCTTCTGAAGAAGTTAAGCCAGTACTGAGGCCGGGCCAGTGTAGGTGGAATAAGGCAAAACAACTGATCACCCATAATAATTGGTGGCATATGCCCTAGGATCCCATGAGATTCTGTGACTCTGGGTCTCCCACCCCAAGGTTTAGTGTGGTTTTCTGGTACTTGAGATTGAACCTAGAGGGACATTCTACTTTTGAGCTATACCCCAGCCCATTTTTAATTTTTTTTTTTGTTGTTTTGAAACAGGGTCTCGCTAAGTTTCTGAGGCTGTCCTTTCAGCTACAGTCCTCTTTTCTCAGCCTCCAAGGTACTAAGATTATAGACATACTCTACCATTCCTGGCTTATAGCTTAGCTCTTAACTAGTTTACATGTTGGTATTCTAAGTACACTTGCACTTAGTAGTAAAGAGATGTCTGAAAAGGAGTTGGAAATTGTTCTACAACACCAAATTTTTCACATATCAGTTTTCAGGAACAAGTGGCAAGGAGATACTTGCCGAGTGCATGATACTTATTTCAGTGAATCCGCCCAAACTTTTAAAAGGTAGGTTTTGCAGTTGTATTCACTTTACAGATTCGGACTCTGAAGTTGATGAAGGTAAAATGGCTTGCCCAGGATCATACAGATGTTTGTTAGTGGAACCAGTACTTAAACCGAGTACTCATTGTTTGACCCCAAAGCCCATATTCTATTGAGCATAGAATGCCAAGAATTTTCCCCTTTATTTCCTTTTCTAAAGTTTGGGGAGAAGAATAAGGAAGGTGTAGTTAGCATTCCTCAGAAGAGCTACATCCCCAAAACAAGTCCAGCAGGACAATGATTCTTTCTAGATGTAAAAGGGCTCCAGGTCTCTCTCATGCATGAAGGTGCTTTGTAAATTGCATGTTGCTAGGGCAACGGGGCAGGTTGAGAGCCATTAGAGTTATTCTCCCTGATATTGTCCTTCTGGAGTGCAGGGTAATGACTATGTTGTGAAGAACAATAAAAGCACTTGTTACCAGAGTACGTGGTTCAGTATCAGATTTTGATTGGGTACCAGTGAGCTTGATTTCAACTCTAACAATTTCTCCCAAAAGAATTAATCCTGGCTCATTCACTGTGCACAAGTGTGTGTGTGTGTGTGTGTGTGTGTGTGTGTGTGTGTGCAAGCATGTGTCTTTGTCTTCTGTATGCTTCCTACCCTTGCTTTAATGATACTGACCTGTTTGCCGAGAGCTACATACACAATCACTTTAATGAGATGTCATTTCTTTGCCCTGTGCAATAGATAATCTTATTTGATTGCATTTTTAGTTATTCTTCAGGGCAAACAGTTTGTACTAATCCTAGCGATGATGGATAAAAGGTCAGGCAGAAAACATTTCATATCAAGGAAGTTGACCTTTCAGTGTCTTAAAAAGAGACGTCAACAGCAAGTACAGTTATAGAGGGCACTTGGGGGAAAATGTGTCGCCAAATCGCACGGGTCACAGAGAGCCTGGCCTGAAAGTGCGGGAGCAAAAAGGAAGCTATAGAAGATTCTAGGCAGGTCCTAGGCTTTTATCCCTTGGGCACCTGTCATCGGCATAATGCCATGATATTCATGACCTTGGCCAGCACTGTGGTAAGTCCTGCTAAGTGGAGAGGGGACAGTTGGGAAGAAAGGGTAGGTGTTTTTGTAGAATTCTGCCTCCTGGGTTCTTGGGTCTTTGGGAGGATTCTCAGTTGGAGGAATAGACCACAGCCTTGCAGTTCATCTTATATCCACCATGCAGACCTCCCAAGTCCTTAACTAATCAGAACAAATTTTCTCTTGAAAATCAGGAAAAGTTAAAATGGTAAAATGACATCATGTATGGGAAACATTCAACCCATTCTAGGCTTCTCTTTTCTTGGTCTCATGGGCAAGTTAGGTGAATCACAGGTTTAGATGTGCAGCAAATGATGAGAAAAAAAAAATCAACTGCATAGAGTTCAGACCTGCAAAGGCTGGTATAACTTGCCTTTGGGGGCTCCTTCCCTATTTTGATTTACTTTTCAAATTTCACATCCACAATCTTTCCTATTGGTAGTCAACTACCAATCCATCAGATGCTGCTGCCCCTGACATAGTCCTCTTCCATGGGAAAGAATCATTAAGGGAACTTTAAGAAACTAGTGCCACATGCCTGTAATTCTAGCATCTGGGAGACAGAATGAGGAGAATTGCAGGTTCAAGGCCAGCTTTAGCATCTTTGTGAGACTCTATTAAAAAAAAAAACAACTAAAATATCTGGGGTGTTAGAATACCCCTGGGTTCAATCCCCAGTATCCCCATTTTTTTTTTTAAAGTTGAACATTCACAATCCTGTAATCCCAGAATTTGGAAGGCTGAGACAGGAAGGTCACAGGATCAAGGCCAGAATCAATAACGTAGTAAGACCGTCAGTAACTTAGTGAGACTCTGTTTCAAAATAAAATAAGGCTGGGGTGTAGCTAAGAGGTGGAATGCTCTTGGGATTAATCCCCAATACTATAAAATAATAAATAAATAAATAAATAATAAGGAGAAGATGGACTCAGAACAGGAGGAGGGGGTCGCCATAATGGTGGCTATTCAGACACAGGGCTGGACCTCAGGGGAGAGTCTGGATATCAGGTATGGAGGGTAGAATTCTGGTACAGCCAGTGTTTACTGTCATGCATTAAATTGGTACTTCATGTCTCTCATGCTTTGTTGTGGGGCAGGATTGTGGAAAGGGAAAGTTCACATCAGGCTTCTTGGAAGCTTGGCTCCTTACTTCCTAGGCAAGGTGTTTGGAGGACGGAGAGGCTCAGAGCAGCCTGCCCATGGTAAAGTGTAAAGTGAACCGCGTCGTCTACTTACACATCGAACTGGCCCTCTGCCAACCCCACTTTACACCCTCTGACTTACACAATCAAACGTCTTGTTTTGGAGCCATCTTTGGCTTCCTAATCTCCTTGTAATCAAAATAAATCTTCTCCTAATAAGGCGGCATGTCAATCCTCTTTAATTTGTCACAGATATTAACTGTGGTTTCCCCAAATCATAAGCATTTTGGTGACACATTTCAGTCTCGGAGGACTCCCCTAACTTGCATGTCTGTGGTTACCGTCACCACCACATCACTTCTAGTTTATATAACCTGTTCTCAGGGCAAAGAGGTCCTCTCCCTCATCTCTCACTTGTTCCAATAAATCTGTTTAAAATGCATGAGATGTGGGGACTTTCGCACACAGTCTGGGTAGCCTCTTCACATTGATTTAGATTGAATAGAAAGATATAAATATACATGTAGACCCATGCCAAGAAGGCATTCTCTGTGGGTCAGGCTAAGCACCATTATTTTTTTTAAATTGCTTTTCTCCTTGCTAAAAGAGTAAACATGCAAATTATAGAAATTTTGGAACACTGCAGGGAAAGAAAAAGAAAAACCAATTGATCAGGCTTCCACAATCTTAGAAAAATTGCTGTCAACATTTTGGTCCACTTCCTTTTAGCAGATTCCTCTCCCCTCAATGTAATTTTATTTTGTACACATATTTGTTTTTCTTAGTGGAAATAATATGGTGTATATGCATCTTTGTTAAAGCCACTCAATGTTATACAGTAATATTTTTACATGACATTTTGAAGTTATTTTTAATATTGCAGAGGTAGAAGGATATATCATTGATTATTTACTCCTCTAGTGTTAAGCAATTAAGCTATTTCCTTCTTTTCATTTTAGAAATGACATTACAGTAAACAGCTTTTGACATGAAAAATTAGTGTTGCTAAGCATGACAATTTTTGAACAACAGAATTCTCCATCATCTGTTTTTGATCAGTAGGACTTTAGTGAAGGTTTAGTGTGTGCATAGTACTTTTCAAATCAGTATACAGGGCTTTGGTATATTATACACACCCATACCTTTGTGCTTTATTTAAGAGGTGTGGCAGATAGATTTCTTGGCTCCCTCTCAGAGAACTGCTCTCCACTTTACTTTTTTATTTTTATTTTTTGTTGGTACTGGGTTTCCTGGAAGCCCTTCTACCTCTGGGATACACTCCCACGGGCTACACTCCCAGACCTATTTTTTAAATTTTTTTTATGTGGAAACAGGGTCTCTTAAGCCAGCGAGGCTGGCTCCAAACCAGCGCGATCCTCCTGTCTCCGCCTCCCAAGCGAGGGGATTAAAAGTGTGTGCCACCACGCCTGGCTCATGCTCCCCACTTTAAAGACAGGATTTCTTAGTCTATCAATAGCAATAGCTGGAGAGATCCGCTTTGGGGACTTGGCCTTTGTTTTTCTTTCTTTCATTTTTTTGGTGGTACGGGGGTTCCTGGAAGCCCTTTTACCTCCAGGCTACACTCCCAGACCTATTTTTTAATTTTTTAAATTTTTTTTTGGAAACAGGGTCTCTTATGCCAGCGCGGCTGGCTTCAAACCTGCACGATCCTCCCGTCTCTGCCTCCCAAGTGCGGGGATTACCAGCGTGCGCCACCAAGCCAGGCCTGGGACTTGGCCTTTGAACATTATTGTGTAATGATGTGATGTTAGGAACTGTTGCAGCTTTCGTGGGGGGAAAAATCAAAGAAAAAGCACGTTGTTAGCTTTAGAACAGAAGCGAGCACCAGAATCTAGATCCTGCCTGATGTTACTGAGCTGCTTCTTCTCCTCATCCTGGTGTTGTCCTCCTGTCAGGCATTGAGAAAATACATTTTCCTCATTGTTTCTTCCAGTTGAGTTAATTAATTTTTTTGTTAATTGTAGCTGGAAGCATCTTAACTGATAAAGTAAAACCAACACATATCATGGTAATGGCTACCATTTATAAAGTCTATTGCAGACTTTATTTTTAATTGAACAGTAATTCCCCTCATTGAACAAATAAAAAAAACCAGAATATCAGATAAGGTATGCAACTTATCTCAAATCACAGATGTGGATGGAAATCTATTTTTGTGGGAGTCTGGTGCCTTATTGATTAGAGAAATTACTTGAGCTAGGGGGCTCAAGTAAAATCTAAGTTCCCTGAGCCATGGCCCAGAATTTCCTATACTGAAGCCCTGGGCCCTAGTGCTCAGGAAAACCCTAGGAAGCTCATTGCTGGGGAGGCTGGCTCAGGAAAAGAATTCCTCTCCTTCCTGGTCTCTTCTCTTTAGTATCCACTATTCAATGTTCTTATTTTCTCAAGCATAGCATCTACCCTGTGGCGCTGTTAACAAATATAATACATCAGAGAAAGAATTACAAATATTTATGGCTGTAATAACTTCCCACCCCCCAAACAGGGGCACAGATCAGATCATTAGAGAAAATCAACTCAGCATGAGGTGTGCTTTTTATGTCTCCCTTAGATTTTAAGTCAGATAATGTACAGGATTTTTCAGGGAGTGAGAAACTTCTGCTTTGGGAAACAAGATTTTTGCCTGGAAAGGATGTCGGTTTGCAAATAAGGGATTTGTTTTTTTGATTCATTGATTCTATCAAAACGTTGTAACTCAGAAGTCCCCAAAGGGATTCACAAGCAGAACACAGGGATTCCAGGAGGGACTGCATTCTGATGGATGTAAGGGTCTGAGATACACTATGCCTCCTCTCTCACGCACTGTCTCTTTTGCAACCTGTACTTGGGAAAATCTTCCTGTTGATGTATTTTTAAGGTGTGACAGAACAGTAACGAATGGCTCATTCTGCAAGACTTGGTTCATTAGTATCTGCCATGGGACTTACCCTGACCACTGCTTACCCCTGGGTTGGTTTGGAGTTCCTCCTGTGAACTAAGATTCCATGAGGCCATCCTCTCACCTGAGCATCCATAACTCTGCATCACACCTGGCTGTCTTCTCGCCTATCTCCTCTGCTAGACTCTGTAGTCATTTAAGCAGAAATCGTATTGTATTCGTGTTTGTATCTTCATCCTCAGCACGGGGCTTGCCGGGGGAACAGGTGCTCCATGTATATTTATTCAATGACTCCTGGACGGCTCACGGGAAGACTGACTCAGTGTCAGTTCCTATCTTGATGTTGAGTTTATCACGAAGTTGCTGCCAGGTAGGTTCTTTCTGATTCTGGGGGAGGCAGTCTGTTGGGGATCAGCAATGTCTGACCTGGGTCTGGTGAAGCCCCTGTCTTTCTCAGTACTGCAGTCTTGTCTCTTTTCTTTCATTGAAAAAAAAAAAACACCTTTGTTCAGGAACTTAGCTATAACTCGTGCTCTCTCTCTACCTGGGGGCATCTTTGCTTCTCAAGGGCTGGAGTCTGGAAGGAGGGAGCCATAGAAGGTAGTGGGAGGTGATGCTTAGGTCCCTGAATCTGTTCTTCATCCAAACATTAGTTGAGTTCTGCAAGATCCAGTTGTCCCTTCTGAACTTGTGCTGAAAGTTGTCACTTTCACAGCGGTGAGTGAGAGGTGGGACATTTAAGAAGTGATTTGTATTAAGGCCATTATTGAAGGCAAGGGTTAGTTACAGGAGGGGGAGCTTGCCTCCTTCTGCCCTTCTCTCTCTGATATACACACACACATGCAGAGCCTTCTGTTATTATTCCTTAGCAAGAAGGCTCTCATCAAATGTGGCCTCTTGTTGGATTCCCAGGCCTCCAGATTCATGAGCTGAATCAGCTTTTGTTGTTCATAGGCTTTCTGGTCTCAGGTACTCTGTTATAGCAGCGGGATGTGGACTAAGAGAAGACTACCCGCTCCAAATGCCACCTCTGAACTTGATGATGCTACAGCCCCCTATTCTATTTCTCCTGGAGCCTGGATTATCAGGGGTTCTGAGAGCAGAGATTTCCAGAGGTTCTGGGAGCAGGGAGTGCACTTTGAGTACTTATCTGTATTGGACATTAAAATAGGAGAAATGGAGAAAATTCATTTCCCAGAATATTTTTATGTATTTTCCAGAACTCAATAGAGAGAAGTCTGATAAGCCTCATGGGAAGTGTGGGGCTGAGGAGCCTCCTGAATGAATACATGTGTCTCCTGAAGGGCTCCTGGAAGGCCATCTAAGGGCTGTGGCTTCTTAGAGGGCTGCACACCTCCTCAGCTCCTTTCATGCCTACCCTCATCCTTTCCCATAAAACGTACAGCAAACATTTAAGAACTCCAATTTGAAGGGTGCTATGAGAGGAGCTTGTAGGGTGTCCAGTGGTTTCTCTACTGCTCTGCTAAGAGCAAGGAGTAGCTGGAGCAGGAATCTATACCTAAGGGTGCAGGTAGCAGAAGGGGTAGGCAGAGGAACACATGCTCACCCAGTAGGAAATTATGTAGAGATCAGATTAGCTTGACAGGAAGTGCTGAAGGTATCACAGGAAGCAGAGACAGGCTGGGAAGCTTCCATCCGAGGCTAAACTTACTCTGGGTCTAAAGATATGAGGTTCTGGGTCGTCCTTTCTAAACTGCTCAAGACTCCAAGGCCCCCATTCCAGGAAGGAGCTCTACTTTGTCTGCCAAGAGAAGCTACCTTTCCCCCTAGCAATTCACAAGTGGTCACCTAGTACAGCCTTCCTCCTCCCCCAAGGTAACCAAGCCCATTGATTCCAGCCTCAGGCCACCCTCTGGGGTGAGGAACTTGATACTTTCAAAATACCCTTTGTATCTTTTTTTTGTGAGAGATCCTGAGTGGAAGTGTTTTCTGAATTTCTTTTTCAGTGGATTTATGGTTAGTGTACAGGAAAGCTTCTGATTTTTTAAGATTGATTTTGTATTCAGATACTTTGCTGAATTTGTTGATCAGTTCTATAAGCCTTTTGGTTGAGTTTGTTGGGTGCATGTGTATCTATGTTCATAGCTGCACAATTCACCATAGCCAAACTATGGAACCAGCCAAGATGCCCATCAACAGATGAATGGATTACAAAACTGTGGGATATGTACACAATGGAATTTTACTCAGCCATTAAAAAAAACACAGTTACATCATTTGCAGGGAAATGGATGGAACTGGAGGACATTATGCTAAGTGAGATTAGTCAGTCACAAAAAATAAGAAATCAGATGCTTTCCCTAATATGTGAGAGCTAGGGAGAAATGGGTCATAGAAGGAACTCTAGATGAAAAAGGAAATCCTATAGAGGAGCAAACAAGGCAACATAAAGGAGGAGGAAGGAGGGGGGAAGAAGGAATATCTCTAAAACACACAGTGTACTTAAACATATCGAAGCCAACCACTAAGCCAAGCAAGGGAAGGACAGATGGGGATGGAACGGGGTGGGAATTGGGTAGGGGTTAAATCAGTGACGTGTACATGTATGTCCACACAAGTTTTTTACCCCAATATGATGTATGAACATAATGCACCAATAAAAAATTTAAAAAATATTCTTTGTACAGTACCATTTTGTGGAGCAGAGGGTTGCTCCTGGACTCCAGTACAAAGGACCCCAGATCCTGTTTTCTGCCGCCTCTGTTCACTTCCGATCACACTCCCAGATGAGCACCATCAACCTGGGCTCTAAAGGACAGTCACTGCCCTCTGTTTCTGCCTCCTCTTCCTCCTATCACCAATTCTTCCATTTCTAGAGTTGCTTGAAGCTGGACTTATATCCTCCCAAACAGTCTTCCCCATTTTAACAGTTTTTTGGTTTTTTGTTGGTTTTTTTTTTTTTTTTTGGTAGTACTGGGGATGGAACCCAGGGGCCTTCTACCTCCGGGCTACACTCCCAGACCTATTTTATATTTTATTTTGGAAACAGGGTCTCTTAAACCAGCTGAGGCTGGCTTCGAACCTGCGCGATTCTCCTGTCTCAGCCTCCCAAGAGTGGGGATTACAAGTGTGCGCCACCATGCCCGGATTCATTTTAACAGTTTTTAACATGGCTCAGGGCTCCAGGAAACAATGATGCTCCTGAATCCGGTATAATCCAGAGGATACATAAATAGACTCACACACACACACATTCAAAATAAACATAGGAAGGAAGCACAGACACTAGTGGCTATCAGTGGGACCTGCTCAGTGCCACACAATCCTAGTAACACTATCAGCCCGAGGTGTCCGCTCAGTGTCACTAGGGACAACAGGTGGACAACATGGTACTCCAGTGTTGGGACAGAGGGTAACATCTGCAGGGGGCCGTTGTCCTGGCAACGCTGGTCTCCCAGTAGGAGTCCTCAGGCTCATGGGGCTCACGCTGGCCTGCATGGTGCAGGGAAGCTTCCAAAGGTAACTGGAGAGGAGAGCTGTCAGCACTGCCAAGCTGGGGGGAAGCACGATGCATGGTTGCCCACGGTCAGGCTGGAACATACTTCATCCTCTTCGATGACACTTCAGATGCGAATGCATCTCACCGCGGGACAAGGACATTTGTTTAGGACACTGAGCACAGCGTTCAGAGACTGTTGGCATTGCACTTGAGGTAAGAGAGAAAAGCCATAAAACAGCAGTGAAGAGTTTGCGGTGAGAGTGGTCTCTTCTCCCAGGTGACTGAGCTGCCACTTCTCCAAACCGTCAGCAGAATGCTGTGCCCGGGGCGTGTTGCAAAAGAGCAGAGCGATTATTATTTGAAACAGAGACAGACCGAGATTCCTAGAAGGGTGAGCACCTTTGCTCTTTATTAGAGTGATCTACAATCATGCTAAGGCACAGACTCCGGGCTTTCTGCATGCCGTCTCTTTATCCTTCCTGACACAACTTGATCACGGTATTTGTGGTGGAGGCTGTTGCTGGCTGTCTTCCCAGCATCCATTTTCTCTCCTGATTTCTAATTGTACCCTAATTTGTTCTGCAAGCAGCCCATCCTAACCCCATAGGGGCAGCCTAATTACTTAAGAAGCAAAGCAGTGTGTGGCATACCCCAGGGCACTGTCACTCAGCTGGGAGGAGACAAACTCAGGACCATGGCTCAGACAGACTGAGGATAAGCACTCTCACGCCATGATTGGGGAATTGATTCCACCGGGCTGGGTGAGAACAGAGGCACAAAGACCCGGGTACACTAGTTGCCACTGTGTGATCTTAGGGAAGCTGCCCTAAGCATGGTGCCCAGGCTGAGGATTAGAGACCAGTGTCCTCGATGCCATCACAGGGCCATTGGTTCAGCTCACTGACGAGGCATCTTGGAGTGTGAAACAAGACATATTCTTCAGGGTAAGTTGAAATTATTCTTACAGTTATAGACAAGTCCTAATTGATCTAAGACTATTATTATCTTCATTTTACTGACAGAGAAGCAGGCTTAAGAGACTAATTAACTTGCCCAAGGTAATACAGTTAGTAAACAGTGTAAAGCCCAAGGATAATTTGACTCTAAAGTCCAAGCTTCTAATTGCTCTGACATATAGTTTCTTAAAATAATATGAATAAATCTCACCATTCACTTTCATCGAAGGAAAGAAAAAAAATACTTAAATCCATATTGTCCCCCACAAACTCAGATGACAGATTGTTTTGTAGAATGGGTAGCTTTCAAAAATGAGTTCAAAGTTCAAATCCTCTACTCTACCCTGTCTCTAGATTCCTACAAACACTGCATGCTAGGCTAAGTACAGAGTGTGTACTAAGCACACATTGATTAAATGACACACCGAAGGTCCTCAGCGGGATGTAGTAGCTCTGAGAAGATCCCTCGGTTTCTGGACCCTTTCTGGCATTATAGTAAGTTTCCAGAACTCTGGCACCTAGAGACAGTCATGCCAAGGTCTGTTTGTTCAGTAGTGCAAAGAAAACAATTACCTTTCAGCAGTAGAGGAGTTTTCACAATTCATTGCTATTATGAAGTCACAGCCTGAGACCTGAGGTGCTCTTGAAAATTTCTTGGAACAGACATCATAGAAGGCTCTTCCATCACTGTCCTGCTCTGAAAAGTCCCATTACTGGACTTCTGCATAATCCCAGTCTCCTGCCACCACCTTTTATTTGAAAACTCAGATTCTTTTTTCATGGGTATGTGGTAGTAGGGATTGAACTCAAGGGCATTCTATTTCTGAATTACATCCCCAGACCTGCTTGATTTCTTATTTTGAAATAGGCTCTCAATAAGCTGCTACTGAGGCTAGCCTTGAACCTGAAAGCCTCCTTCCTGTCTCAGCCTCCCAAGGACTGGGATTATAGGCATCCACCACCACCCCCAGCTGAAAACTCAGGCTCTCTAGATGAAAAAGGAAATCCTATAGAGGAGCAAACAAGATAACCTAAATGAGGGGATGGGAGAAGGGAAGAAGGGAATTCTCTAAAACACACAATGTACTTAAACATATCAAAGTCAACCACTAAGCCAAGCAAGGGAAGGAGGGATGGGGAGGGAATGGGGTAGGGATTGGGTAGGGGCTAAATGGGTAACGTGTACATGTATGCCCACACAAGTTTTTTTACCCCAATATGATGTATGAATATAATGCACCAATAAAAAAAAAAACTCAGGTTCTAGATTCAATTCTCCTGTTCTATCTCTACTGCACTCGATGCTGCCCTCTGCAATCCCCACAGCCCTTGGAATGCATCTTACCACTTAGCTCCCCACACCTCTCTCTGCTTCTTCACCATGGTCCATGACCTGTGAGCTAGTAAGTCACTGGCCCACATATGTCTGTCTCTTCCCAGGACACTTCAGATGACCTGGGTAACACCATTCTTGGGGGTCTTGCCCCAGAGTTAGCATAATGCAGGTGTTAAGACCCTGGCCTCTGGAGCCAGGTCTCATAGCCATATCACTTACAATGCAGGCCTCTTTGGATAGGTCACCTAATTTCTCTGCACTGCCTTGTCCTCATCTAAGATAAAAACAGTAATAGCTCCTCCCTTTAGGCGGTATCATGCAGTGTACCAGGTCATCATAAAAATGAAAGAGTCAAGCTGGGCGTGGTGGCGCACGCTTGAAATCCCAGCATTCGGGACGCTGAGACTCAGCTACTTAGTGAGGCCCTCCGTAACTCAATAAGACCCGTTTTCAAAATACAGAATAAAATATAGGGCAGCGGGTGTAGTTCGGAGGTCGAATGCCCTGGGTTCCATCCCCAGACCCTCAAAAAACAAAAACCCAAAAAACAAAATGAGTCCCATGATTCCAGAGGGTGTCACTGATGAGACACACAGCCTGCACATCCTAACTTTCACCTAGCAGAAATTAATGTATGGTTTTTACCAACACCAAGGGGATACAGTCTATCAAGGCCTTGATGATAAGAGTTACAGAACTGTAAGAGGCACAAATAATCTCCCAAAGGAGCTAAACAAACCTGGTGTTAAACGTGAGAAAAAGGGACACAGTTACATCATTAATATGAATTTTTTTTGTGTGGTACTGGGGTTCCCTAGAAACCCTTCTACTTCCGGGATACACTCTCAGACCTATTTTTATACTTTTTTTTTTTTTACTTGGAAACAGGGTCTCTTAAAGCCAGTGCAGCTGGCTTTGAACCTGCGCGATCCTCCTGTCTCCGCCTCCCAAGCGCGGGGATTACAAGCGTGCGCCACCACACCCAGCTAGACTGTCTTTTTTGCATGTGAAGACCACCTTGGCTGGGGAGTTTGGTGATTTCCAGCACCCTTGTTATCTGGCAGTTCTGCTTCTAGAATTAGGATCCTATTGCCAATGAGATGTAGGGCTTTTTCCATAAGGTAGGGTCCCCCGCATGGACTGGACTGGAGGTGATAATGGAGCTCCAGGAAAGAGACAGACCTGGCTGGGCAATTGCCAGCAGGGGTCTCTGGCCGATAAAGCTCCACCCTACTTCCCTGGCTTTTGTAGCTGAAATTGTACCAGAAAGCTGTGACTTTGTCCACCTGGTGCAACTTATTAGCAGAGCTCTCCCAGAAGATCTTCTGAACTTCTACCACCTGCGCTTTTAAAGGATGATGCAAGAAACAACAATACTGTTCATAATTGAGCCATCTGGTCCACTCAACACTTCTTTGATATAATTCATGGGGGCTGTTTTTCTTTCTTTTTCTTTCCTTTTTTTAAGGTTCAACTTCATTATAAAAAAAAAACCTCTTGTTCCCAAAGGATACAACACTCAGGGAAATCACTAAAACCCTCAAATGAAAACACCTCAAATAATTCACTTTATTATTATGGCTCTGCCTAACACCAAGGACTTATTTTCTTGAATTGTCTCTAAAGTGAGACAATTTCCCCATCAGCATCCTGACAGCCTACCTTGCATTATTTCATGGCTGTTTTTTTTTTTAAATTTTTTCCCCTTTGCATTCACAGTGAGTTTAAAATTGGGAGTAGTTTGATGATATTAATATGAGGTGTCTCTTCAAAAGTTGAGTGGTATAACAATTTAGCAGTGCCTCCACTAACTAAGTAAAATGAGATATTAACTTCACAAACACAGTGACAGATTAGAATATCATTCGCCTCCAAGGCAATTACGGCTTCTGATCACACATCACTGTCAACCTGGGAAGTGTGTGAGCCCCTCTGTCAATCACCCCCTTCCCGTACATATTCACTGAGCCCTTGTTTTCACCCCCACACTGCTCGGAGAGATCGCAGACACACTAAGAGAATTAGATAATGATTCGAATGGCATACCATCCAGAGGCAAAATGAGTGACGAAGACACCAAGAGACACTGAGAAAAGGAGACCGTGTGGGCTGAAGACTCCAGTCCTGGAAGAGATGTGAGGTGATTCCAAGAGTCGTTTAGGAAGGGATCACGATTCTGCGAATCACACCAGGCTCATCCCAGATCAAAGGGCTGTCACTGCTGGAACTGGCATGGCCTTGCTTCTCCCCCAGGACTTGAGATTCGGGATTTCTTTCTTGATGATCTCAGACAGGCCAAGGTCCCATCATTCCCTTTGCTATCTCCCTTTGTGTGTGTGTGTGTGGGGGGGGATTCCTTCCTTCCTGTCCTCACAACCATGTAAGCCATATATTAATCTTTCTCCCAACTGAGGTCCATTTATGTCCATTCCCCAGAGCCTGGCACACGGTAGAAACTCAGCAAATGCTCACTGAATGGGTGAAAAAGCCTAAGGAATGCCAGTTCTACCTCCTCTGGAAGCCTCTGTTGACTTCTCTCTATACTGAGCTCCCTGACTCCTTTGTCCATACTCTAGGGAAACAGAAATTATCCTGTGGGCAACGGCCAAACACTCTCCATTTTAAATCCTCTCTACCCTCCACCACTGACCCTGCACCACAGCGAGCCCAAAGCTCATGCTCCAAAAACTGATTATGATAAATGGGATGTAATTGTCCCAAAACGCACCAAAGCTGGCTTGGGATATTTGTTGAGACGGAAGCGGCACCCAAGTCCCTCCCCCCTCCAGAAGACAAGTTAGCAGGGGGAAACCCCATAATCAGAAAACAAGCTCATCGGAGCTCCCCAGGACGTTCCATCCCTTTCATCCCCCATGACTAATTGGAAATCAGTTTCATAACCGAAGGCTCTGAGTGAGGGAACAATGAAAGGTCTCACATTCAGCACATGTGGAAGGGGAGAAAGCCATAGTAGTGAGAGGATAATAGCATCCGCACGAACAAATAAACATTTTCATAATTTGCCTGCTAATTAAAATAGCAAATACAATCAAATCCAATTAACGAGAATTGGTCTGTGGGGTTTTAAATCAGAGGAGTCTGGATGATTGCTCTGGAGTCATTAATTAGGTCTGACGTGATTTCTTCCAGGCAAATCCTCATGGCACCTGCCTTTCTTGATAATGGGGATTCATGATTGTCTGGGAGATCACAGGTGCTGCGGGGAGCGGAACTTCTGATCAGGAGTCTATGTCAGGAGTTTCCCCTCTTTCGACACGTGCTTTCATTTACTTAGTGCAGGGATGAGGTATCAGCTTTTTTTGTTGCTGAGTCCAAAATACTTGATGAGAACAACTTAGAGGGAGAAATATGTATTTGGTTCATTGTTTCAAAGGTTCAGTCCATGGTTGATCAGCTTCAAGGAAGGAACACTGGAGTGGCAGGCAGTGAGAAAGCAGAGAGAAAGAGAGACCGGAAGAGGTCCAGGACAGAGAGAAAACTCAATTGCAGCACTCAGTGCCATGACCCCAGTGACGCATCTCCTCCAGCCTACCCGCCTACGTTACACCCAGTAAATGCATTCACAGTAGTCATCCATCAACGTATTTAGCCACTGATGAAGTCAGAGCCCTCACAATTCATTTATTTCACCTCTGAACATTTCTCCATTGCCAACACATGAGCTTTTCCGGAGAGCACTCCATGTTCAAACCATAACAGATAGACTGAATTTCTGATTCTGGTAGGAATGGTTCTGAGGCAGGCTCTGGGGGCATTGGTGAGGGCATCTGCTCTGATCTGGACCCTTGTCCTTGTCACCAGTGCTTTACGTCTTCCCTGCTCACCTAGGTCTTGCCAGTAACCAGTCTAACTTTCAGGCCATTCTGATGCTTTCTTTAGCAAAGGCTGGGAAGTGATCTAACTCATGAAGTCACAATAACTTAATTTGAGTAGGGGCTCTCTCAGGAATATTTCTCTGTTGCTTTGGGCCACAGCATGGTCATGAATATAACAGAGTCCCTACCCCTGGTTTCTTACAAGGAGATGGGCATTTATAAAGATGGTTACTCCAGAGCTCCCAGGGCCAAGCTAGGCACAACCAACAATAGAGCCTGGTGCGAGAAAAATAGAGAGGGGACTGTGGCCAATGGGGAAATTTTTTTTTTTTGATGCTGGAGTTGAACCCAGAGGCATTGTACCTCTGAGTCCCAGTCCTAGTTCCCTGTTTTAATTTGTTAATTTTAAAACAGGGTTCCTCTAAGTTGTCGGGAGATTCTCTAAGTTGCTGAGGCTGGCCTCGAGTCTGCAGTCCTTCTGTCTTAGCTTCTTAAGCATGAGAGATTATAGGTGTGTGCCACCATTCTTGGCCTAATGAGTAAACTTAATGATGGTTTTAACAAGTTCTTCCATATTCTGGGTGTACTCAAAGGTTAGGAATCTGGAGTCTCATGCAAAAATATGTTGTTGTCTGTTTGATTGTGTGTTTTATATTTTAAGATTGAATTATTTAAAAATAACCCACAATGGATTTTGCTGCACGATACCAAAGAGGCAGAGGGAGGCAGGTGGCACCTAGGAGAAAAGTTAGCAATGTGCACCTCTTAGCTAGATTTAAGGAGTGTGGTACAGGAAGGAGGCACAAGAAAAACACAATGCAGCTGGGCGTGGTGGCGCACGCTTGTAATCCCAGCATTTGGGAGGCAAAGACCAGAGGATGGCAGTTCGTGGACAACACAGTGAGACCCTGTTTCAAAATATAAGAAAAGATTAAAAAGTACGGCTGAGGGTATAGCTTGGAGGTACAATGCCCCTAAGTTCCATCCCTAATATGAAAAAAAAAAAAAAAGAAAAGAAAAGAAACAACAATGCCATGAGTTCAAAAGAAAAACTAGATGTTTTCCCCAGGCCAGGACTCGGCATCTGAACCATGATTCCAGAAGCAACTTCACGCCAGCAAGTCAGGGCCAGGGGTGCATGTCAGGAAGCCTGGGGTCCTCATCTACGATAAAGAGTGCATGGCTTTGGAATAAATTCACGATCCTTCATCTCTACTCACCTCTTTCCTGAGAGGTTGGCTTTGAGGAGAGCTGGTTGGTTTCTCAAATGGAAGATGGAGATGAGAAGAACAAGTAACTCATTAGGTTGTTGTGATGAATCCATGAGGTGGCGTGTTGGAAATGTCCAGGGTCCACCGCCTGAGATGTGTGTCCTCCGGATAGCAGAGTTTATTGCAGCCAAATAGCCCAGGGGCCCAGATCACACCCTTTCTAGGACCCGCGCCTTACTACCCACTCTGTTCCCTTGACCATGTGGCCACCCAGAGACTGGGACTGGGGCAGGTGAAAGGGCAAAGAGGCGACCCCAGCAAGTAGGGCTTACGTCTGACCTTTCCACTTGGATCCACCCTCAGACTGACAGATGTAGCTTTTCCCCAAGGCAAGAGGACAAACAGGAGGGCAAGTTGCTGGTACTTTTGCTGTGGTTTGGAGATCAGCGCGCTGTGCTTTGTGTTGCAAGGCCATTATGTTGTCTAGACGTTTTACCAGTGACACACTTCACTTTGTGAGCGTAGAAATAGCTTCTGAGTCGCTGGTACAGATGCACTTGAAAGCCGTAAAAGCTTCACTGTCAATCTCCGAGTCATCTCACTCCCGGAGTCATTATGCCCCTTTGCTACAACTTTATAACCCATTTGTGCTTCTTCCAAAGCACTGACCACAGCCGCCACCTCCTCTAGGCATGCTCAGCTTGCCTTCTGCTCTCGGCCTCTCTCAGCGATAATTTGTCATATAATTCAAGATGACATTTGGCTCCACTGAACTGCCACCTCATCTGTGAAGCCCTTTCAGAAGGCCCCACCCAGGGTAGCAAAGGTTTCTCCTCACTTATACTCCTTCCAGGGCAGAAAAGCTGGGTGGAGAATGGAGAGAACACAGTATCAGGCGTTGGAGTTACAGAGCCCGGCACCTACCATTTCCTTCTATGTCACCCTGGCCTGGCCAGGATCTTCCAGCCTCAGTTTCCCTGCCTGTAAAAGGAACTAAAAGTCCCTAAGTTGCAGGGTTAGTAGAAAGGTTAAGCAGCACAAAACACATGGCGTCTGAATGCAGAGGAGTAAAACTGTTCATGGCATTTGTTTTTCTGGCGTTTCTGCTAGCCTTTGGGTTTCTGGATGCGGGGTCAACCCCTGACTCACCCATCTTTCAAAGTTCACCACCCAGGACAACGAATAGCATCTTCTTTCCTTCACTAAATAGAATCACCTAAACTTTTTCTTCCCCAAGAATCCTTGCATTGCTTTCTTAAAGTGTTTCCCTTGTGGTCTGAAGGAAATTAACAAATATAACAACAGCACAAAATAGAAATTGCCCAGGATTAAGGTGGAGACCTTCAGAGGCAAGATAACAACTAATCCAATTGCTGAAAATGCCAGCCCTCAAAAGGAGCTGCTTTCAGTTTTCACAACAAATGCAAATTCCCATCTTTCTTTCTCCCCAGCAACCATTGTCAGGCTCAAAAGCCCAAGCAGTGTGAATTAGGTTCCTCTGAAAACCTTATTTTTTTCTCTTGACCCCAATTAATTACTATTTCATTGTGTTTTATGGAGTTCACTTCACTGCTGATTACAAGGGGACAGGAGAAGTCCTGGCTCCTGATAAAATTAACAACCACACAGAAGGCAGGACCCAGAGGTGTCCCGCTTGCAAAGTTACTGTTATTTTCAAAGCAGGCTTAGAGTTTTTTGGCATGTTCCAAATGCAGAGTGGTTTCTTCAAAGGAGCTCACAGTTCAGACTCTACTTGGAGAGAGTTGTAAACGAAAGTTGATAGCCATGTTATCAAAAACAGATTGTTTATTTCCCTGGAGGATGGGGCCTGAGGGAATTGTAGAAAGAAAAAAATCAAGAGAAACAAAAGTCTGGCTTCTCACCTTCATTGATGATGGAGCAGGTCAAGGGCTGATGTTGACAAGCCAGTTGCCAAGCAGTGGCCCCTCCAGCCAGCTATCGCGGGATAGGTCATGCTGTGTAGCTTGTGTGTGTAACGAGAGGGAGGAGAGAGCTTATTTTGTGTAAGAGGGATTCTGATTTGTACAGGAATGTCCACCTAGCGATCTGAAACCAATTACTTGCTAACAAAACTAGCACAGAGAAAAGAGTTACGGGGAGGAGATCTGAGGTTCGTATCCTCATGAAACTCTTGGCCTTCTCATTAAAAATAAATGCCCGCCTTGCTTGCAAGCACTTGGAGAAATCCACATACTTGCAGGGAGAAAAAGGAAGGGAAAATGCTGTGAGTCTGGAGGAACAGCAGACCGCAGAACCAGACTTAATTGGATTACCTCTAATTAGGTGGTTCTAATGAGATTTAAGAACACTGATGACCCACGTAGAGGAAAGTAACTGGAACTGTGTAATTAGAGATGGGGCAGGAGAGAAGGCGTATCTCTTCCTGGGTGTTTCTTTAGCGAGAGCTTGTTCTGTCCCTGTCTACCCCGAACATAGGATCTGGGACCCATGCCAGGGTAGAATCTGGGCTACATCCTTTCGCCCTGTGACACAGGTGTCACTCAAGTTCTCCGGATCTCCCTTTCCTCCTCTGCAGGATGAAAATGATTCAGAGTATGGACTGCCCTGGGCTATCACGAGGATTACATGTTATCATGCATGAAACTCTAAGGGTGGTATGTTGGATATAGGAATTATTCATCAGTCTTAGATGTTGTTACTATCAATCCACACACCCTCTACCATCTTTTCATTCAAACAGCACTTACTAGGTATTTTCATTGTTCCCTATTTGGGGCTATGTGACTGATGAAGTTAGCCATAGTTGCTTGTCTGTTCCTTCCTCCCTCTGCTTCAGCAGTACTAACGTTTCTCCAGTCTCTGACCAGCTATGCTGCCCCCTCCCTGCCACAGGACCTTTGCACAGGCTATTTTCACAGTCTGGGATGCTCTGGGAAGAGCAGAGCCAACATCTATTTTTGTTTGTTTTTTAATTCATAGTATCTAACACAGAGATTGGTGCAGAGCTAATAGTCATTGAGCCAATAAGTACATAAGTGAATTATGATTAAAAATATAACATATGAAACAGTGGAAAATAGTAGTCAATATTTATTTATTTATTTATTTAGTGTTTTCTCTCTACCAGGCATGGTTCCATTTTATTTTGTATGATCTCATATCTGTTCCACTCTGAATAGAATGGAGAAGAGGGAAAGGAGTAGAATAAATTGTGATAGAATAAACTGGGGAAGGCTAGTACAGATGATCCTAGCTTAGGTCTATAAGGGAGGGGGGAAGGGAGACCCCTTAACAGAAGCCAAAAATCAGTGATGAAGTGGGGGGGGGCAGAGAGTCCTATAGCAACCAGAAAGGATATCCCAACTGTTTTGCAGATCTCCATAAAATCCTAAAAGAGATAAATGAATACAAAAATAAGGTCTTAGTGAGGCTCTCAGCAACTTAGTAAGACCCTGTTTCCAAATAAAATATAAAATAGGTCTGGGAGTGTAGACCAGAGGTAGATATCCCCTGGATTCCATCCCCAATGCCATACACACACACACACACACACACACACACACACACACAATAAGGTCTGAAGGGCCAGTAGAATTGTCTGCAGGAAGTTCATGGGCCTTTCCAGAAAGGCAAAGGCTTGGCAGGACCTAGAAAACAGAACCAGAGTGTGAAACCAGGCTGGAGGGAGGGCTCTGGGGAGAGGTGGGGCAGTGCTGGGGAAAGTGTGGGGCCAGGGACCACTCTCAAGGCTTGAGAGTGGATAGCCATATTCATGGCTCTTAAATACAGCTCTGGCCACAGCACTGTGTCTAGATGAAATGCAAAACGTGGAGAAAAGTTGAGAGACTGTTTTCAAGTAGCCTGGGAAAAGATGTTCTGACCTGGGCATCAGCAACAGTAAGAAGAGAAAGGCTGAATTAAAAGCAGATAAAAGCCTACAGAATGGGAGAAAAATCTTTGACAGCTACTCCTCTGACAGAGAGCTAATATTTAGAATACACAAAGAACATTAAAACCTAGCACTAAAAACAATAAAAATAATTGGCAATGAACTGAAGAGACACTTCAAAAGAAGAAAAACAAATGACCAATAATTAAACAAAAAAAAATGCTCACCATCATTAGCAATCAGAGAAATGTGAATCAAAACTACACTGGGATTCCACCCACTTAGAATGGCAATTACCAAGAATACAAATGACAATAAATGCTGGCGAGGATGTGGGGAAATAGGAACTCTTACATACTGTTGGCGGGACTGTAAATTAGAGCAGCCACTATGGATATCAGGATGGAGGTTTCTTAAAGGAACAGAGGTAGAATCACTCTACGACCAGCTATATCTCTCCTTAGCATCTTTCCAAAATAATTTAGTCAGAATACTATAGTGACATATGCATATCTGTGTTTATTTTTTATTTGTGATACTGGGGATGGAACCCAGGGGCTTTTCTACCTCCGGGCTATATTCCCAGACCTATGTTTGATATTTTATTTGGAAACAGGGTCTCACTAATTTTCTGAGAGCCTCACTAAGTAGTTGAGGCTGGCTTTGAACCTGTGTGATCCTCCTGTCTCGGCCTCCCAAGTGTGTGCCACCACACCCGGCCATATCTGTGTTTATAGCAGTGCAATTCTAAAGAACCAACCTAGGCATCTGTCAACCGATGAATGGATAATAAGAATGTGGTCCACATGCATGATGGAATTTTACTCTGCCAAAAAGAAGGATAGATTATGTTACTGGCAGAGAAATGGATAAAACTGGAGAATATTATGCCAAGTAAGATTTGCCATCTCAGAAAGCCAAGGGTCATATCTTTTCCTTCATATTAGAAACTAGAGAGAAAATAATAAACAAAAGGGATTTGAGATAAATGAGGAGAGAGACCAGTAGACTCATGGAAGGGGACGGGGGCAAAAAGCTGGGGAGGGGAAAGAGGGGTCTTGATGAAGGAAATAATTAAAATAATGCCACGTTCATCTATGAATGAATCGCTGCCAACCTCACTAATGTGTATGGGGAGGGTGGAAAGCAGGGTGGGATTCAGAGGGGGACATGTCAAGTGCTGTGACCATGTCTCTTGCTATTCCTTTGATCCTCAGTATGGTGTATAATTACGATGTGTTAATAAAAACATAAAGAAGCAACAGGAGACGGAAGAGAGAGGAGAGGGGAGACTAGAGACCCAAGGTCAGACCTCCCCGGGGATCATGTAGGAAGAATAAGGCAGATGAGGCCGCACAGGATGACCAAGTGATAGCAGAGACAGTGAGAAGTGCCAGTCCTCACACAATCCTCAGGCTCCCTTCAGTTCTGTGAGGACTGGGGTCATGTTTATATGGGGGAGGGAATGCAGTACCCAGGCCTGAGACAATGGGAGGATGGGGCCAAGTGTTAAAGCAGAACACAGATATTAAAGGCGTTCAGCTCTACAGCATGGGGAAGGAGAAGGGTTAAGAAAGACTTAGGCAATACCATGCTGTTTTGATTACAATGGCTTTGTAGTATAGTTTGAAGTCAGGTATTGTGATTCCTCCTGCATGGTTTTTGTTGCTGAGAATTACTTTGGCTATTCTGGTTTTTTTGTTGTTCCAAATGAATTTAAGGACCGATTTTTCTATGTCTGTGAAGAATGATCTTCGCAATTTAATGGGCATTGTGTTGAATCTGCAAAACACTTTTGAAAGTATGGCCATTTTGATGAAATTTATTCTACCTATCCATGAACATGGGGGATCTTTCCATTTTCTAAGATCTTCTTCAATTTCTTTTTTCAATGTCGTATAATTTTCTTTGTAGGGGGCTTTGGAGGGATGGAGAGGAAATGGGGTGGGGATCGAGTAAGGGCTAATTGGGTGATGTGTGCACACGTCATTTATTCCATTAAGATGTATGACTACAATGCACCAATTTAAAAAAGAATACAAACAACAAATAAAAAAAACAAATGTGAAACAAAAAAAAAATTAACACCCTGAATCAATTCCAACACATCACATTAATTTCTGTGCTATTGAGAAAAAAGATACAGGGAAAGTTGTGTATAAATTTTATGTTCACTGGGCGTGGTGGCGCACACTTGTAATCCCCACGCCTGGGAGGCAGAGACAGGAGGATCACGCTGGTTCAAAGCCAGCCTCGCTGGCTTAAGAGATCCTGTTTCCAAATAAAAAATATATTAAAAAAATAGGTCTGGGAGTGTAGCCCGGAGGTAGAAAGGTTTCCAGGAACCCCAGTAGCACCCTAAAAATAATAATAACAATAAATTTTATGTTCACTTATGTGAAATTCGAACACTAAAATATGGTTACTATATTTTTAAGCAAATAAAAATGTTAAATAGAGTTTCATCTAGCTAAGGGGAAAAAAAACTTAGTTGCTGGTGGGGACATGGGGGTGGCTCCTGAGGCTATCAGGTTCACTTAGCTGCAAATGGAACCTTTTTCCAACTTCCCTGGTCACTGAGGGGACCTAGGATGTTTAACAGATCTGCTAGAATTCTTGGGTCCTGTGTCCTGATCTGCCTACTGTCACCATCTGTGCCTTCTTGGGATACCACCGGCCCTTCCAGATAGCATGACATCATTGGTGAGATGGGCCTCCACTACTCCACTCCAGAGTTCTCAGGCACATCTGCCTCCTTGCCCATTCAGACAGCCAGGGCCCAGGCTTTTCCTTACCCTATCTCAGCAGGGACAAATCCCCAATGTGATATGATCCTCGTCCCAACACTGCCTGCCAAGCCTGTGTAACTGGGCCCTGTCTCACCTGGGACCACCTCCTGGGCTGGGCTCAGTAGATAGACCAGCCATCTTCCCATCCCTCACCTGCCCTAGGGCTTTGCCTTCCTGGGTCCTTCACAGGCGTGTTTAATACTCACTTGCCCGCACCTCTGACTCAACCTCAGGTTTCAACCTAGTGGGCTTGCTCAGAGAAACCTTCCCTTGGAGCCCAGCAAGGCCAGGACCCCCCATTGCATCCCTCCAAGTACCTCGTATTTCTATTTGTCTCCCTTGTCAAGATTGTAACTCAAATAATTAGCTGTTGAATCACGCCCTTAATGAACATGATTAAGAACATGAGCGTGATTAAGAAACCCCCTTGTGTATCACCAGTCTCTTGCCCAGCTGTAAATACTGTAAGAGCAGGGACCAAAGAAAACAGGGCCAAGCCTATAGTGGGTGCTGAGTAAATATTTGTGGAATAAATGAATGAATGAGCCAGGCATGATGGCACTCTCAGTATCTGGGAGGCTGAGACACGAGGATCACAGGTTTGAGACTAGCCTTAACAACTTAGCGAGGCTCTCATCAACTTAGTGAAAGCCCGTTTCAAAATAAAGGTAAAACAGGGCTGGAGGTGTAGCTTAGAGGTAGAATGCCCCAGGGCTTCATCCCAAGTACCATAAGACAAAAACAAACAAACAAACAAAAAACAAGAAGTGATGCCGACACAGCAGAGATTGCACTGCTAAGTCAATGCTGACTCAGGACTCGGGTCACCTGCTCTGCTCCAGGACAGTCCATCAGCAAAGAGCTCTTAATGGAGAACTTGCCCTTGAATCTCCAGTAGTGCTGCCCTTGGGAGGCTGGAGAGAGATTCTACCATGTCAAGAAATGTCAAGTTTTCTGAGAATACTAGATAGCCTAGCAGAAAACTGGAGCAAAGCATGTGCTTCTGAAAAGTTAAGCATTGTTTAATAATTTGGCAGTGTGCGTGATGAGAGGTTTCTGTCAACATCTAACACACGCACACGCAGCACTCCAGCTGGCTGAGAAATGAGCAGGGGTGGTTTTGAAAAATTCACCAGTCCTCTCGGGGAAGGCCAACTAATCTGATTTTAATGCCTCACACAATGCTTTGCGATTGTGCTCATTCACTTCGAAATGTGCTTGCTAGAATTAACTAGGTAGTCTCTCCCACAGGAGATGCAGGAGCCTCCATAAACACTACACATTTATTTATGAGGATGGAAAGGGCGTCCGGGGAGGCTCTGCAGAGGATTTGTAACAGTTGGGATCATTTATGGAGCATGTACTGCGCATCAGCACACAGCACTGCCTGGGGCTGCACCCACACCTCACCTTCCTCGGTATGGAGAGGTGCTTTCTGAGCTGGCCATCCCTACACCTCCACTCTGCTTAGCTAACCTGCCTGGGTCCCAGCATCTAACAAGGGGGCAGAGCTGGCCTGATGCCTGGCTCCTGAGTTGACACTGGTACTGTCGCTGTTGCAGATTAAGGGGTGCTTAGCCTCCCATAGTCACCAAGAGCCTATTTCAAGTTGGCTGGCCACTGTCTGGGTGCAAGGCTCCAGAAGGCCTGAGGAGAGGAAAGCTCAAATCTCAACAAATGTAGGCAAAACCCATCATGGGTTGGGGTGGGATGCTTTAGAGCATCCTTCCTCTTTATGGATAACCTTGTGTTGAGACTTGTAGCATCTGCGTGGAGAGGGGTGGGTATTGGATATGCAGGATCTGTAGCATGGAGCTGGTTAGAGAGGATTTGGAAAATGTCTCCAGAGTGATGAGTTCTGAGTCAGGGTTGTATCTGCCAACTACAGTGAAGACTTTGCCACCGGCCCTCATCATTACAGGCAAACATCCTGGTGTTTGTACCTGGGGTTCTTATTGACCTGGAATTGCCCTTACTATACCACAAGCCTCAATACTGATGGGGGATCCAGTTCAAACAATCCTATGCACAGTGGAGGGAGGGAGGGAACAGCATCTGAAGGGAAGTGCACCGGGTGCTGTGCACACGTGTGTTTCTGCAACACTAAGCCTCAATCTGATGTCTGGCTACAATGCACCAATTAAAGTAGAAATATCTCAGACCTCGCTGCTCTCATGCATGGTTAAAGAAACACAAGATGCATGAAGCTACTCCTAGTGTAACACAGCACATTGTTTTACAGTAAGCTATTTTTTTTCTTATAAGCAGAAGAATTCATTCTAAAATAGTTAAATGTCCCAAGGGTGGTAGGTTATGAGTTACTCAGAGCTGCTCATGTAGAAACAACAAAAATTTCTAAAATAAGGAATAAAAAAGTAGAACAAAACCGGATCAACTGATAGTTAGTGGAATGCAAGAAACTACCTTGGAGTAAGTGGCCACTGAGGCATAAATTTGCCAGAAAAGCCACATTATATAGCCATTGAGGCTGCAGTGTCTGAAATACCCAACATGAACTGAGTCAAACAAGCTTTGGGAGCGCATCAAATGTCAGAGAAAGCTGGGCATGATGGCACACACCTGTCACCCTAGTAACTGGAAAGCTGGGGACAGGAGGACCACAGGTTTGAGGACAGCCTCAGCAATACATAAACAGCCATTCTTTCCATGGCGGGGGTGTACCCTGCTGGGTATTGTTCCATGCACTCAGAAAAACAAAACAAAACACACAAACAAACAAACAAACAAAACCTCTGCTTGGATTGTATATTCAGTCCCATGTCCTGCTATCTTTTGGTTAACAGAATCGTGGAGATATTTTTCTCTCCTAACTTATTTTCCAGGAATCTGGATTTCCGTGGTAGCATGGTGCTCTAAGGGCCTGTCAGGTTCTTCTTTGGTCCTGTGAAACCGATGGACCTGTGCTGGAAGATGAGGACCACGGCTCTCTGGCCCAAGGGCGTGAGCTTTCCGAGGCCTCTATGGGTTCCTCTTGGCATCCAGAGTCCTGGTAACCTGGTCTTTGCTACCCAAACATGCTTCCTCTCCTCCACAGTGTGGATGCCCTTGCCAGGGATGATCAAAAGGGGACCAAGGAATTGTCTATTTTCCTTTCAGAGATAAGGGACCCGAAATGCTTTCATTTCAGAGATACACACTATACACACAGCAACTAAAGGATTCAGAAGGCGCTATCTAGAGGTAACGAAGTTTAAAGGAACCTGTTTCAAATTTCAGGAAGCACTGAAATAATGTGATTTCTAATTCAGCTCCTTGTGGGGATTAAGCATTTTCAGGCTATATAAGTAGAGCCCTTTTTGACCCTATCTTGTGTGGTGACGACTTGAGTCTACTTAGAGAATCCTTGAAACAGAGTGAAGGCTTCCCAGAGAGTAGTACATAAAGAGAGAGGGGGAAGGGACAGAGAGAGAGAGAGAGAGAGAGAGAGAGAGAGAGAGAGAGAGAGAGAGAGGGAGGGAGAGAATGAATATCATTGTAGTGTGTGTGTCTGTGTGAGACTGATAGCCTAATTTTATCCTCCAGGGAGAAATATACTATTATGCATAAGTTACCTCTCATGTGACATGCAGGGCACTGGACAACTGATGTTGGACTTACAACTAAATAGATAAGGAAAGAAAAGTTGCCAGTGTTCTCTACCTGACAAAACAGGCTCAGCATCTTGGCCAAGATGATATAGCTGATAAGTGGTGAGGTTGGGATTGGGACTCAGATCAGCCTGGGTCTGAAGCCAGCTTTCTTTCCACTGTACACCCTGTCCCTCCTCTACCAGATGATTCAGTGAGAAGAGATGCCTCTTCCCTGTCTCCCTCCCTCCCCAGTTCTGGAATCATCAGACACAGTCAAAACTCAAGCAAGGCGTCATGAACTGAACTCACAAGTTGAAGCCCTGGCCCTCCAAGCTGATGGCAGAGCCTCTGGGAGGTAATTAGATATAGATGGGCTCATGAGGGTGAGTCCCCAGGATGGGATTTATTGAGAGTCAAGTGCTGCATATGCATGAAGGGCCAGTTAACAAGGATTTGCATAGACAATGTGATCTCATAAGATCATAACGGAGCTGAAAAAACCCCATCACCTAGTGATGTCACAGACATACAACATCACATGCAGCACAGCACTCCCGTGTTTGTGGTGACGCTGGTGTACAAAAACGTACTCTCCTGCCAGCACTATAAAAGCGTAGCAATGCAATTATGTCAGTATATAGTATGATGCTTGATACTGCTGATAAACAACTACGCTAATGATTTTTCTATAAAGTTTACTATGCCCTGTGTGTGTTTGTGTGTGTATGAGTGTATATGTGTGTGTGTGTGTGTGTGTGTGTGTGTGTGTGTGCATGTGCATGTGTGTGTTACTGGGGATTGAACCCAGGGGCATTCTACCTCTGAGCTATGCCCCCAGCCCTTCTTGTTTTTATTTTAACATTGCTGAAGGTCTTGCTAAGTTGCTAAGGCTGGCCTTGAACATGAAGTTTTCCTGTCTCAGCCTTCTCAGTTCTGGGATTACAGATGTGCACTTCATACCCAATTACTATGTTTTTTGATTGCTATTTGAGCGTATATTTCTGTACTTACATATATTTTTATGGTACTGGGGATGGAACCCAGAGGCTTTCTACCTCTGAGCTATATACACCCAGACCTATTTTTTTTTATACTTTATTTGGAAACAGGGTCTCACTAAGTTACTGAGAGCCTCACTAAGTAGCTGAGGCTGGCTTCAAACCTGCACAATCCTCCTGTCTCAGCCTCCTGAGTGCAGGGATTACAATCGTGCACCACCACACATGGCTTTATTTGTAAAATGTTTATTGTAAAATGGCATGCATGTACACCAGCAAGCAGCAGCTTCTCAAGTCTCGTGTACTCTCTCTCTTTGCTGCAGCACCATTTTTCTCTTGCACTTGATTGAAGTCTGTGTTCTTTTGTCTGTTATAGCAACAGATGATAGCGTGTGCGTGAGTGGGTGTGTGAGTGTGTGTGTGTAGCAGTAATAGGGCTAGTCTATAGCATCCAGGTGTATGTATGTACACTACGATGCTCACATTATGAGAAAATCACTCGATGAGGCACCAAACCTTGGCTGCATTTGGTTATGACAGCCCAACTAAGACACAGGGATTCGAGGCCCCGCCATCAGCACAGAACTCCATTTGGAACTGAAGCCAGGATTTTCGATGATCAGTGGTGAGGAAGAAAGCACGGAGGGCTTTTAGGTGAGCCGCAATGACGGGGAAATTCAAAGACATGAAGTTCCCCGTAGTCACAGCCAGGAGCTATTTCGTCTTCCTGCTGGGAGGTTCTGAACTAAGCACCTAGCTCACATGTATCTTTGTCTGAGTGTTACGTATATTGCCTCATTTAACCCACACAGCTACCCTAATGAGTAAGCTTTCTGATTGCCATTTCAAAGATAAAGGAAAGAAGACTCAGAGAAAGAAGAGACTTGCTTAAAATCATAGAGAAAAAGTGGAACTGCTGTAGACTTCATTTTACCCCAAGACTCCAGATTCTAAAAATGTCAAAGCTATAGGCCTTGCCCTGTGAATGGTGCCCCAGCAAAGTCCAGAAATGGACTCTGGGTCATGGCAGGTGTTCTCAGGGTCCAGCCAGAGCAGGTAGATGCCTCCTCGGACCACTTCCTGCCTCCTATAGGGCCCCTGAGTTACTGGACTCAGGTCACAATGGCCAAGGGTAAAAGTTGAATACTGAGTGGTGTCTATAGGATCAAATTTGAACTGACACATATATTTAAAATTTCTAAAAAATACCATCACTTTCATTTTTCCAAGTGGTCATGATCTGGGTACATTTTAAGTTTGGGAACTGAAAGCATACTGTAGAAACTGTTCTTGTCATTACACCTGGAGTAAGTCTGGAAAGATTATTTAGATGTTATCCCTCTTTGCTAGGTGAGAAATTGTCCAAAGATGCTAAATGCCTTGTCAAAGGTCACTGGGCTGGGCAGTGGCAGAGCTGACACTGCAGACTAACTTTACATTGAATTTAATTTGCGTGTGTGTGTGTGTGTGTGTGTGTGTACTGAGATTGGAGATTGAACCCAGGGGTATTCTAACTCTGACTTATACTCGCAGCCCTTTTTATTATTTTGTTTTGAAACAGGGTTTTCCTAGGTTGCTGAGAGTCTTGCTCTGTTGATGTGGCTGGCCTCAAATCTGCAGTTCTCCTGTCTCAGCTTCCCAAGCACTGGGATTACAAATGTGAGCCACCACACCCTAGTGAAATACTATTGGTGCATTTTTCTGGGCATACTGGAGAGGGAGAAGATGCGAGTCCTTGAGTAAGGAGACCCCTTCTTGGTCTTCTCTGGCTCCAAAGGCTAGAGGAATGCTTGGTACAAAATAAACCCTTGAGAAATATAAGAGAGTGAATCAGATGGTGAAACTATAGGTATTTGGGCTTTTGTTTCCTCCTGTGAACATTCACAACTCATACTATCCACCTAAGACCTGGATTCTTCTACCTCAGCTTTTCCTGTCATCGTTTCTCCTGCATCCACACACATCCCCAGTGAGACTGTGTACTCCAGGGTGGGGCCCTTGATGCTGCTCTTGTCCACTGTAATGTGTGTATTATTATCAGAATGGACAGAGTCCACAGAGTCAACAGTGGCTGAGGAATCATAGTCCTGCTCCATCTCCAGAGATACCTCAGCTCTGGCTCCAACAATTGTCCTACATCAGAATATCAGAGTCCTTGAGACACCTGACCTTCCTGGTCTTACACTTGACATTGCTGATTACAAGTCACCCTACCCCACCCAGCTGGCCTAATACAGTGGGGCATTCTTCTACCTACTCTGTGCCCCGACTTCTCTCCCCAGTTCCACAGTAGGCCAGAGGGAGGGTATTTATTTCCGCTCTGACCACTCCAATGTCTAGATCAGAATTTTGCAGCTGGTGGGGAATTCAATAAACTGGTGTTAAACACAAAAAACCTTTTAGCCACACATGTTTGGCTCATTTTCAGCCAAGGTTTACTGGCCTTTAAGAGCAAATGCTTTGAAGACCATATTTTTCAAAGAACTCCTCCGCAAACCCAGAATTAATAAGCATCTAAATTACAAATCTCACCATGTAGAACAAATTGGATTTCTTTTCATTAATAGCAAGGAAGCAGAAAACAAGCCCAATACCAAGGGAAGCAAAGGAACACAGTTATTCACTATTTCCACTCTCATTCTCTCCCCCATCTATAAACCCATCTTTATTCAATTATGTAGCTCATAAATATGGTCCATGTATGTCAGTACAGTTAACAAGTGGTCTCCCACGTCAGGTCTCCTTTGACAGCTCACCCAACCTTGCAATAATAGAGTCACAGATCTGGTTATGGGATTTTTTTTTTTAAAGGAAAAGCCAAACAACAGAAACTAACAAAATCCAACCAAGCTTCAAATGATCACAAAATTCCAGGCCTAGTGGTGTTTTAATCAAATAAATGTTATTGTCCTTCTCTACAGCACCATAGGAACCCCACTGTAGATGACCAACCACATACGAAACGTTTTTATTTCTATCTTCTTAAAATCACATTTGTTTTTTTCTGTTTCCTCTCCTCACCTCCTTCCCTAACCCCCTTCCACTATTTTGCTAGTCGCTCTCCTCCTGAAGTCCCTTATGTTTCCTTTTTCCTTCCCCCCTAGCTTCCACATATGTGAGAAAGCATACTCAGGAAACTCTCCGAGACTGGTTAATCTCACTTGGCATCACACCCTCTAGTTTCCTCCATTTTCCTGCAAAGGATATAACGTTACTCTTCTTTATGGCTAAATAAAATTCCATACACACCACATTTTCTTTATCCAGTCATCTGTTCATGGACACCTGGGTTGATTCCATAATTCAGTTCAAATAATGCTATGTCCATACATGAAGGCATCAGTAACCATCTCACTGACATGTGTGCACCGATAAAAATATAAAATCCATATTTGCTTTAAGTAGAGGCCTGAACATTTTGCATATTTTCTGTGCACCCCAATAACAAAGACTTCAAAAATGGCTGCGAGGGTTTAAGAAAATTCCCCCTCTGTCTTGAAGTCTCTCTTGTATGTCTCCTTTGTGACTGACAGGTAGCTGGGTGGGAGTTGCTGCTTGACTGACTTATGGCTTCTAGGAAAAGTATGTGGTCTAGGACCTAGGGCTCTCCTCAGCCCTTTGTGGACTTCCGTGCTCCTATCCACACTTCTGGCCCATCTCCAGAACCCCTTCTTGGCGAAGCCCCCTCAGAGCCCCTGACCCTCTGTGTTGTTTCTATAATCACACTGATTCTACAGTACTGTATTCAGAGATTTCCTTATCTATTTCCCATTGCCAACCTTCTGAGGGAAGGATGGATGTTTTTCATTTCTGCATTCTCAAGACTGAAGAGACAGTATGGTACCCAGGAAGAATTTAATTGATGCTGAAGGAAAGAAAGGCATGACAGAAGTGAGGCAGGTGGAGAGGAGGGCCCTGGACAGATTTGGGTTGAAGGTTGCTAATGATCCAGCAGAGCCCATAAACTTTCCCAACACAATTATTCCCTGAAAACTTCATCTCTGTTCAGTCTTGCACCAAGGCCTGGATTCCTATATGTGATCTTGCATAAAGATTTCCTTGTGCTACTTATTAAACTGCACATTTTGGCACTCTATACCTAGCCCTGGAGATAATGAAATAGCAAATTCAATACAGGTGTGGGCCGGGGTGGGGAAAGAGATTGCATTTTGGGCAGTAGCTACCAGCAAGGAGGCCAAGAGCTGTGGTTTTTGGAGCAACAAGGGAAAACATTTTCAGATTATTTACAATGTGGAAGTTGTTCTTTTTCATCAAAAGGCAAAGTGGTATACAAAGCCATCACCGTACATGGCATTCTCCCAAACCTTCAATAAAAGCATTAGTAGGAGAGGAAGAAGGAAACCTTCGCTGAGAGGTCTGGCCTATGAGTTTGCATAATGCACATCAAAGTCTAGAACTGTGTGTGCCCATGCAAACCAAATCAGGAGAAACTCACTAGTTCAATAGAAATAATATTTGGTGTGAACCTGGGGCAGTGGCCCACAGGAAGACTGAGATGTCTCTGAAAATCACTCATACAAGCAGAATCCTTCCTGACACAGAGCAAAGTGGGACGCAGGTCAGTCTGGAGTCTAAGCAAAGGTTGCACAAGAGAAGACAAAGACAGGGATCAGGACAGGTTGATCACCAACACACACTCCCCTATACCTCCCTGACGAGCAAACATTGCAGTCAGTACAAGTCCACCATTACAGTCAGATTTAATATAAACTCTCTGTGAGGGTATGCTTGCAAATACATAGTTCTAGTATATGCACGCCCTGGTTAAGAATAGTGGCTAAGCAAACTTTATTCTGCAATCTATATGCTTGCCTCTTTACTCCATCTGTGTAGCATGTCTTTTCATAAAGGGAAAATGACCTAGGCTAGGCGATGCCTTAAGTTTTGGTTCTTTGTGTTCAGATTCCCACCCCCTTCCCCATCTGTGGTCCCACTCAGGCAATGAGCTTTTTCAGGAAGTGTATTGCCCTTTGTGAGCCAAAGAGGGATTTTGTGAATGAATGAACAGCTGAATGAGTCTCCTCCTATGATCCTGGGCAAGTTATCTCTCCTCCCTGGATTTCAGCTGCTTGATCTAGAAAACCTGGACATTGACCATGGCCTCCCAGCATGACACAGGAGGGCTTTCGGCCAGGTTCTCAGCTCTCTGTGTTTCCTGCTCTGCACAGTCTATTCCTGGCACAAACCTTCCTCGCCCTGCAGACATATCACAACAGTTTCTCCCCGCTGACCTCTTTGCATCCTCTGCATTTTTATCACAGGGTACTACAGCTTTGTGTTTCTTGGCTTGTCTCCTCTGAGCTCCTCAGAGGTCTGCAGCCCAACGTAAATGATGGCCACGGTTACCATTCTTATTGTTGTTTCTTTCCAACATATGGGTACTCTATTTCAGGCATTTTTAAAGGGTGCTAAATAGGTGATTTCCTTAAATATTTGCAATGCTCCAATGAACTGTTATATGCAGTTTTACAGTTAGTTATATTTCTTTTTTAAATGAAGAACAAATTCTTAGATTAGGTGGCTTGATTAAGGCCACCCAGTATTTAGGTAGCCAGACCACAAATAGTGTCCAGGCCTGTCTAAATCAAAGCCTGAGCTGTCCTTTAAGTCATCCCACTTCTTAGGACAAGGCTTACCATACAGCAGAAGCTTAGTAGTTGTTGATGAATGAATATTTGATAGAGTCATCATGGTAGAACTTGGAAGTCCCACATTGTCCTATATGCTCATAAAAAGATAATTCACAGATAGTAACATAGCTTCCCTGAGCTTCAATTTCATCATCTACTAACTAGTCACAAAGCTATTTGTTGGGGGTCAGCAAACTATAACCTGCAGGCAAGCCCAGCCTCATGCCCATGTTTATGTGGCTCATGAGCTAAGATTGGTAATGTTTAAAATAAGATCCTAAGCTGAGTGTGATGGTACATGCCTGTAATCCCTGTACTTGGGTTGTTGATTCAAGGTGGAATGCCCAGTCCAGCATCACACCCATTTTTATATGGTCCATGAGCTAAGATTAGTAATATATGTCTGGATATATATATATACATATACATATATATACATACTCTATATTTATATATATTTATTTATAATATTATATTGGGGATTGAACCCCAGGGACATTCTACCTCTTCTTAACCACACGCCCCAGCACTATTATTTTATTTTAAAACAAGGTCTAACTAAGTTGCTGAAGCTGGCTTCAAACCTGTGATCTTCTTGTCTCAGCCTCCCAGTACTGGGATTATAAGCTTGTACCACCATGCTCGGTAGATTGGGAACATTCAAAATAAGACTCTAGAATTTCAGAAAATAGTTGTTCAATTTTAACTCTTAGCCTGCATAGCTTAAAATAATTGTTATCTGGACTTTTATGAAAAAATAGTGGTGACTCCTCCTTTCTGTACTGAATTTCACAAGCTCATTGTAAGAATCAAGGTGGGTTTTTTTGGTAGAAATCTTCTGAAAAGGAAGATGTAGTGACATATGCATTTGCATGTCTAATAGTTATGGATACTGGTTATAATTTTGATGCCAGAGGTGGTCATCTTTCCCACAGTCCTATGCACCTGTTTCCAGGAAGTAGGCACGAAAGTCCATGTCCTCTAACACCCAAGGTGGTTTTGCGTTTCCTGTGTGAGATCAATACTCAGAGTCAATGCAGAGCTTACTTCAAGGGCTCAGGCTGCCTGAGAAAACACCAAATTGGCCTAACATATTTGGCAAACAAACAGATCGAATTGTGTCCAAATGTTTCTTAATTAGTTGAAAAATTCATAAGAAGTTAATTATGTTAAATGATGCCCAGAGAGCTCCTCACAGAGGAACAGCCAGAGGGTCTAAATATCACCTGAAGGAAATCAGCACATTTTAAAATTGCTTCCAAAATCCAGAGCTCATCGATCTGTCCAGCCATTTGTCTGTCGAACCACCCATCTGGCAGAGTGGAGCTTAGGACCCATCTACAGAGGACCTGCTGCTCTTATTGGCCCAGCTCTTATTTTTCCTCCTGGACTTGGGATTGTAAATGTGTAAGTAACCTTTTTACATCTTTTCTTTCTATCTAACAGGGAGGTGATAGGGAACTAACAGAGAAGTGGATGTGATGTTTAGCCTTTTCTATGATTAGAGATAATAACAGTAATAAAAAAAAAAACAGCCCTTATGGGAAAGATGGTTGGAGCCAGAAATCATAAAGACAATTTGGTGGTTTTGATTTTGTTAACTTGACACTCAACTAACATTTATTAAGCACTAATATTCAAAAGTTTCTATAAGGATAACAAATGAAAAGGCAAATATATAAAAATACTTGCATTGTATGTGATGGACAAAGTGTTCGTCTCATTAATTTATAAAAATAAACTCTTATGAATCAGTAAGAAGATGATGTGCATCCCAATTAAAGCAGGGAAGGATATGAATTAGGTAATCCATGAAAAACATAACAAGTGAACTGTAAACATGTGAAAAAAAATGCTCAACCTTGCTAGCAATTTCAGCAAACTGAAATTACAATGGAGTGTCATTTTCTGCTATGGAAATCCAGGTGAAGTGAGATAATACTTGATGTGGGCAGAAGTGTGAGGAAATGACAAGACCATAAATTAATTCAGCTTCCTAGAGGGCAACTTACCAGTATCTCTTAACACTTGAAATCTACATACCTCATCTCTAGATACTTACCACCTGGATGGTTTTTAGAAATTGACACTGTGATTTTCAAGATCTTCCTTGGAGCATGTAAGGGTTTCCAGGCAACTTTAGAAGAGAAAGAGCAAGGAAAAAAGAGTACCTTTCCAGCTGCTAAGTCAGTTCCAGAAATTAGAGGTTAGAGGTGCAAGAAAAGACAAATGAGCTAGGAGAACAGCATGGAGAATTTGTAAATAAATCCAGATAGAAAGGCTGCATTGTAAATCACTGAGACATGGTAGAGGGAACCACTTGACAGACAGGAGTTGTTGGGTCAATGATAGAAATTCTCAGGGAAAAATGAACCTAGATCTTTACATTACATTTTTTTCAAAGCTAAAATAAATTTCAGATAGGTCAAAGACTTATATGCAAATAGCACTAGGACATAAATACTGAATGAAAATGTGGGTAAATATTTTTTATAATTTTGAAGTTAAAAAAAGCAGAAGGCTTCTTATAAAGGAAAAACTATGATAAACAAGGTCAAAAGATAAATTTTAAAACTAAGATAAATAATTTACCTGATGGATAAAAGGCAAAAATCCCCCATATCCAAACTGATTTCAAAGTCATAAGGAAAAGTTCAATATCTCAGCAGAAAAGGAGAACAGAGAAATACAGAATTTACAAAAGACATATGAACATACATATACATTACATTATGAGCATATTGTATTGTAATTATCCCCAGATAACAAAAACTACTGTAAAACTCAAGCAATCACTTTTTCCTAGAATACTGGCAAAACTATATATATATATATATATATATATATATATATATATATATATATTAGATATTGATAGAAATATTTAGAGAAAGAGAGGGAAGGAATTATGGACTGAATGTTTATGTCCTTCCTCAAATTTATATGTTAAAATTATAATTTTCAATGTGACAATACTGGTGGTGAGGAAAGGAAATAGGAGACAAGGAGGAAAGCATTCTCTTTATAAATGGGATTGGTGCACTTAGAAAAGATGTCCCCAACAGCTTTCATATCCCCTTTATGCCATGTGTGGATACAATAAAAAGACAGCAGTTTGTAACTGAACATGAGCCCTCAGTGAACCCTGGTCACGCAGGCACCCTGATTTCAGACTTGAGCATCCAGAATTAGTAGAAATAAATTCTGTTGTTATACCATAATACTACTCAGTGTATAGCACTGTGTTATCACAGTCTCAGCTAATTCAGACAGAAGGAGTGGTGGGAAGAGAGAGAACATGAGTGCTCACTGATGTCAGGGGCTTGACATGCTAACACACTGTTGGCAGAGGGTAATGAAAATTGGTCCTGTAACCTTATGGATTTTCTCTAATAATGACAATAGTCACCTGTAAGCACTATCATGAGAAATAAGATGGAGTAACAGTGACATTGTTGGGGAAACTGTAAGGTTACTTTGCATAAACAAGGCATTTATAGCTGTTGTATTACTGGAAGAGAAGTACAATAATGAGCTAAAGCCAGAAGCTAAGAGTTTCTGTTTCAAGAGTAACCATCATGATGCCCCCTTTTCTCCCTCTGCTTCATGAATAGGTTGAGCTCATCTCAACCTCAGTGCTTTAATTTCTGTCATTTTTTCTCCCTTCTTGGTCATATATGATTATGACTGCTCCTGTCTTGAGCCTAATTTTCTGATGCAGTCTCACCTCCTCAGAGGACTTCCAGATGAAGTATCTGAGACAGCTCCTTTCTTTCAAGAATACTTTTTTACATCTAGACCTGCTCTCACATCATAGCATGCGTGAGAAGATGAGGCTCTTTAAGAGTCTCACAGTTTTCCTGAGGAGGCTTACAAACAACACTCCAGTAAGCCTTCTGCATTTAGTTCTCATAATCCTGAGAGCAGGCTACTACTATTAGCACCATTTTACAAGTGGGGAATCAAGGCTCAGAGAAGTCTAGTATCCTGTACACATTGAGTTAATGGCAGAAATGGGATGAAAATCCATAGATTCTTGATCCGGAATCACACATGCCCTTCATCTATAGCTAATGTGGTGAGTGAGAAGATCAATTTTTATACTGATGTTCACAAGATGTACTTGAATTCACCTATCTACCCCAATCACTGGGCCAGCTCACAAAACATGTCTGGTTCCCCTTCTAGACATGTGAAACAGCAGAACTTTTCCGATCTTTCCCCTGCTTTTTAGAGAGAGATAAACATGTACCTCAGTTTGCTCAGTGCAACAAGAGCAGAGGAGACATGTATCATTTCTGGGAAGAAGCTTTTTAGAGCTGGGGAGAAATTTATCACCTTTCATGTGATGCTCTTAATAGCAGAGGTAAAATCCATTGGGAGTCCTGAGTGAAGAAGACTTGGAGGACCCCATGTGGGCATGTAGCATGAGAGAGACAAACCTCTGCTATCTTAATCTATGAATATTAATAATTTATCTCACCATGACATTCATGATTTTAAGTAAAGTCTAAATTTACCTTATATGGTTATATTATTTCCTATTTTCATAAGACTGATAATACAAGGCTCAGAGAGACTAGGTAGCTTCATGGTCACAGTAAAGGACCAAATCAAGACTCATTTTATAGATCATCTTTCATTTTCTATTTAGAGTACTTCATAGCCCAAACCCTATTTATTAGAAGATGTCTTAGAGATCCTTCTGCATGATTATCCCTGAGGAACATGAGTAAATAGAGGCCAGAGGCAATGCTTTATATGAGGTATGAAGGAAGGCTGAGTTTACTGACTTTTGGTCTTATGTTCTTCCCTTAATCTTCATTTGCACCTTAGTTTTGGTTCTGAAAATCTCCAACACTTTACAAAACTAAGTAAAACGTAAAAGACACACACACACACACACACACACACACACATGCACACACACACACACAACTTCTTTCAGCACTATCATCTCTATGATACCTACACCAAAAGCTCTCTTGCTCAACAACCCAATGAAACACCTTTAAGCACCACTTTATAGCCTATATACATATGTGTGTGTATGGTCTTCATATATATATATATATATATATATATATATATATATATATACATACACATATACACACACATATATATGAGAGAGAATTAAGTAAAGACAAAGGAAAGAGCCAGGCAAGCACTGGCTCAAATCTTGATATGTGGACATCAATGCTTGGACACAAGTCAAAAGTCAAACTGTCAGGGTGCTCCAGCATCATTCCTCCTGGGGTACCTATCATGTAGTAGATGACATCAGTATCATTTGTCTCTCAGGATGACAGCCCTGGGACCTTCTTGACTCTTCCTATCCCTCATCTTCTCCATCATCAAATATCTAGGGACCTTCCTCCCTACATATCTCTTAATTTCATCTTTCACCCTGCTCCTTCAAGCCATCAACATTATAGGACAGGCCAGCTCAGCTCAGCTCCTGTGTCTCACATACCCAAGGATAAGTATTTCTGATACATGTGTGTAGAAGACAGGTTTTCTTTTACTGGAATGGCCCCTCTACCTCCTAACCATGAAGAATGGGAAGGACCACTGAATAGTGGCCACTCAGTGCTGTCCCCTGAGTGTTGGCCTTCTTTCACTTCTTTCAGCACTCTTATTTCTCGGTCTCTATCAGGAGTTCACCCGCTTATCAACCCAATGAACCAACCACCTTCAAGTGCTTCTTCAAAGTTCATTTATTTCAGGAAGCTCTAATTATTTTCTCTCCCTGAAGACTCAGCTTACACAAATTGACTGGAATGCTGTTGTTGGGGAGAAATAGGAAAGAGGAATCAGGCTGGATTCCAGTTCACTTTGCTGGGCTCCCCCATCCATGTGCCATCTGGTTTCTGTGCTCTGATAGCTTCTATCTCATGTCTATTCTAAGCCTATGGGGACAATTTTCTAACTGCCTGGGCATTGAGGACAACAGGTGACAAGTCAACCGCCAAACAGAGACTCAGCCTCATTGTTTTTGTAAATGATTAACCACTTCTGTGATCTCCCAAAGTTGAACACCATGGTTCCTTCAGTAATTAACTGCTATTTGAAAAGTTCCCTGCAGTTTATAAAGCACAGGCACACACATTATCTTGAACAGTTCTTCCAGCAGCCCTGTGAGGGATGTATTATTATTCTCACTCTCGTTGGGCAAATGATGAAATTGAGCATGAGAGAAGTTAAGAACGTTGCTTAATGTCAGCCTAATAAAGGTTGGAAAGGTACATTTCCACCCATGTCTTTCATCATTTCTGCATTCTGAGTGATCCTCTTCGCTATACAGTAATTGCAACAGGTACTCAGAAATCCAGGAGTAACTAGAGATGGACTCAGCAGCTTATTGGATGGGCAGTTTGTTTATTTGCCAAGAAATTAGCGCACTGCCACCACTACACAAGTTGGGAAACAGAGGCGTTCAAGGAAGAATAACATCTCTGCATATGAGGCTCTGCTTTAGTGGGGCTGATAGAAAAGAAACAAATATTGATGCATTGTTAACTGGGTGAATCACGGAAGGCCTGAGAGCAGAGACGATATTTGGGTGTGATATTCATAAGATGAAGGTTGCAGTTGACAGCCATGGGGAGAACATGGCAACACCATTTGAGAGAGTGAGCAGAATGTGCAAAGACCTGGCTTGTTTCAGAAATGAGAAGCCAAAGCAGAGGAGTGGCACAAGCATAGGAGAGAATGGCAAGAGAAGAGCGTGGGAGGCAGACCTCAGATAGGCCATGGGGGGCTGGGTAGGCCAGGGAGGGAGTTAGTATTCTTTACTCTAAAGACAACAGTCTTTGAATTAAATTGCACATGGAAGAAAGATGATGCGAATTTTGTTTTAGAAAGATCCTATGGCTCTGCCTGTAGAATACACTGAGAAGGGGTAAGATGGCAGGATGAAGACCAAGAGCAGACTCATGAGGCCTTCCCCATAGAAGATGCTGTTGTCATGGAGACTGAGAGGGCACACCGATTTTTGATACACTTTGAAGTTGCATGTGGTAAGAATTGCACTATGACATGGATGGAGAGGGAGGAATAAAAGACAATTGTGAGTTGGAGTGGTCAGGAGCTCATCTTTGTGGACTGGGAAGACAGAGACAATTATTTGAGGTGGGAGTAAGGTACAAGCTCTGCTGTTGACACTGGGCTTGAGGGGCTTGTGAGACAGCAGAGTAGAGCTGTCAAGTTGGGAGAGGGATCTGAGGGTCTGGAGTTCATGGGAGGTTTGGTCTGAAGAGGGTGAGAGTTGCCTGCATGTAGATAGACTCAGGAGATAATTTTTTAAATAAGTGTAAAAGTAGTGAATAAATGATCTGCAATATCTGGTGGAAAAGAGGAAGGGGCAAAGGCTCCTGAGAAGACAGTGGCATTGCAGAGCCTAAGACAACAAGCACTTCAATAAGGAATGGGTGGTCAGCTCTGGGGAGTGTCGAGACAGTTCCAACAGGGAGTGGATGGAGGAGCATTTTTCTGATTTAGTTTCATGTCATTTACTGGTGACCTTGACAGAAGCTATTTCAGCTGCATGAAGGGAGGAGGTGGGGACAGGAATCCAGGCAGTTTGGTGGAGATTAATAACAGCTAACACTTCGTGAAAGCTCTCCGTGGGCCAGGCTCTTTCTGTGTGCTTTATGTGAATTCATTGATCCAACTTCTCAACAATCCTATGAAACAATTTCTAACGTGAGCTCCCCCTGGAAACTGGAGTCCAGAGAGATAAGTGATGGTTTGCTGAGAAAGGTGGTAAAGACTTTGGATATGGCTGAAGATAATGTAAAGAAAAAAAGATTTAATTTTCATTTTTTAACATTAGGTAGCTGACCCTGACCCTCTTTATATGCTGATGGGAATGACTTGATGAAGAAGTGTGTAAAAACAAGGGTTCCCTTGCAGATAAGGTGAAGGATCAGCCCCGAGAAACACAAGGACATTCCTCCCATGGAAGGATGGAAGGTAAAGGGGTTTTCTTTTGGTAACTTCTATTGGCATAGTGAAGTATGGGGTGGGTTCAACAGATGGAGTGGATGGTAGTTTGAGGACAGCAGAGGAAGGGAATCAGAGTACTTACTTCTGCATTGAATTATCCACCTCACAATCCAAAGTGGAGGGTGAGTCATGGACGTGAGTGGAGGATCTCAACCAGGGACATGTCTTTCCCTGCCAGTTGTCTACTGGTTCCATTATGACTGTGTTTTTTCCTCATAGGCTGTGAACTTCACAGAAGACATAGCGGTAAGCCTTTCTTTCCTACCTCTTTCTTCTCTTTATCTGCAGAAGTCTTTCCATCCATCCCTAAATTCCACTGCAAAATCCACCTTGTGCAAGATATCTGATCTGATTTTCTCAGTCCACACCAAGGATCCTTCTTGCTGTACTCTGCAGGCTCCTCCTCCTGTATTCAGGTTCCCAGAAGATGGGCAGCTCCAAAAAGCCTCAGTTCTCTTACCCACCTATAAAACTCCCTGTTGTACCAGCCCACCAAGTCCCTGAGTGCAGTACCTGACTCTTGAGAGCTATTCCCCAAATGACTACAAAACGAACTTGATCACATTCCAAACCAGGCTCGAAGACTTCATAAAAATGGGTGTTTTGAGGCAGTTCCAGAAACCATCATTTTAAAAATGCAAAGAGATAATGAAGATATTTTCTGAGGCCTATTAGCAAAATTAGAGCACTAAAGGGACTTCCAATCCTTATTCCTCCTCTTTTTATATAAAGTCTGTTTTAAAAGTCTTAAAAATAGATGCTGTTCAGCATTTAGTAGACTGGTCAAAGAGACGTCTGAGACTATTTTACATGCCTCACAAGCCCTGTTTCTAATCTGAAAACATAATTTGGCCTCGTTCAATATGAAAATTTGTCACCATTTAACATATACGAGGATCCCAATAAAACCTTATGCTTGACGTTTTAAAATCTTTGCTAGTTAAGAAGCATGTCTTTGGGGCTTACTGACAGGGTGATAGGTTGAGTTCATGATAGAGTTGGCAGGGATGTGATTTTAGAAAGGCAGAAATTGCTCAGCTTAGTGCTCTACTACAGATAGAAATTCCAGTGCATGTACTCATTCACTGATTCCTTCCTTCATTCAACAATAAGTAATGTGTCCAGGATCTGTTAGTCATTGTCTGCTAAAAAAGGGAGGGTGTAGAGGTTTGTTAGAGGGTCTAGGTCTCTGGCCTTGGTTCTGAAGGCAAGGAGGAGCCAGGGGCAAGTCTGAGGCAGGATAGAGGTGCTACTTTCATTGTGCTATAGAGTGGATTGTGCTATAAAATTAGGCTATGACTACAGTTCCTTCAACTTCTGTTTTGACTAGTAGCCTGCAGGGATTAACTTGGTACCTGAAAGTCATCAATTCCTAAAATCACAATTGAATGGAGGAGAAAAAGCTATGAAATCCAGCTGTGAACCAGGCTGGCTGGGTTTGGACTCCAAGACCTCCACTTTTTAGAAACGTGACCTTGGGCAAATACTTCTCGGTGCCTCCGTTTCTTTATCTATATAATGGGGCTAAGGACACAGCTTATCTCATAGTTCTGAAGATTGAAGGATGGGATAGAGTTAAAGCCCTAGGGACCCAGGTACAGTTGGGTGACATTAGTGCTACTGGAACTAATATTATGTGGGCGTCTTCAGAACCAAAGGGGAATATGATCCTAATATTCAGGGAGCAGCCAGTGGAGACCCCAGAAGGTTTTAGCATGGTGTGATCAGGGCAGCAGTAGATTAGCTGCCAGCTGGGGATGAAAGGGGTGCTCACAGAGGAGGTGGTCCAGAAAAAAGGACCAGGAGGTATGATGTTTGCAAAGAAAGAATCTAGCTCGTCCCTTATCCCAGGGGCTGTGGAGAACACCACTAGCTGCTCAAAATCAACTGGCTTTCCCCCACTTATAGATTAATTCATTAGTGTGCAAGCTTGGCTCATGGTTGTTTTCATATAAAGACCTTGGAAGGTGTTAATAGGACCCTCCCTGGCAGAGATGATAACATCATAACAAGTAATTAGTCTGCGGTGTTGGTGGGAAGCAGAGGCTACTAAATGGGGCATGGTGAGAGAAAGCATAATCAAAGCAATTGATGGGCATTTTCTCAAGTCAAGACTCAGACCTCCGAAATTATGTCTTGTACTTGGGAGAGAGTCTGATTTCTGCTAAAATGCCAGCGGGATCGAAGGGTCTCAATCAGTTCTACCTTTTTTCTCAGCCAGCACCGCCAAAGACTCTAAAATATTTAGGAAATGGTGCTGGTGATTGCAATAGCATCTTAGGGCAGCTAGAAGTCTGAGAAATCCCAGGACATCAGTGCCATCACTCGTAAGTCTTTACTGCTGAGGGTCTTGGACAGAGAAGACTATCTAAGTGTTGGCTGCACAGAAATCCTGCATGTGCCTGGAAGTGGAGACGTTTTTCCTGCATCCCTTCCTCTCTCCCTCCTTCCCTCCTTCTTGTACTTCCCCCACCCTCCTTTATTACCTTCCTAATTTTTTTTTTTTACTTTCTATGACCTGTGTTAAAAATTAAACATTCAAAGTGACAATGGGTGACATCTGAAAGGTACACTGCCCATCCCCATTTCTGACCTGCCTGGGTTCTGCTCTGCTAGGGCTTCTTTTCAAGCTAAAGTTATGCCTTGTCTGGTGAGAAGAGGGAATAATTAGAGAAGAGTTAGTTGAGTGAGATATGTAAAACCAAATCACTCTGATGATCACAACGTAGATCCCCCTTCCACCCAATCCCAACCCAGTTTTGGAGAGAAGAAACTGAGTCGTCTGAGAGTTGGACATGTTAACTTGGCTTGTCAATGCATCCCTCTCCTTCTGAGGACCAAGTCCTACTCTCAGAGCGTGGAATTTGAGAAGCATCAATAAAGTTGCACACAGCTTTAGGGATCCCTTTGAATTCTGGCTCTGCATATTACTCAAAGGCTGCCTGAGTCACGGGACCCTTAGTTTAGGATCTATAAAGTAGAATTTAAGCCAGGCACAGTGGAGCACACCTATAACCAGTACCTGGGTGACTGAGACTGGGAGACTTCAGGTTTGAGACCAACTTCAGAAATTTAGTGAGATCCTGATTCAAAACAAAAGAATAAATAGGGCTGGGAGTGTAGCTCAGAGACAGAATGCCTCAGGGTTCAATCCTCATTGCAACACACAAAAAATAAATAAAAATAAAATGAAATTTAATACCTTTATCACTGCACTGAGGGGAGAGAGGGAGGGAGGGAGGGAGGGAGGGAGAGAGAGAGAGAGAGAGAGAGAGAGAGAGAGAGAGAGAGAGAGAGGAGTGTTTTTTTTTTTTTTGGAAAATAAACTGTGCTTTCTCAAATTCCGCTAATAGTACAGCATGCTTTTACATTAGCTGGACAACTTTTTCTTTACAACTTCACTAAGGTATAATTGGAGCACAAGAAACCGCACACATTCAAAACACATATTTTGACCAGTTTTGATAGGTGAGTGGCCCAGAGCACAAGCGTTTCCCTTGCCCTCGAAAGCTCCTCAGACCTCTTCACAATGCGTCTCTCCCTCTAATCCTATTTCCAGGCAACTGCCAATCTGGTGTCCATCTTCAGGGAGTGCCTTGCATTGTTTTGAATATATCTACCCATGGTTCTGTCTGTGAATAGTTTACTGTTTCACATTGCTGATCTGTATGCTATTACCTAGAATGTTTAAGCAGTAGAGGTATCCCTTAACAAATCAGACTCCATCCTCCAAATCAGAAAGCCAAAAAGACCTGATCATTTGGGCTTCTCAGAAACCTTCAGGCACTATTCTCCTCGACTTTGACACATGGTATTTACTCCTCGGCTGGGCTGGTGAGGCCTTTCATCGTTTGCTCTCTGGATTGAAGCAACCTCCCTCCCCTTTTTCCTGAGCCCCCTCATTCCTCTCTCTTTCCACCATCTCTCTTTTCACACTTTACAAAATCTGCTCACCTCTCTGTTTCAGGGCCCACCTCAACTCCTTTAGAATCCTGAGACTCCTCCACCTGCCTCCTGGACCCTCTTCCCAGCATCTATGTCTCTTGTGAAGCTGAGCAGGCTCCTCTTCCCCTCAGCCAACAACCTCATTACACAGGAGTGTCTCATCTGATCCTGTCTCCGTTGCACCCTGGGACTCCCATTCTGCTTCCCTGATATGGTAGTGGGGCCACCTGCCATACCCACGTGTACCCATGCAGACCAAATGGAAGTGTGTGGACACACTACACCAGAAGCAACAGGACCTGAAGCCAGTGGAAAATGGCTCCTGTCTCTCTGACATTTCATGTCTCAGGCAGGCAGCTAGAAAGCCCTATCTATGCTTGTGTGGTCCAATATGGTAACCAGTAGTCATATGGCTATCTAAAGAATTACCATGAATTGAAATGAAATTAATAGAGGTGCCATTCTGAAGCACCCAGAATCATCCATGGCTAAGTGGATACAATAAATAAATTCATAGAAAATGTCCCAAGTATGGTGGAAAGTTCTGTTGTATAGCTCTACTCTACACAGCTCCTCAAAAGAGCCCAGAGAAACTAGGCCCCAGTTACCCACAGGGGTGACCAAGTAAAAAATGCCACTTTATATAGGCTTTTTCTCCTTCTTTTTGAATGAAGCACACATAGGCATATAACAAAAGTTTGTCTCAGTCTATCAGTTTTTTTTTTTTTTTTGAAGTACTGGAGATTGAACCCAGGGGCATTCTACTTCTGAGATACACCCCCAGCCCCATTTTATTTTATTTTATTTTTTATTTTGAAACAAGGTCTCACTATATTACTAAGGATCTCCCTAAATTGCTGAGACTCACCTTGAAGTTGCCATCCTCCTGTCTCAGCCTCCCAAGTACTGGCATTGCAGGTATATGCCACTACAACCCACTCAGGCTAGCTTTCTTGGAAAAGAGTATAAAGTGGGGAGGGCAGACTAGGACAGCGAGCTACTAGGAAGGGCTGGAGAGAGATGAAGCCCCCTGGGCCCCCATCCCTGCCCGTTCTCTGCCTCCGATGCCGGAATGAACAGGTTAGACATATGTACGTGGCTGTCAGCCCGGCAAACACTGGCTGTTGACAGAGGGAATCTTTCCCTGGAGAAATATAACCTAGAGATTACAGAGAACAAAGCCTTTCAACAAGCTGCTCCAGCCGGGAGTTTACATTGACTCTCAGAGAGGTTCTGTGTTGCTGGAGAGAGTTTCTCACCAAAAACAAGCCAGCAAGCCATGGTGTATCCTGATGGAGTAGCTCTGGAGTAAGCAAAGCCATGGGCAGCACCCAGCCCTGGCTCAAGGACTGGCCCACTGTCTCCTGCAGTTTGTGAATAACGTGGTTTTTCTTAGGAAAGAAAAATCGCTGTTACATTTTCTTTAGGAATTTGTCAGCATTGTCAGGATTATATATGCAGAGCAGCTCTGCAATGGGCTGTTTTGCCTTAAAGACTAGTTAAGGATGATCATGATCTGACATCTATTCAATTCAGTTCAATTTGACAAGGAATTATGGGAGGGAGCTAGCATGGTGCTTTTAGCCCAACAATAAATTCGAAGCCCAATTTATTCCTTCGTTAAAAAAGTTCCAGCGGCATTTAGAGTTTGAAGTATATATAATTCTTCATTTTGACAAAAACTTACCTGGATTTCATTTGTCATGGCTGGATCTTTGAAGTAAAGGTTTATTTCAATAATAAATATCTCACTGCTTTCTCTTAAAAATGGCTGCTCTTTTTGGATGGCAATTTTTATTTGATCAATAATTGCACCGATTCCTGCCAAAAGCCCACACCAGCCACTCAAGGTGAAATTTAGCAGCTTCCAGTTTTTAATTAGCTGGTATCTCTTTTACAGTTGGTGCTTCTAAGGAGAAATACAGCAAAGTAACTCGCGGAAGAAAGGCAAGCCGTGCAGAAAATGCCAATATCAATTTCCTAAACAAGTCATAACTTAAATGCCACCCACTCAGTTCCCAGCCCTAAGCTTTATAGGGAGAAGCAATCAAAGAAACTGATTGGGCGGGGAACATTATCAATTAATGGGAGAAGTTAAAAAGAAAACAGAGAGAGTGCATTAAATAAATTGGAAAAACAAATTCCAACTGAGACTTGATATTTTCAGTCTGAGGTGGAAAGACTTTTAATCTAGGACCCATCTGTCTTTGCCCATATTTGGACAATCCTCAGCACACAGGCACCATGATCCCAAGGTCTGGGAAGGAAGATACACCGAGGGTGGGAAAGAGGAAGAAGTCCTGGCTGGAGTCTTGCTTTTCTACCTCTTTAACCTCTTCTAAATTCTACCTTCCTCTTTGATAAAATAGTGGTAATACAACCAGCCCCAGGGACAACAAGGGCTTCAGGGAGGCTGAACGACATTGGGGCTGAATGAGACGCATTCGTCTCTCGATCTCTGTACATATCATCTGGTGCGTGAGTATGATCACACAGGTGTGCTGGTGTGTACACATGCACGTGTGTAACCTCAAAAAAAAAATCACAAAAACGTTGGCTTTCAGAATGACAAAGGAAAGAATAGAAATAGTAGACAGCAAATTCCATACCTCTGGAAGACTGCCCCCCCCACACACACACACATTGGTTTCACCCAAACTGGTATTTTTTGTTCTTAAGTTGGCTAACAGAAAAGCCATGCTTTCTGCATTAGTCTTTGAATCTTCTGTATTATGAAACATTTTTTTGGCCTTATTTTTTAATAAAAAGGGTAAAGGGGTAAAATTCTGCTTGCAATAATAAAATAGGAAGTTTGAACCTTCTGATGGAGTTAAGGATTGTCTCTCATCCCCAATAACCTGGGGCAGCCCCTGCATGTCACTGCTGGGAGAGATGCTAGCAAGACAGTTTAAGGAGTCATCCTACTTTCTATCTGCAAATCAGAGCTCAGAGGCTCATTCGCAATGGAGAAGCTCTCGTTATCACCTTTGTCAGGATGGGCTGAAATGGCCAAAGTCCAGCAGATCCTCAAAATTTTAAGGTGAGGGATACATAAGACACCAGCAACAGTGAGGGATATCTGGGTCGCCTTTGAACTCAGACCTGGTTTCCAAACTCAGTTTCCCTGGATATCAGCTCTGGGACCTTTGGCAAGTCACCATGCCTCTCCATAGGTTGGTTTCCCTGGTATACAGACGATCCTAACACCCTTGCAGAAGGTCACACCTGGGTGATACATACAGGGAATGGAAGATGTTGGCACCAAGTCAAACAGAAAGCCCCAGCCACGTTTCTCTTGTCTACAGGGTGTTTTTAAAAAGGGAAGTAGCTGCCAATATTGTACACTTGGGAGACTTCACAGAGAGCTCTGACTTCCAGCTTGCTGGAGAGTAAGAAGTGCTGATTCACCAGCCTTCGTTCCCCCACACGGGGGTAGGCTGCAGGGGAGGAGGCTGTGGTTCTAGGAACACTGCGGGCTCGCCAGTGTCGGTCCCACTCCCGGCCACTGTCTGCACCTGTCCTGCTTGGTGTGGAGGGTTCTCTCTGTGAGGCCGGAACCCCAAGCAGCAGGCCCTCCAATCCCCTCAAGTGATGCCTCCAGGACCTATGCAGAGAGTGCTCCAGGAAGCACCCAGCCTGGCTATTCTGCAAGGATGAAACGCTCAAAGCCAGTTCATGGACTGAGAAGAACAACACCTAAGCAGTGTGGTGTGAGGAGCGTCTCTACCTACTTATCCCTACCTAGCTGGTGTGCCTAGTGCACCCAGATAATCTCACTATTACTTCCATTTGTTTGGGATTAGCATGGCCAATGAGCACTGCTTGACTCCTCCAGGAAATATCTACATCCCCACATGCTGGTCCTCTTTGGACCAGTTAGCTATTCTAATCTAGCAGCTGTGCCTGGAGGGGCGGGGCTTGAGAGGGGCTGGCTTCACCGTAACACTGGACTTTCATTGGTCTCATGTCTGCTTTTGCTTCTTGTGGTTTGTAGACTCCTCCCTCAGTGTTTCTTTGATAGTTTCATATCTAATCTCCATCAGAGGGCTCCATCCAGGATTCCCTACTTCCCACCCTAATCAAAACTTGCTACTTATAATAATAGCTGTGGGTCAAGGACTAGACAATCAAGCTTTTAAAATAAAAGGATCTTATTTGCCTCAAAGTCTTAGTAAGTAGACTGTAAGTGTGAGAGCCTGGAAACTTCTCAGATTTCCATAATGGATAGACTGTAAGTGTGAGAGCCTGGAAACTTCTCAGATTTCCATAATGGAGGTGCCTGGAAGTTTCTTTTATTGTCAATTATTCCTTTCTACACATTTCTGGATTAGGAGACATAGAGTAAAGGGCAGTGAAAACTGAATTCTGAGCCCTGTGCACCACAGGTCAGAAGCTACTGTCACCCGCAAGCCTAGACTGTGGTCAGAGGGAGTGCGTGTTTGCGTATTTCTGTCTTTGCTATTTTTCACTTCTGAAAGTTCCTCAAAGGCAATTAACTCATTGAAGATGGAACACTGTCCTTCTGAGTACTTCTAATGCACTTCACAGTTGAGCTAAGAAGGACATAGTCATTTAAATGGAAAGAATTTCATAGTGTGGTGTGGTGGTACTTGGGAGCCTGATAGACTAGAATTGCAAAGTTAAAGGCCAGCCTCAGCAGTTTAGCAGGACCCTCTGCAAACTTAGTGAGACCCACTTTCAAAATAAAAATAAAAACGCTGGGGGTGTATCATGGAGGGAGAATTGACCCCCAAAATAAAAATGAAAATAATTTGTTCATATTGTACGCCACATTTCTGTAGATGAGATATTTATTTATTTTTATTATTAATATTTTTGTGGTACTGGGGATGGAACCCAGGGGCATTCTACCTCAGAGCTATATCCCCCAGCCCTATTTTTTTTATTCTTTATTTTGAAATAGGGTCTCACTGAGTTTCAAGAGGCCTCACTAAGGAGCTGAGACCATCCTTGAACCGCGATTCTCCTGTCTCAGCCTCCACAATGCTGGTATTACAAGTGCGTGCCACCACACCTGGCTTGAGATTTTAAAATAATGACATCATACCACACCACGCATTGACACTGACAGGCTGTCTTTCACACACTGTAACATACATGGACCCATACTCACACTTAAACCTTGAGCCTTGAATGGAGCCTTGGATTAACTTAACTGAGGCCATTCAGAGGCCTGGTGGACTCCAGGACAGACACTGCTAATTAGGTCAAACATATTACTTTTCCTATTGAGCTTGGAGCCTACCTCAAATGCTCCTCAATACAGTATCCTGGGAAGACTCTATCAACTCCTTAGGTTTGTTAATGGATGAAAGTTATTTTGCCATCTCAGATCGAGCTCAGCATACCAAAGACTTCATAAAGCCCAGACTGACCCTAGTAGAGGTCATAATAGATTACTTGCACAAATTCTCAAGATTCTAGGCTTAGAAGTACAACTAGGTAGTAGAGCCCTTGCCTTGAAAAAATGTTCTAGTTCTTCGGAAACAGCCCTGCCCCTTCCAGACCCCAACGCCCTGTGCACCTCACTTATACTACTGGGCTTGTACATCATTGCACATGAAGTCTGGGATCAGCCAGCCTGCCCTGGGTACCATCTTGCACCATGGCACACTGGAAGATGCTCCAATTCTACATGCAAAATAACTGAGAGAAACTCGAGTCTCCACTGAGCTCTTGAAGAATTTATCTGGGGTGGAGTTTATGCATAACACACAGCGGACCATCCGTGGTATCCTCTTTATCTTCCTTTGTTCCTCATAGGCATGGCAACTGCTTCTCAATTGCCTGTTTTGATCTTAAAATTCTCTCCCAAGCATCGCTCACTGCCCCTTGCATTCTCCTCTCCCTGTACCTTCCAGGTGTTTCCTGCTCTCTTCCACCAGTCATTGTATGCCTTTTTCAATGCAAATAAGTCCAAGCAGGCTTTCCTCTCCTCAGTTTTCTCCGTTACTCATACCTATGATTCTACATAAAAAAGACCCAAGGCTGAAAAATGACAGAGTCAGCATCTCACTTATGGGACAGCGGAGGGGTGGAGAACATGGATATTGAAATGGTGATATTTGTTTCTTTCTGCACACATATCTTTATGTAAGATCCAGGGAGTTTGGAAGGTAACCTACTTTGAACATTTCTTCTTTCTTGCCCAACATTTACCTTCACATAAGAGAGGACATGAATGTTTCAGTTCCAGCTGTTCTTTTCTAGCCTGGGCCCCATACTGAGGCTGCAGGTACAAAAATGCACAGAGCAGCACCCAGGGCTCCAGAGAAAACAGGTAAGAAAGTGAAGGGATCCAGAGGCTGTGTGGCTGCCAGGTGATGGCCTGCTGCATCCCACAAGGTCAACTTCAGCCCTGAAACAGACCAAGAGGGCTCTGATGGGTGTAGAACCCTTGGGGCAGTGTGACCATGAGGTAAACCGTCATCTTAGACAAGGAAATTTGGAGTAGCACAGGTGGGATGGAGGACTTGTTTTTTCTTTCTTTGGTTCACTTGACAGTAACTTCATTGAGCACATCGCTATGCACCAGACATAGAACAGGTGCCAGAAATGCGAGGACATGCAAGGTGGGTTGCTGACCTGGAGATACTCATGTCCACTGCAGTTAGGCAGATGTCCCCTGCTTTCTGATGTCTCCCTCTAGAGTCTGAGCAGAGACAGAGCTGCATTACTGCAGTCAGCAAGAAGGCGGGTCAGATCAGAGCTGTGACTCGGCAGAGTAAGTCTGGGGTTTCAAGAGCTCAGCCATCTGCCTGTATCCGCCACTGGCAGCTCTTTCCTCTTCTCTTTATCTCCTGGCTCTTGTCAGTTCTCCTGAGAGCACACCTGGGCTGGTTTTCCTCAATAAGCCAAGGCCATGGCAGTGTCTGACTATAGACCTGAGCTATGGTTGCCAGCAGGAGCCTCGGTCATCTGCGTTGACCAGAACACTCTCCTGTCCAGGCACCTGAGCTCTGGTGCTGAGCGGCCAATGAGCACCCTGGCTGCAGCCCCAGGCTTGAACCTCTGTAAGGGACCCTCAGCAGACATTAGAATGAGGTATAGGGGACCCCTGCGGAGGGTGAGGTCTGAGCTCACAGGACTCCTGGAGGTTGAGCCCTCAACCTTACAGTGTAAGGTAAGGAAGCCAGATAGCATGCCTGCCACTGCATGATCCTGTTTATAGCGGGTCCTAGAGCAGGCAAAGCAGGCAGATCTATAGTGGTAGCTGTCAGAAGAATGCCTTCTGTGGGCGACCTGGGATTGGGAAGGGGAGGGATGAAAGGAGTAAGAAGGAACTCCTTAGGGTGCTAGCTGCTACATGCTTGTGTGTAATATGTTATAAAAAACCATCCTCCTCTGCCTATAGGAGGATTAGTGCAACTTACTTATATAAAGTATGCCTCATTTAAAAACAAAATAAGATGAAAACAAATCTCTTTAGGGCATTGGCAATTCTTGGTAAATTTGGTGTAAATGTGCAGAAAGAAGTTGGCCTCAGTCTACTCCAGTCAGAAGCTCCTGGCTCTACGCCATTCTTGCTGGGCCCCAGGGACATAGTAAATGAAGGGGCACAGTCAGCGCTTCCTGTACAGTTCATGGTCTGTTGGGGCCAAAGTCCCAAAAGCTGAACCTGAGGGTAGACGAGCTGGAGGTGGCCCAGCTGGAGTCCTGAAGGGCACAGCCACTGGCCTGGGACATAGAGAGAAAGGGTTTCTAGTGTAGGGAACGGCAGAGAGGAGCCGAGGAAAACAGCAGAAACATTCTCCCAATCTATGCACCAAGAGAGGAGAGCCAAAAAATGTTGAAAAAGGTGGGCAGGGAAGAGGCGGGACTAGATGGTGAGGACCAATCGCCCTCGGGCCACCACCTGTGAGCCTCAGCTAGAGCTGCCTCCATGTCTTTAAATTCATTATTCAGGCCATGACTGTCCAGGGATCTATGATTTACCTTAATCAGATTTAGAGACATCAGCACTGAATACTAAGTAATGAAGAGGCTTTGGGATGGGCCGTCTCAGAATCCCCGCTTTTGCTAAAATTCTGAGCTCTGGGCCTCAGAGGGGTCAGTAGGAATCAGGGTTTTCAGTAGGCTATGAAGAAGACCTGGTGTCGGGCCTCCAAGGCAAATGTCCCCCAGCACTGGAGAGGCAGTGCTGGGCTGCTTGGTTAAGATGCAGGTTAATCCTTCCTTGGAATACACAGCCATCGTGGGCAACAAAGAATTATTGCTTGTCTACATGTATTGTTTATTTCCTCTTTCAATAAAGCCTCACGGAACATGGGCATTCCTTCATTTCCATTTCTATTAATTGCAGTGTCTTTGAGGTGAATAATAAGGCCGTACGATCAATAGTAATGATGAAACTATCCAGCGCGAACAATATCTCCTCCGCCGTCTCCCCTTCAGCATCTATCTGCTTTATTAAGTGGCAAAGTATATTATTAAAAAAAACAGTGTACCGGTAGGGGGAACAAATCTACAAATAATTTTTTAAAAAAATTAATCGGTGGTATAATTCAATTATGCAGCATGCAATGCGGGAAAGTTCTCTTAATTACCGCAGAATTGAATAGAACATTCTTCAGCCTTAACCTTGTTATTTTTCAAGGTGAGCTATTACTATCTGAATTCTGGGACAGCTTTCAATAGCCTCTCTTTGTAGCAGTCGTCTGCAAAACCATTCAGAAGGAATCTGTCTGGGGCCAGATTCTGTTGGAGATTGCGGCAGGATAAACAGATAACCAGAAGCAGCCCAGGAAAAGCAAACCAAGGAGGCTGAGTTCTGCTCTGGACAGACTTCCCCATCCCAACCCAAAAAGAAGGCCATGACCTTGAGGAAGCAAATTCACTTCCCTCTCATACCTGCAGTGTGCCTCCTGGTCCCTTCCTTGCAGGGTTTCAGGAGCAATGAGATAGTGTAACATAGACAAAGCACCTGTAGGGTTTCAGGTGCTCACAGAAGACATCCTCAGGTCCTCCTGGCCCTCGTCTGAGCTCAGTGCAACTATCCAGGCTGTTCATGTGTGTGCTGATTGCTTCTTACCCCGAGGACCTGTGTCTCCCTCCTCTCTGAGGGTGTTCTCTGATACTATAATAGCTCGTGAGAAGCAACCCAGATATGATCACCCTCAGATGCCACACTAAACCTTAAATAATGAGGGACAGGTATCAACACAAACTCTGACGTCCTGGAACACATTCTATAGGACACCAATGACCAACCATATCAGTTTGTGAATTGCTGACGGGCCCCCCAGGGAATGCGCTAAGCTGGGTCAGTCAGAGCAGAGCAGGTCATGCACCTTGGTCGCTCAGAAGGTCCCCAGTGTGACAGAGCCCACAGCAGGACCCTGCTCATTGATGAACCATCGACTGCTTCTCTCTCTTTCTCGTCTCATGTTCTCCAAACCTCTATGTGATCTTCCTGGGATCAGCTCCCCGATAAATATCTTCACCCCTGTCTTGGCCTCAGAAGGAAGCAGACTCGCCTGGTACTCAGATATATGGGGCATCCCCTCCTCTCCTGATTCTTACTCTGTTTCCTACCTGGGCTGTGGAGAGTGTGGGCTCATCAGGTGAGCAAGGTGAGCATGCAAATAAAAACCTGAAAGGAAGTTAAGGACACTCTCAGCGCCTTTGGGATGGGCGAGCCAAGGGATTCAAACACATCCTTGGTTATCTCTGAATGGCAATGTGTTATCAGATACCAGATCTGGCCCCTTGTCTGACATTGCTCACTGGCCCCTATTCCCATGGAGCTATACCCAGGAAGAGAAGAAAGGCACATGTTTTGCTCTTTGAGCAGAACATAAAAGGAGCTTCTGGATCCTGGCTCTCTACATACCCACACTAAAGCCCAGGTAGCCAGGTCTCCTCCTTGCTGGCCACCAGAGCTGGTCACTGATCCTGTGTCCTTGTTCTTGCTGTGCTCCTGTCTTCAATACTCCCTTGCAGTAATTGTTTGCAAAGCGTTCTTTATTTTGAGTGACTTGTGTGTTACTTTGGCACTTCCCCAACTGGAGGCATGAGTCAGGGTCGTGAGATCTGAACTGAACAAGGTGAGGAAAGCCATGCGGGGTGCACAGGGGGAGCCCAGGACCTCCTTGTGAAGTGATGGACCCTCACAAGCATGGGGGAAGATGGCTTCTTATGTGGGGCTCCCTGAAGCAGACCCTGGGATGCTGGTGTTCATATAAATGACTCATTAAAAACCCCACACAGCCGGGCATGGTGGCACATGCTTGTAATCTCCATGCTTGGGAGGCAGAGACAGGAGGATTGCACAGGTTCGAAGCCAGCCGTGCTGGTTTAAGAGATCCTGTTTCCAACTAAAAATATATAAAAAAATAGGTGTCTGGGAGTGTAGCCCGGAGGTAGAAGGGTTTCCAGGAACCCCAGTACACACACACACACACACACACACACACACACACACACAATGGAGTTTTACTCAGCCATAAAGAAGAACAAAATTATATCATTTGTAAGAAAATGGATGGAAATGGAGAATATTATTCTAAGTAAGAATAGCCAGATTCAGAAAGTCAAGAGTTGTATATTTTCTCTCACATGTGGATGCTACAAAGAAATTAGGGATCAAAAGTGACTCCAGATAAAGGAAGAAAAATCCCAGTGGTGTGATAGAGAGTGTCTTGGGAAAGGAAATGGGATGGAGATGAGGGGAAAGAGACCTGGTGAAGGAAAGAGTCCAAATAATGCTATGTACACATAAAACATTATCACTGCCAATTTCAATGACATGTAAAAAGAAGCAGAGAAAGTGGAGTGGGATCCAGAGGCTAACACACCAACTGCACACATTACTGTGTCCATGTATGCTCCTAGCACCAGGAACCTCCTTACAATGTGTAATTACAAAGTACTAATAAAAGCATATTAAAAATAAGAAATTCTCCCAGAGAAGATGGCTTTGGTGTGATCCTGTAGGGAACGTTGGCACATAAGCCACAGTTCTGAACTGTCTTAACATAAGATATAGAGTCACACTGTCATACTTGTTCATTAGACCATCATTGGTTTACGTCTGCCCTGGAAGGGTCACACAAATTCTCAGACACTTCCGTCTCTCCATCTAGAGACAAAGCAGTTCAGGAATCTCAAAGCAATCCTCCAAAAACAGGGCTTAGGAGCTGACCGCTGACAGCCAGAGCCAAGGAGCCCAGCCCTGTGCCCTCTGGCTACTGAGACACACCAAGGCTACTCCCATGAGAGACACAGACCACTACTCCATAGAAGCAAGTGTCTGCAATTTGCCCCAGTTCCCATGCTAAATCCTGACCCATGAGTCTTGGCCAGTCTTGACCTCTGCTTTATCCTGCTCCTTTCTTCTTCAATTCTCTGATTCATTTATGCTTGGAAACTTTGTTCTCTCTTCAGATCTGAGGAGACAGCCACCTCTCGCACCTAGACCTTTGACTTACCTCCTTGAGAGTAAACACACTCCTTCTGTCAATATACTACTTAGAGTATCTTCTGGAAATTGCCCACCCTGATGCCAATCCCAGGGTCTGGTAATGCACATGCCTGATGGGTCTGTCCTGTTTTAGCATGGCGGTGTCAACTCCCCCAGGGCCTTGGACACCCTGCTTTTCATAACAGAAAATCACAACTACTTTCGTCTTTCTCTTCTGCTCTTACTGTCTAAAGATGCTGGCTCATGCATGAAAGCTTTATAAAGAAAGTCCTAGCTAGTCTAATTTCTGCAAAGAATTATTGTCAATCTTAGCTGAATGCATAGAGCTGGAATAGCTGTGTTTGGACTCTGGAGAGCTGTACCAGACCCTTAGAGGTACAGGATCTGGTGTCCAAGTTGCCTTCAGTCAGAGCTCTGCCCTGGCATTCAGGAGATGCAGTGAACCCTCTGTTGTGCTGAAGCTCCTTTTTGTGGAGGAGAGTCTTGTGTTAACTGATGTGGCTTTTCTTAGTGCATTAATATCCACTCACGAGGGTCACTGGGAGGAGCCAAGAGACCCTTGAGCCCTGTATGTGAAGCTCAATGTTCCCATGCCCACTGCCCCCATAGAATATGTTTCTGGGCTATAGCGTGGTGGACAGACTCTTCCTGGCTCTTGCCCTGAAGCTGAGAGGAGACTGAGCTATAACTTTGCTCAACATGTAGCATTTGAGGATGCTGATGTTGAGTTCGACCATCAGACATCCTTTGAAGGTCTGCAAACTGCTTCGGTCCTGTGTCCTTCTGGAATTGAGTCAAAGCCCCAAAGAGAGTTGAAGGTGGCCTTCTCAGTGATGTGAACTGAAACTGAAGCTTCTACAAAACGCCTTCCTATAACTGAACACTATTACTCAACAGGTTGGAGTCTTTTCCAGAGGTCTGACACCCACTGCCACGAGTCAATAGAGCAGGTGAATTACCCTGAGAGATCATCTTCTGAGAAATCCCTTGCTGGGAGTCAAGAGCATGACAGTCAAACGTCGGCACTCTTAGGCACCAACTTTATACCTTGCTCCCAAGCTTTGATACAGTAGCTCATTTAATCATACCATAGCTTATATAGATTATTCCTCTATACTTTGTTATCATTACCCCTGTTTATATGTGGCTTAGGAAAATAGAAATTTGGAAGTCACATGGAAGCCACATGTCCCTTTGAACTTTGGTTTCCTCAGCTATCACTTGGTCATGAGGATTAACTGAATTTAAAGGAGACAAGTATCTTGCAGCATGATGGAGGACCAATATTCTTAAAAAGGGGCAGTGAGCTCATGTCCCAACCTGCAGAGATTTGAACCTTGAGTTCAACGGTAAAGACCCAACCGTGAGGGGTGCTCTGGGAAGCTTGCCCTCAACATGTGGAGAAGACATTTCCTTCACCTTGGGTGCTTCTCTCTTACAAATGACTCTGGAGTAAATCAAGGAACACATGGGAGTGGGGGTCCTTTAAGTGTTTCAAAACTGAGCTAAAATAGAAAGAACTACCACCAACCACCATCCTTAAACAGTTTATAATATTCTCATCCAGTAATTCTCACAATAAAATGTAAAATACTGAATACTAAAGTTCAAGTAGGCATTCTAGTTATTATAGCCATACTGATTGACTACTGTACTTGTCCCTCACACGCACTTTCTCATATGGAATCGTCCTCTCCAACTGTACTCAGAGATGTTTAGCTGCTGACCTTCTTCATGGCCCACGTACTTTGATGAGTTTATTGCTCTGTGTCTCCTATCAGAAAGGAAGAGGCTAGCCGGGCGTGGTGGAGCACGCTTGTAATCCCCGCGCTTGGGAGGCGGAGACAGGAGGATCACACAGGTTCGAAGCCAGCCGTGCTGGCTTAAGAGACCCTGTTTCCAAAAATAAAAAAAATACAGGTTTGGGAGTATAGCTTGGATATAGAAGGGCTTCCAGGAACCCCTATACAACCAAAAGAAAAAAAAAAGAAAAAGAAAAAAAGAAAAAGAGAAAGAGAAAGAAAGGAAGAGGCTAGCAACACTAGGTGGCTTGCCCATGGCCATTCAGCTAGTCAAGGATCAAGTTGTTCCTATACACTACTTGTTAAGAAAAACTGCTTATTTGTATATATTTTTTTGTGGAACTTAGAAACTGGGGATCGAACTCAGGGGCATTCTACCTCGTAACTACACCCCCAACCCTCTTCATAAATTATTTTGAAATACAGCCTCACTAAGTTTCTAAGGGTCTTAGCAACCCGCTAAGCTGCTGAGGCTGACCTTGAACCTGCAATTCTCCTATTTCTGCTTCCAAGTACTGAGATTACAAGTATGTGCCACTATGGCTAGCTTCATGTTTGTATTTTTAATCATCAAGAATACAAACATAACAAATGCTGGTGAGGATGTGGGGGAAATAGGAACGCTTCTATGCTGTTGGTGGAATTGTAAAATGGTACAAATACTATGGAGTTCATTATGGTGGCTTCTCAAAATCTAGGAATGGAACTATCATATGACTCAGGTATACCATGCCTTGCTGTCTTTCAGAAAGCATTAAAGTCAGAATGCTACAGAAATACATGTATAGCCATACTTATAGTAGCACAATTCACAACAGCCAAATTATGAAACCAACCCAGGTGTCCATAGACAGATGAATGGATAATGAAAATGTGGTATATACAGACAATGGGATTCTACTCAGCCATATAAAAAGAATAAGATTATGTCATCTGAATGAAAATGGATGGAACTAGAGAATATTGTGCTAAGAGAGATCAGCCAGTCTCAGAAACTCAAGGGTGGTGTTTTCTTTCATGCACAGAAGCTAGAAAGAAAATAGAAAACAGAAAGGACTTAATTTTTATTATTATTTGGTGCATCATGATTTTATCTCATGTTGGGATACAAAGTGTCAGAAAAATACATGCAACAACTCTTGGTGCCCTCCCCACCAGGTATCACCTTCACACTTGCCCCAGGTCTTTGAGGTTGGAACCAACAATTTCGTCTACATTCACAGCATTATTAATTCCAACTATGATAGCAATAATCAAGAACACAAGTAATAATAAATGCTGGTGAGAAAGTGGGGAAATATTACACTGTTGTTGGGACCACTTATTATATTGCTGGTGGGACTGAAAACTAGTACAGTTGATATAGAAATAAATATGGAGGATTCTCAGAAGACTGGAAATGGAACTATCATCTGACCCAGCAATAGTGTTCCTGGACGTCTTCCCAAAGGAAATAAAATCAAAATATTAAAATTATACTTGCATATTCATGCTCATAAAAGCATATCTTACAACAGCCAAATTATGGAACCAGCCTAGGTTTCCATCAATGGATGAACAGGTCACAAAATTTGGGCATAAGGGACTTTAAATAGTGCAGAGGGAGAGACCTGTAGAACAGCGGAAGGAAACTGAGTAAGGGAGCTGGGGAAGAGAAAAGAAGGCTCGAGAAAAAAACAGTTCAAATAATGTTATGTCTGTATATGAAAGTATCGGTATTGATCTCATTAACAGGTACGGAGGAGCAGGGTGGTATATAGAGGGAATTACACCTGGACCTGGTGCATGTATGCATTTTTATTTATTTGTTTATTACTTTTTTGGAGCTACCAAATGAAAGGCATCTTCCCAAGGTAAGAAGAAACCAAAAGTTTGTGCAATTAAGAGAATGCTGTCCGTGTCAGAAAACCAGAATTTTTTTTTACAGTACTGAGGATGGAACCTAGGAGCATTCTACCTCTGAGCTACACCCCCAGCCCTATTTTTATTTATTCTTTATTTTATGAAACAGGGTCTCACTGAGTTGCAGAGGCCCTCATTAAGTAGCTGAGGCTGCCCGTGAACCACAATCCTCCTGTCTCAGCCTCCCAAATGCTGAGATTACAAGCATGCCCCAGCATGCCTGGATAGAATTTTATAATAGATATCTTATGATATCTCTAACTAAATTATTTAACCCAATATGTATGACTTTTTATTTATTTTTTTAATTTTTTTATTGGTGCATTGTAGTCATACATCTTAATGGGATAAAAGACTTGTGGAGACATGCATGCACATATCACCCAATTAGCTGTTACCTGATCCCCACCCAATTTCCTCCCCATCCCTTCTTCCCATGCTTGGTTTAGTGATTAACTTTCATATGTTTGTTTAAGTACATCACGCACTTTAGAGAGTTTCCCTCTTTCCCCTCCCATCCCCTCAGTTAGGTCGCCTTATTTACTCCTCTACAGGATCTCCTTCTTCATCTAGAGTTCCTCTTGTTACCAATTTCTCCTTAGCTTTCACATATTAGGGAAAGCATCCAATTTCTTCTTCTTCTTCCTCTTCCTCTTCCTCTTCCTCTTCCTCTTCCTCTTCCTCTTCTTCTTCTTCTTCTTCTGGTGGTAGTGGGGTTCCTGGAAGTCCTTGTACCTCCGGGCTACACTCCCAGACCTATTTTATATTTTTTAATTTTGAAACAGGGTCTCTTAAGCCAGCGGGGCTGGCTTCGAACCAGCACAATCCTCCTGTCTCTGCCTCCCAAGTGTGGGGATTACAAGCGTGCGCCACCATGCCTGGCCACAATTTCTTCGTTTTTATGACTGACTAATCTCACTTAGCATAATATCCTCCAGTTCCATACATTTCCCTGTAAATGATGTGATTATGTTTTTCTTTATGGCTGAGTAAAATTCCATTGTGTACATATCCCACAGTTTTGTAATCCTTTCATCCGTTGATGGACATCTTGGCTGGTTCCACAGTTTGGCTATGGTGAATTGTGCAGCTATGAACATAGATACACGTGCATTAGTTTGGTAGTTTTGTTTCCTTTCTTTGGACAGATACCCAGAAGTAGTATTGCTGGATCAAATAGTAAGTTCATTACCATTCTTCTGAGGATCCTCCATACTGTTTTCCAAAGTTGTGTGTGTGAATGTATGCCATTTTCAACATGATCTACAGTATGATGTGAAACTATACTGCACCAATAAAAAATTAAAAAATATGTATCCCTTTTTAAAATCACAATGAACTTCATTATGATGTATAATTGCAATACACTGATAAAATAATTTTTAAATATAAGTGTAAAGTTTGCAATATAGATTTTTCAAAAATGCCTATGTTTTCTTCCCCCATTTCACCCGTCAGCCATAAAATCACTTGTCCTTCACCTACTCTCAGCCTCTCCCCCTGCATTCTGCCCACCTCCTTCCAGACTCTAGAACAGCAGCAAGTTGAGAACATCCACACTGAGAAACAACTCTCAACAGCTACAAATACTGCCCTTATTACAACGACAAATGAGAAACAGCAAGAAAGGAGCTTAGAGAATTCAAGTTGGTTTTTCTCCGTGATTCTGTTCTAGAAGCTGTGCTCATTGATTTGAGGGAACACATTTTGTCTCATCTGAGAACCTACATGCACCTGAGTGTCTGCGTTCCATAAGCACAGTTAGTTTGAATTTCCCAAGTGTCCTCCTTTATAAAACTAGTCAGGCCCAAGAAAGTAGTTTTATGAGCTAATGAACAAATAGACGTTTTGCTATAGTCTGAATATCTGTGTCCCTATAAAATTCCTGTTATTGGGAGGTGGAAGCAGGAGGATTACAGGTTTTAGGTCACTGTGTAATAACTTTGACCCTGTTTTAAAATAAAAAGAAGGGGCTGGGGGTGTATCTCCGGAGTAGAATGACCCTGGGTTCAATCATCAGTACCACATGCACACACAGAAAAAAAAATACGGGCTTGGTGGTGCATGCCTGTAATTCTAGTACTTGGGAGGCTGAGATAGGAAGATCACAGGTTGAAAAACAGCCTCAGGAACATATCAAGACTTTCAGCAACCTAGTGATACCCTGCTTCGATCTTCAGTATCATACATACTATCACCACCACCACAACAAAAAATAACTCTAATCAGGAGGTGGAGCCTTTGGGGTGATCAGTTCATGAGGGTGAAGCCCTCCAGAATGGGATTAGTGCCCTTACCAATGAGGCCCAAGAGGACATTTTGGTGTCTTTCCTCTTGCATCATGTAAGGAAAAAGTAGGAGTCATCTATAAATGCCACTGTATCTGCCATTACCTTGACCTGGGACGTTCCAGACTCCAGAACCATGAGAAATCAATATTTATTGTTCATAAATTACTTAGTCTAAGATATTTTTGCTAAAGCAGCCTGGATGGATTAAGACACCTTTTGATGAAATTAAGAGTTAGCCTGAAAGGGAGGTGTGCAAACAAAAGCCCCCCTCCCTGCACACACAGCTCTGCTCTCTGATACTGGCTGGCATTCTGGTTTCTGCCCCCTTATGTGTCCACAACCTTGGTGAGCGCGGTGACCTCTGAGAGATTGGGGATAAATGATTTCAGGACGCATGGCGCTCTGCGTCCATGACACGGGGCAATGAGGCACCGAGCCATCAGCTGTTCGGTGAGCCAGTGCACAGTGATTATTCTGCTCCCCAGAAAAGAAGTCACCCAGAGACGCTGCTGCTGAAGGATTATCTAGCCAGAGCATGATAGGGAGTAATTCCACTTAAATTATTATTTTGTTGCAAGTCTATCCTAGGATGCTAAATTGTCTCCCTGCCAGGAGGAGAGGTCAAATGCAGACATCTTCCCCAGTCTATTGGAGGGGAGTGACTCTGGGGAGGGAGCTGCTGGGCCTCTCTTGGGGAACTAGGACTACTTTGGACTGTAGATGCCAGAATTCTGCTCCCAACCACTGGCTCGTAATGCCTGCATTTTTCAAGAAAGAGTGAAGCTCTGGCCATTCTGTGTGCTGTAATGAAATCAACTGGAAATTCTGGGCGTCCCTGGGACACCTGCCCTGTCCTGGACCAGTTTCCAATTGCAGATTTATAGTCCCATAAGGTGGATCCACGACCACCCCACACCCGTGTCTCTGTCCTTCTTTGCACACAAGCAGGCCGACAGGTCAAGGTACATGCTCTTTACTGGTCCCATGTATGTGGGAAACACTGGGGGCGAGAGGAGGTCACATATGGTCTCTATTTCTCAGCTTGTTTCAGGCTGGTGAATTCTGCCCTCAAAACCAGATGGCAGGAACATCCCAACCAGAAACCTTGTATCAGTTTGTCACAAACGTGGCTGGCCAGGTGGACTGCATTTCCTGTGTAGCCTTCACCCTCTCATGGACCCTCCTAGGCCACTGGCCCCTGGGCAGAGTGACATGGAGCCAGGTTCTGGGGATCTGTGGATGGTGCATGTGGGCAAGAACCTCACTCCAGAAGGGGTATATAACACCTCCTTTGACCTCTCAGAGCCTGACTTCTCCCCTGTGTCAGCAGATCTAGAGCAAGCAAGACAATCAATGAGCCTCACTTGGTGATACCAGGGTTAATCCTCTACTAAGTGGTCTCGACTATCAAAGCCTCGCTCACTAGGGCATTTGTGAAGTTCCAATGTGCATATTTTTCTAACTTTCCTGGCATGATCATCTATGAAAATGGGCCGGATTCTATTCGCCTTACAGAATGGCTTCAAGGCTTAATTGTGCTTCTGTTTATAAAAAACGAGGTTCCAGCAAGCAGTGGTTCAATAGACTGGCCTGATTTCCTCCCTCTTGCTTTCTGTCTTTCTATTCCCGTTGCTTCAGACTTCAGCGTATCCTCATAAAACCCTTAAGACGTTGATGGCTATGATCACCACTTTATCAACAAGGAAACTAAGCCTCAGAGAGGTTAAGTAACTTTGCTGAATCTACACAACTGGTTAGTGATGGAGCTGGGATTTGAACCCAGCTCTCTCTTCATTCACACACCTTCAACTTCTAGGGCCAGATGTGCGGTGGGGGCGCAGGTCAGGAGCTGCATTTTACACAGTCCTCTCTTCCGACAGTACTTGGCATGATTCTCGATTGGTTCGAGACTTGAGGCTATGAACGTGAAATTTAACTGAACAATAACAAGATCTCTTCTTTCCAGAAGGGGCCACTGTTTAATTTCCAGCAGGTCTGCTAATGCACCACAGGCTTGGGCCAATTCACCCCAAGTCTGTGTTGACCACAGAAATCTGTTAATTAATATGAAGTTTAATCTTCTTTGATTACAAACATTGATTGTCGCTGATTGCTCAGCCGTCCCTGCCAGCGGGTGTGTATCTGAGCTCCAGAACACCCAGGCACCATTGTGCCAGGAGAAAGGTGAAATGAAACATTAAACTGGGTTTATGGTCAATTTAATTAATGCAAATGTTCAGCTCGGTTCATTTGCCCCAATAATGCTGTCCAATAAAGCTACTGGGGACAAACACTTCTTGACTGTTTATTTTCTATGTCCTCTTTTTTTTTTTAAATCTTTTCTGCAAGAAACTAAGCAAGGTATGGCCCAAAGGACACAATTAGGTTCTAAGTTGTATCCTTGGAAAACCCACCTCTTGGCTAAAAATCTAAAAACGAGGAGACTTACAGCAAAGAATGAATAAGCCTGCCAGAGTCCATGGTGTAAGACAGCTGTGTGTGTGTGTGTGTGTGTGTGTGTGTGTGTGTGTACATGTGTGCATGTGGGTGTGCACATGTGTATGTGTGCATGTGTGTACGTGAGAGAGTAGAAGAGATGCTATAAAATATCCACTAGTAAGTTTATTCACTAGTAGATTTATTAAAGATTTCCCTGATCAATTAATCAACGGACAAATATCTATTGAATAATAATGTTTAACATCAGAATTGATCCTTCATAGGCCCAGAGCTCCACAATATGCATCATCTCATCTGACAACAACCAGGCACACACTGTGGCTTCCATCCTGCACAGGTAGGGAACAGGACACTCTAAGGAGTCACGTAGGTTGCATAACATTGCACAGCATCAAATCCAGGACTATCTGCTTCGAACCCAATGTCCCTGGAATGCGGTGTACAGTTGTGTGGGTTGTATTCTGCACAAGAGCACCTGGATGCTGTCAGAGCTCACCGGCCAAGTCAATACCATGGCTGGACACTGAGTTGGCCAAGGAGCTGCTGCCACTTTTCCCAACCTGCACAATCACACCTCTGTTGCTCAAGCTATCTGCCTGTGGTTTTGTCTTCCAGAGGAGACACGGTTCTCTAATGTGTCCCAAGGTGTCTGCCTCTCAGATGTATCATGGCAGGTATCATTCTATTCAAGCACCGCTTGCAGAACTTTCTAAATTCCTTGGGGAAAGAACTGAGCTGTAGCCATTTCTGTGTCCCTGGTGTTCAACAAGGGCTGCGTATCATTAAATGAGTGATGGATAAAAGTGAGACACACATACACATCCCACCCTGAATATTCCTGGGCCAGCCCTCTGCTCGGCGACCCCTCCTTCTCTGAAGGCCTGAGCACTCCTTGGTCCCTACTGTTGGGTCTGAGAGTCGTCTGGACTCCCAAGGGATGGCACTTTCTGGAGAGTAAGTCATGCGAGGGCTGTCATTACCTATTCATCACCAAACTCAGAGCTTGGCATTCAGTATCATTCCTCTCTCTTTTCCTCTGCCTCAAGTTCATTCTGCATTTTTATGTTGTCTTTTTGTTAAGGACAAATGAGATACTATGTGACAGGATCTAATGAATGTCAATGCGGGCGTAATTTCATTTCACAGACGCCATCAGAGACCAAGAACGGCAACGTCTTCTAGAGACGCACCCTTCTGGGGTGTTCTCCTGAGGCCTCTCTGCCCATTCTTCTGTCCTTCCTGTGTTCCGGCTTCTGAGTCGTCCTTCGGTTATCACGCCACCAAAGCTCAGTGTACACGTGACGTCGAGGTACCAGAAAGGAGCAAAGCCCTTCTATCAACCTAGCAAGAAATCGTTGAGGCTTTATCCTTATAAATTTCTAGTCTGCCTGTTTCAGGGGCACAGCAAAATGCCTGGCCTGTGTCTGAAGGAAGCAACGGATAGGCAGCCTGCCCTGAGAAAGCAGGTGTATTTCCTCAGCAGTTGCTGTTGCCCCATCTCTCTCTGTCTTGTAAGGCTGCACTTGGCTCCCTGTCTCCCACTGTTCCTTCAGTACCCATAGCTTTTCATCTTGCCCTGAAACCTAGAGATGTGTGGTGGAGTGAAGGCCTGGACTCTGTGGACAGAGATTGCTAGAATGTTGTGGACGGAGGCATTCCACGTCAGCAACACTTTGCAGAATGACACTGTATAACTGGGCTTGCTTGAAAGTCTCTTTTTCTGTCTATCTTCTGCCTTATCTATGTTCTGCTCAGCCTCCTCTATAAGGGAAGAGCTGAGGCCTCAGGTGGGTGAGAGATGTCCATAGATGCCTCGGTGAATGGAGAGGAGGGACCAGTGTGATGTAACATGTTGGAAAATACATTTTCCCCCAACTACACACTCATCCTGGGGATCTGACAGGAGCACAGTGTGTTCTCCATCTGCCCGGGGATTTCCAGGGAGATCTGGCTTCCAAATCTAAACTCAAATCCAGAACTTCAGAAGCCAGTGGGTCTCAGTTGTCCCAATTCTTTCCACTTGTACTCGTGGCAGACAAACTAATTGATCCGGATTCTGTTCCCTGCTGGGGCAATCTCAGCCTTGGCGTTCTCTCTAACACATTGTTCCAGACCACAACTAACAACCAGAGTCGGCATACGGAATGCCATAGCTGTCTTCAGGCTTGCCCTATCACTGAAGATAAATAATTGGTTAACACCCACAGCCAGGTATATGTAATACTTAGTGGATCTAATGGATTGGGTCTCTATTTAAACATAAAGGATGGTAGATAATCAAGATCCTATGTGGTGATCACTAGTTCAATTCTAATTTGTAAGAGCTTTAATATCTGGCATAAACAAAGTAAATGAAACTGAAACATATCAGTAGAAATCCAGGCATGTTTTCATTTATTCAGTCTCTACTCAAAGCAGAAAAACCTACTTAAAACTAATGAAGGACTTTAAGAACGGATGTGTCAATAGGACACCCATGATGTATCTTAAAACTGCTCTCTAGTAGCTGAAAAATGCAATCGTCCTCTAGGTATGCATGATGAGGCCATTAAGCAAGACATTACTTAAACTCAAAGAAAGGAAAGGCTGGGCAGGGTCCTGCACTTGTGTAATCCCAGCATTTGGGAGGCTGATACAGGAGGATCGCAGGCTCAAGCCAGCCTCAGCAACTTAGTGGGATTTTGTTTCAAAATATGGCTGTGTATGAGTGTAGCTTGGCCCTGGGTTCTACACCCAGAAAAGAAGGAAGGAAGGGAGGGATGGAGGAAGGGAGGGAAGAAGAAAAGAAGGGGAAGGGAGTGGGAGTGGGGGGAGGTAGAGGGAAGGGGAGGGAAGAGAAAGGAAGAAGGGGAACACAGGAAGTTAAGTTTAAAAGAAAACCCCAATTCCTCCCTTATGATATGAATTCAACTCTTTTTCAAGTTTCCTGTTGTTTTGTAACTTACTGTTACTGTGGAAATTCCAATGTTGTTTTACCTTATTTTATTTCTTTTTTTTGTCTATTTATGCTTTTTGCTGGTTTTATTCATCTACATGATTAAGAATGTGGGCATTTCCACTTGGGGAGCAGCATCTTCTCTGCACCCCCATCAGAAGGGTCACAGGACAGTGGGTGTGAGGTGGAGACAGCAGAGAGTGTGGGGGGAACTGAAAGAAGGCTATGGACTCAGTCACCCCCAGCCACCCAGCACCTCTCATTCTGGAGTTGAGCTATTGAAAGTGTCAGGTGCAGCACTGGAAGGTTTGCGGGAACATCCATGAGTCACTGCCATGGTTCTTGTCTGTCCATAGCCATCTGGCTGAAGCACTGTAGTGTGGCTAGTGTTGTTTTTGTAGTGCTGGGCTTTGAACCTGGGGCCTAGCAAATGCCACTAAGCATTTACTTATTCTACCACTAAGCAATACCCTATCCCTTCTTATTTGATATTGAGACAGCGTCTGCTAAGTTTTCCATGCTGGCCTCAAATTTGCAATCCTCCTGTCTCAGCCTCCTGAGCAGCTGGGATTAGAGGCGTGTGTCTGTACCCAGCTTGGGGTTGTGTAGTGTTGATATCTACACAGGCTGTGACTACTCAAACCCTCAATTTCCCAGCACAGGAGAGCTTTCTGGATTTATCAGCTCGTATCACAGGAGGGCGACTCAGACTGGCACAAATGTCTGTATCTGCCTAATTTTTCTCAACCTCCAGCCCTGACTATCCTTTTGATGTGGAACATTCTTGCTGACTTCCACACTTTCCTCTTTGGGAGCTCTACGTGGGAGTGGGGAGAATGATGAAAACCTAGCCATTACCTAAGAAAACTCAAAGCGCTGATGGTTTTATTTTTCTTCCGTAGAAAACTGGCTTTTATTTCATAGCAGCAGTAGGAGAATCACTTTAAAAAGATAGTGCCAGTGGAAAGTACAGCCACACAGCACTTAATCACACTCGACGGGGATAAGCCACCAGAGTGATTACCTTTTTTTTTTTTTTAACGAAAGATTGTTTTCTTGAAGGCTGGCCTCATGGGGCCTCTCATGACTGTTGCACAGCTATGGATTAGAACTCTGATCCTGGGGAGCCTGGGTAGTGTTTAGAGTCTCTGAGCCTTCCCTCTTCCATTGACAAGTTTGTTGGTTCTCTTTACTGTTACTGTCATAGCCCCTGAAAATGAGCCTGGCCTTGGGGCTTTTCCTCTGGGCTCCCTCAGCCCCCGGGTGCACTGCCAACAGTGAGTGTCTACAACCTGAAATATCTTTGTTCCCACATAAGCCCGCAGAGCATGGAAATGCACGGCCGAAGAGCTGGGTGTCGGTAACTCCATGGGGTGGACGCAGTTCCTGGCTCTGCCATGTACTGCGTGGGCGTGGGCAACACATCTGACCTAAGAGACTTCCTCTAAAAAATAACAATGATCATAGCTCCTGCCGATAGGGTCATGAGGCAGCTCAAAGGGACGACGGCAGGGTGCAACGCACTACGACACTGGCCAACACACACCTCAAAACACTTAATAAGTGTTGGGCATTGGGAGGCAGGTATTGATGAAGGATTAGAAGTTCCTTGGGGGTAGGGGCCTTTCTGAGTACTTCTGGAGTCCCAGCATCGAGTCAGGCACAGAGAAAGCCCTCAATAATTGGGCTGGGTGCATGTCTATATCCTCATTTCTCTCCTACTGGCCTGCCTCTTTATGAGTAGTCATTGTTCAGTCAGAGGTATCATTTTTTTCAGCTGCCCTGCCAAACACTAACCAATTCCCATTCCCCTTTCTCTGTCTTATACTCCAGAGTCATTTACCTAAGATTGGATCAAGATTATCTCTTAGTTTTTAAAGAAAAAAAAATTGGTGCATTGTAATCATATATCTTAATGGGGCACAAGATGGTAGAGGCAAGGCAGGCGTGGTGGTGCACGCTTATAATCTCAGCATTTGGGAGGCTGAGACAGGAGGATCACGGTTCGAGGACAGCCTCAGCTACTTAGTGAGACCTTCAGCAACTCAGTGAGACCCTGTCATCAAAAATAAAGAATAGCTGGGCGTGGTGGCGAACGCTTGTAATCCCCACGCTTGGGAGGCAGAGACAGGAGGATCACACAGGTTTGAAGCCAGCCTGGCTGGCTTAAGAGACCCTGTTTCCAAATAAAGTATAAAATAGGTCTGGGAGTGTAGCCTGGAGGTAGAAGGGTTCCATCCCCAGTACCACCAAATAAATAAATAAATAAATAAATAAATAAATAAATAAATAAATAGGACTGGGGGTGTAGCTAAGAAGTAGAATGCCCCTGGCATCCAATCCCAGTACTGCAGGAAAAAAAAAAAAGATGGTAGAGGCATATATGCATACATCACTCATTTAGCCCTTCCCCTATTCCCACCCCATTCCATCTCCCTTCCCTCATTCTTATGTTTGGCTTAATGAATGACTTTGATATGTTTGTAAATATACATCATGTATATTAAGGACTTCTCTCTTCTCTCCCCCCATCCCCCTCAGTTAAGTTACCTTATTTGTTCATCTCTTACTGACAGGCCAATTGAAGGTCATCAACTATAGTCGCCTGTCATTATTTGCAGTAGTTACAGTCTATAAGTCATCGTGAATGCCGGATGAACAAATACTCAGTCAACACAGGGTTAAGCATCTCTGAGACAAGGGTTAGAATGTTATTGTTAACTGATCATTACACACCTTGTTTTCCCTTGACCTCCCACTGTGCAATTTATTACCTGTGGTTGTGTTTAAAGATACCTTATTTAATATCTTGTCAATTCATTAACATTGAACTCACAAAAAATGCACTCTATAACCACGCCTGCATGAAGCTTACCATGTGCTCCCCTCCATCAACTAAACCTTCTTGTGCGTAGGGGCGCTAGACAGCATTTTAGCGGTCATTTAAAACAGCAAAATCACCAACAAAAAAGCTTCAAGGTGCAAAAAACTTGGCACTAATTAGGGAGCAGAAAGGACACATTTTTAGTAATGAGAGCTGAACCAAGAAGGCAGAACACCACCACCTCGTTTGATCTCAGCTGGAAACACACACATTAGGCAACTCAAATTTTTTCACTGCTCAGCACATGTCCACAAATGATTGTGAAAGAAAACACAAGTTCTAATATAGAGATGACAAATAAGTGTCAGCAAACAGCAAGAATGGCAAATACAGAACTCATCGGTAATGACTTTCACTGGATATAATTTCACAATGGGAAAAAAATACACACACGCATAGCATAGGGTTCGTAAGGCAAGCCTGCAGGACCACAGCTTTGAATGTTTTTAGAGCATCAGAGTTCAACTTCAAACCTTCTTTCAGGGATATTTCTCCTTCCTGGAATCGATGAGGAGTTAATGTGAATGCTTTATCGTTTTAAAAAGGAACCATTTTTTAATAGAAACCAAGTACTTAGATTAAGATAGTTGACTAGACAGTCACTATACAAAGGTGGGTTTTGTTTAGTTGCAGCCAAAGGAAGAGGGAGTAAGAGATATAAGATTTTTTTTTTAGCATTTACTCTTTAGTACAAGTAATTGGCATTATACAGTACATCTGTCTAATTAAATCTGGTTAATTAGAAATTATTAACAGATGAAGCTACAGAGGTTCAGTCTCTCAAGGCCCTTGGGGCAATGCTGCCTGAGTGAATGGGCCTGGGGCCCTATGGAGTGGTCCAGTGATATCTCCTCCCCATCCTCCAGCTGGCTGCCCATAACCCACCAGTACCCACCCCACCACTCCACACAGTCGTGTTTACTTCAGCTCAAGTCTCCCATGTCAGCTATCACTACTGTCAATAATTTCCATATGTAGGTTTTATACATATCTTACCCTGAACTGAGTTGCTGTTCTTCCAAATCTTTCCACTCTAGTCTCTTCAATTCAGGGTTCCTCACTTCCTGCCTCTTCTGTATTCTTTTCTTCCCTACATGGTTCCTTCTCCTCCTCCTTCTCCTTCTCCTTCTTCTCCTTCTTCTTTTTTGTGGTACTGGTGTTCCTGGAAGCCCTTCTACCTCTGGGCTATGCTCCCAGACCTATTTTTTATATTTTTATTTGGAAACAGGGTCTCTTAAGCCTGCATGGCTGACTTTGAATCTGTGCCATCCTCCTGTTTCCGCCTCCCAAGTGCGGGGATTACAAGCGTGCGCCACCACGCCCGGCAACCTTCTTCTTTTTTAATACCATGCTATCCTCTGAGGATACCCCTGTTTTTTGCAGTCTTCTCATTGGAAGCTTCTTTATTTCTTCCTAGCAGATAATGCAGGGACATGCCAAACTATTTATTCTTCCTTCTTCAAAAAACCTGACTCAAGTTCATACACTTGTCTAGAGAATTCACCATCTTCCTTCTGAGTGTCATCTCCTGACTTCCAAGTGATCCCTCACCCTCTCTACAAGTTTTAGCTCCTGGTTTACTGTTTTCCATGGCCCTACTCCTAGTGAAACATCATTCTTGTGAAGAAGCCTCCTATATCCTGGACTCTTTCTTGACTGCTTCCTAACCCAATTTCTCCACATTTATCCCAGCTATCCATTCTCATGGTCTTACCAAAGATCCTGTCTTCCTTGATAGCTACACTACCTTCCTAATGTAGATACAAAGCAGTCTTCCTTCCCCACACCAGCTCCAATGCTGCCAATTCACTTTCTTTAGTAAAACAATTGTTACTTATGTATGGGCCCTAGACAGGGCAAATCCAGTTATCTTGCTACCTATTCAATCTCCATCACACACAGACTCTTTCTTCTTGTTATACCTTTATTGGTACATTATAATTACACATAATAATGAGGTATAAAGTAATAGGAGTACACATGCACATAATACTTAGTGTGTTCCTTCTGGATTCCATTCAACTCCTTTCCCTTCTTCATACATGCCATTGATATTTTACATATTTACATAGCATTGTTTAAACTGCTGCCTTCATTACTTCTCCTCCCCCATCCTCCCTCCTGTAAAACCCATCCATCACTCCACTAGAGTCTCTATTTATTTATCTGAAGGCTCTTTTGTTACCCAACTTTTCTCTAGCTTCCACATACGAGAGAAAATATACAACCGTTTCCTTTCTGAAAATAGAGAATCCCACTTAGCGTCATATTCTCAAGTTCCACTCGTTTTCCTGCAAATGACATAATTTTGTTCTTCTTTCTGGCTGAGTAAAATTCTATTGTGGGTCTATACCAAAGTTTTGTAATCCATCATCTTTTGATGGACACCTAGACTGGTTCCATAATTTAACTATTGTTAACTGTGCTGCTATAAACACAAATATGCATATATCACTATAATGTGCAGGCTTCAAGAAATTAAAATTTTAAATACGATTATTTACATCAGCTTTTAACCAGTTGTATTAGCTCATAATTATCCATTAAAATAATTTTATTTCCATTATCCTTAACTCTCTTATAACCTTCTCTTGTAGCTATACCAAGCCAAACACCATTCATCATAAACCTTCCCCTTTCTCTTCTCTGTGCACACACCCAAACAGGTAAATGTGCTGGAGAAAAGCCCCACAGTCATGCTTACTGGTATCCCCTGATGTAAAAAAAAAAATGACTCTTTATACTTCTCAAAGCCAAGCCATTTGCCCTCACTTCAGCAATCGGTGCCTCTTGCTTCCACACTACACATTTTTTTTTTCATTCTCTACTGACTAATTCCCAGCAGCAAATAAAAAATTATATAAACATATATATGTGCGTGTATATATAAAAACACAAAATCGTGTAAAGTCTTTTACAATAATCTTTTCCTAAATAGGGAAACAGAGCCTCAGGGATGTTAGGACACTTGCTGAAGTCAAACAGCTCATCAGGTAGAACAAAGTGACTCTTAAAATACCACACCAAATGCTGGTGCGTGCGTGTCTCCATCATTCTGAACCTCACTGTGATGTATAATTGAAAAAGCACCAAGAGTATATTTTTTAAAAAACTATAATTTTTGTAGCATACTGATTAGCCCAGCTATATGAATGACTTTGAAATAACTGTCAATATCAGACTCTACAGTCATTTTGGGAGCTAAGATAAACCACAAACAATATATGGAGGCTAAGATACAATTACGAAAGTAATCCACCCCCATGTGCGAGTCGGTAGTGTGGTATAGACACCAAATTGGTGAGGTAATCTATTGCAAGGACAGCACGCTTGTCCATGTGCTACTTAGAGTCTTCTCCACCTGAGCAGTCAGGACACTACATGCAAATCGTGAATTTCATCAGTAAGAAAGAAGGTACTGTGAACAGATTAAAAAAAAGATAATTACATAAGAGCCCCTTCTTTTTTAGTGTGGTACTAGGGATAGAACACAGGGGCATTCTACCTCCGAGCTACCCCCCCCCATCCTATTTATTTATTCTTTATTCTGAAACAGGGTCTCGCTGAGTTGCAAAGAGCTTCACTAAGTATCTGAGGTTGTCTTCAAATTGCGATCCTCCTGTCTTAGTCTCCCGAGTGCTGGGATCACAAGCGTGCACCACTACACCTGGCTTTAGAAGCCCTCTCTTAATTACTACCTGTCATCAGAGAAATTTACAATTTCTAGTAATCATATGGCAAACACCTGAATATTGGGGACATTTTCAACATATTGTTAAAACCCAAAGAGGTCCCGCACCTTACAGAGGTCAAAGATATTAAGACAACATCACTACAAATGATATTAAAGGAAAGGAGGGGACGAACAAAGAGAAAGCAATGGAATTTAACTGCAAGTAGAAAATTTGTCCTCACCCCTGGTTTGAACAGAATACATACGATAGCAGAAAATGGGAAATGACAAACCTCCCATCAGAAATATGAGATCTTATTCTTATTGTGAAGCATTTACCGCTTTTCCAAGGATTTGAATAAAGAAAGTAGAAGAAGAAAAAGGAAAAGACAAATGCATTGGAAATGACCTCATTCATAATCTGTGGCCACATGGAGAAAATAACGTCTTCCCAAAGCTGGGCCATAGATTAGCTGTCAAGTAAAAAAACCTATGTATAAATATTTGACCTAAGTACAAAGTAGTAAAGTAATTTCAGCTACATATGTCTATGAGAAAGCCGATGCTCATCTGGAATTAGCAAATTGGTAGATGGAAGTTTCCACAAAGGGCTTTCTTTTCTTACTCTCAAGGTCTATTTAAATAACTACTAAAGGGAGCTTAGCACAATAAAGAAATCTGCAAAAGCAAAGAAAGGATATGTAGAAAAGGAAATTAAAAATACTGTCATGCAGGTTCGGAGCCAGCTGCACTGGCTTAAGAGACCCTGTTTCCAAATAAAAATATAAAATATAGGTCTGGGAGTGTAGCCCAGAGGTAGAAGGGCTTCCAGGAACCCTAATACCACCAAAAAAAAAAATACTGTTAAGCATTGGGAAAGTTCTCAATCAATTATTAAGGAATAAGAGAACCAAGATTAGATGACTTTATCACCAAATTAGAAATAGAAACATATGTATGCATAAAAATATATGATATTAATACATAAATATAAAATATATTATTATATATGTGTACTTATGTATTTGTGTACTTGTTATATTCATATATATATGTAAAATAACATTGTAATAGCAAGATTTTGTGAAAAAGAGAACATTTGAACATTGATATAATGACAAATCTGAAAATAATATATGTGAAGAACCTAAAAATGTTTGTATCTTTTGAACTGCTGTTTGTCTACTGAGACTTATCTTAAGAAAGAAACATAAATGTATATTGACATTTTGGTTCAAAAGTGATCATTGGACAATAATGATCATTGCACCCAAAGTGATCACTGTACCATTGTTAATATTTTTTAATATTAGTGATATATAATGATATGATTATATAATGATTTGCTCTTATTTCAATTAACAAATCATTATTATATACATTAATGATGTACTACGTGATGTTTTAATATGTACACGCCATTGGGTATAATTATGTCAGGCTAACTAGCATATATATCTATCACCTCCCTTATCTATTGCTTTTTATGATGGGAGTTTTGGAATTTACTTTCTGTTACTGAGAAATATCCAATACATTCTTCTTGACTCTTTGTACTTCTGTGAAACAGATCTGAAAACCTATTTCTCTTTTTGTATGTGAAATTGTGGACCCTTTGATCAGCAACTATCTATTTCCTTCCTCCCACCACAACCCAAGTCACTAGAAAGTTGTCCTACTTACTACTCTATGAGTTCATCTTGATTAGATTTCACATAGAAGTGAGATCATGTGGTGTTTTCCTGGCTTACTTCAGCTCGCATAAGAGCTTCCAGATTTATCTATATCATCATGTATGACAGAATTTCTCCATTTTTAAAGGATGAGCAATATTCAACTGTGTATATGTAGCATGTTTTGTATCCTTTCCTCTATTGATGAATGTTACCGACGAGCTCAGTCCTTGTTGGGGGGCAAGTCCACTCGCGGCCGGGAGCCTCAGAAAGATGGGGCAAAAGGCAGGTGATGTCCTGCAGAAACTTATCTGCAGCGATTCTTTCCCCTCTATGAATTCCCTAAGTTTTTAGGTACGACGTTTGGGAAAGAATCTGAGGCGGACAAAGGCTTCTTGAGCCAATGACACTTTATTACAAAAACTCCAAGAAATTTATACCCTTCACCAGTAAAGTTAATAATAAGAGAAAAGGGAGGTGGGTGTAATCATTGTGAAATAATAATGAATGACATGTAAACAAAGGTAATAAAACTAGTCCTTCAGCTGGCTGTTGGCCTTCGAGAGATTGACTCCGGATTCTTTTCCAAGGTCTTTGCAGATAAGCAGTCCCAGGGGGCCACTTCCCAAAATAAACAAGCATGGCCAAGGCTTGGGGGTTTCTCGGGGAATCTTCTTTGGCTTTCTTGGAACTTTCCATCTTTTGGGCTCAGTTCATATAGCAAGTGTGGGGAGATGTGGTGATTCAGGTGGATGTGATGGAGTTTCTTCAGGTGTTGGCATCTTATCTTCTAAATCTGAAAGCTTAAGCAAACTCACAACACAGTTTTGCAGACAAAATACCACAAAAAACACCACAAAGTTCTTGGTTTTAATTGTCAGATGTATTTCCTTAACTGCTGAGCACTCTTCTTTAGACAATAAGCCTATTAAAAGCCTACTCATCTTTAATAATCCATTTCTCTGTCACAAACCCTCTGCAACCTGCTTCTAACTTTCTAATTCCTTTCTTTCCCAGTTGGGACGTTCTTATGATAAGCTCTTCTTCATGCAAAAATGCTTTTCTTACTCTTACACGGTATTTCATTTCCTTCATACATATATACTTAAAACGTCTGTCCTTTATTTTGTCATATTCATTAACCATGCAGTCAGCCTCTCTGTCTTCAGGAATATTTACACTGGGCGTAAAAGTCACCAATCTTTTTCCTTGAGTCTATTGTATTTGGGCAACTAAGTTGTTTATCAACTAAATTGCTTTAAGGTCACACACAAGGTTTTTATCTTCTCTGTCTCTAGGCAGGATCTCAAGGGTAAACAGAGTTACCTTAAACTGAGCTACCTTACCGGAGTTAATAGCTTAACCTAAGTTAGTGATAGTGGGGGTCGGAGACCCTTTGTGATTGCTGCAGCTGGAATGCTTATCACAGCATCTGAATTCTGGCCAGTTTTTATTATTATTGAGCAGAGCCAAGGACGTTTAGGCAAATTATTAGAGATTTTATTTCCTCAGACTCAATTTCTTTCATAGTCCTGTTCTCACATCACCGGAGCAATTTGTGTAGAGAGTTAAAAGAATACTAGAAGAATAATAGTTATGCAAGAATATCTAAAAGTGGAAAGATGCTTTTGGCCAGCGAGCACACCTTCTCTCGGGGCTTATTTCTCACTTTGAGATTTTGCCTATTTAACTGCGAAAATGCAGATGCCGAGAGAACATGGCTTTTGCTGGTATCTGCAGATGAACCCTTAGGTTGTTTCCACTTCTTGGCCACTATTAATAATGCTGCAAGGAGGTAAAAGATCTGTATACTGAAAGTTATAAAACATGGATGAAAACAATGAATTAAAACACAAATAATAAAAAGATGTCCCATGTTCATGGATTAGAAAAATTATTATTGTGAAAATGTCCATACTGCCCAAAGCAGTATGCAAATTAAAGGCAACCCTTACCAAATTTCTAATCTTATTTTTCATATAAATGAAAACAATCCATAAATTCATAGACATTGAATAGCTAATACAATCTTGGGCAAAAATAACAAAGTTGGAGTTATCATACTCCCTGATTTTAAAAATACCATAACACAGCCTTTAAAATATCCTTAGCAACCAATGGAACAGGATATAAAAACTCAGAAATAAACCCACATATTTATGGTTAACTGATTTTTGACAAATGTGGTACCAAGAACAAACAATGAAGATCAGTCTCTTTTAATGAATAATTTGAAAGAACTGGATATCTACATGCAGACAAATTGAATTAGATTCTTATTTTACAATATATCCAAACCCAACTCAAAACGAATTAGACCTAAATATACAACATGAAACAAACAAACTACTGGAAGAAAATATAGAGAAAAATCTCTGTACAACACTAGTCTGGGAACTCTTGAAAGCACAGACAACAAAACAAAATAGAAAAACTACACAACATCAAACTAAAAGTTCTCTGCAGAGCAAAGAACAGAATAAAGTAAAAAATCAAAGAATGTGAGAAAATATTTGGAAACCAAACATCTGACTAAGGGGTTAATATCCAAAATATGTAAGGAATTCAACTCAATAGCAAGAATAAGATAACCTAATTAAAAAATGGGCAAAAGACATGAACACACACTTCTCAAAAGAAGGCATACAAATGGTAATTAGATACATAAAAATACTCAATATCACTAGTCATTAGAGAAATGCAAATTAGACTCACAAACAGCATCTTTATGCAGATGAAGGATAAGTGCTGAAGAGGAGGTGGAGGAAGAAAATTTTTACATAATTATAAAATTCCCACATGGGAATTTTAGAAAATAGCCTGAAGTCATTTTGGAAAACAGTATGAAGGAGTCTCAAAAAATTAAAATATAAATACCACATAATCTGCCAATCCCACTTCTGGGTATGTTTTCAAAGAAAATGAAATCAGTGTGTCAAAGGGATAGCTACACTCCGATGTTCACTGCAGTATTTTTAATATTTATGCTTGTATCAGCAAAGGTTTGGAAACAACCTACAGTCCCCACAGCAGGAGAACTGTTAATTAAATTATGACATATGTATATATCAGAACAGTTTGCAGCCATTTAAAAACACATTTTCAAGAAATTTAAATGACGGAAGAATTCTTCAAAATTATTTACAGAAATAATTTTGCACATGCAATATTATTTCTTTGCAGACACACACACACACACACACACACACACACACACACACACTTGGCAAGACATAGGCCAGAATACTGAGTGTTTACTACTGTGTGTCAGTGAAACTACCATTTTAATTTGTATTCTCTGTAAATAACTGAGCAATATTGGATTTAAAGAGAATGCCATCATGACATATGATCTAAAGTAAGTACTTTCTATCATTTTTCCAAGAAACATTTGGCCTGAAAATATAAGATTTTCTTCATTACACAGACAGGCTGTGTTTCTGTTGATTAAGCCTAGTCCATTGGGTCATGCTTTTCTTCTTTTCTCTTTAACATTTTTTCCTATTAAATCATTTTAATCTCTTAAGGATTCCTCAAAGACTTCTACATGTGCCATATGCACTAGGAGCTATTTATGGTGCATGAGTTTAATTACTATAAGGTCTCTTATTACCACAAAGCACATTTGCTTTAAGGTTTGAAACTGGTCCTCTATACCCTCGTTCAACCATTCCAGTGAACACGGAACTTGGTTTCATGAATACAGTTCATGTTGGTTTTTAAAATATTAAGTGTCCGCTTTGTGCCTTTCTGCAGCACAGCGTGGCTATCAAAACCTTCCTGTGCATTGGGCTTTTCTCCCTAGCTAGACCTTGGGTGTGAAGTTCAACTTCTAGCATGTAGCATGGAGTTAGGCACAGACTAAACACATGACCAGTATGTGCTGGCTTGAAAAGACACACACTTAACTCCAAATGGAGATCAAGTAAACAAACAAACAAACAACAACAAAAACTCAATGCATCCTGAACTTGGCACAATGGTCCCAATGAAATTCGAGTTAATGATATGTATTTGACTATCTTTATGTTGCACTGAATCAAACAAATGTCTCAGTCATCAGCAATCTTGTAAATGGGGACATTCCAGCTCAGGAGAACTCTGGAGCCCTGAGAATCACTCCTTTCCTAGTATGTCAGGTCCAGCATGTTTTTTCCAGGAGTTGAAGGTGGGGATGACAGAGAACACAAATGCCAGCCAGAAACTAATTCTAGAAGTTGCAAAGGTAAAGGACGGTTTTGGAGTCTGTTCTGTGCCAGGCTTGCTGATGGCACTTCCTCATTTGATGTTGTAAATCTGCAAGAATAACCCAGCGAGATTGATGTGATGGTCCTCATTTTATAAACCTCAGAGGGGTGAAGTGTCAAACTTCCATTCATATATTCTAATGGTTTTACAACCAATGTAATGAATAGTTTCTATGGTTTGAACATGAATAATAAAACACAACATTCTGCAAGGTGGCTCTTTGGAGCAGTGTGTCTAAAAATGTGCTTTCAAGCCCACCTTCACCAAAAGGGATGTAGACAAGAGCATTCTGAAAGGAGAGGCTCCGTCTCCAGGAAAGGACCGAGGTACAGGATGGAGAAGGCTGCTGTAGACTGTTGAGCAAAGACCTTTTCTGTCTTCAGCTGCCTTACTCAGAACTAACTCTCATCTGAAAATAGTTATTTCACACCTATTCCATCAGAAAAATGTGGGGGCAGGGGACATTTAGGGGGACAGAGATGTACATCATACAGGCAGAAATCACTTTGCCAGACTACAAATTGAAGGTTCTTAACATTTCACAATGCCCCAAATGCCCTTGGCTATGTAGACCAAACCAAATCCATTAATTTTTTTTTCTTGAAGTTTATGCTAGAGTTGAAAGAATAGTAATCAGAACGCTGGCTTTATGTCCAGTTTCTATCAAGAAGCATATGATTAACAGCCATGGATATTTTTATGTTTATATTTTCTCAGTGTAAGTAGAGATAATGGTCTCTGCTCTGTTCCATTCACATGAGGACCACATGGGATATACCTCAAGGTTCTTCATATACTTGAAACAATTAAAAATCGCTAAGTTCAGCCGGGCGTGGTGGTGCACGCTTGTAATCCCAGCATTCCTAAGGCTGAAACAGGAGGATTGCAGTTTGCAGACAGCCTCAGCTACTTACTGAGGGCTTTTGCAACTCAGTGAGACCCTGTTTCAAAATAAAGAATAGTAAAAAAAAAAAAAAATAGGGCTGGGGTTGTAGCTTGAATGTAGAATGCCCTTGGGTTCCATCTCCAGTACCACCAAAAAAAAAAAAAAAAAAAAATCCCTCTAAGTTCTTTAACTTTTAAAAATCATAGCATTTGAAATTTTTATAAATAACATGACTCTTCTTCCCACAAAGATGAACCAATGCATATGTACAAAACTTATGCAAACAGTTATTTCAGAAGTTCACAGAATCTCCCAAGTCATGAAAAATCCTGGATTGAGAACCTGCTTTGTAAATATGTTTAGAAAAATTTTCCTAAAAGTCCCCTTCCTGGGGCCCAGGACTCCTAACCCTTATGCATGATTTTTTTCTTGCAGGAAGCCAAGAAGACTTACAAATTTACTATTTTCTATGGCTTCTAAATCATATTTATAAGGATCTACATTGCTTCTGATTTCTCATCCATTTTCAATGAGAGGTAAGAACATGATGAACCTGAAAATAATTTGTAAAGAGTCCTTCCTTACCTATTTATTATTTCTAGAAAAGGATAGTGATAAATGCATCTAAAATAGTCACAAGCTCTACAATCTCTATCCAAAGGAAAGTTCCAAATGAGGCAGAACCTGGCCCCTATGCAAAGTTGTTCTCTGTTCTGCTCAAAACCATGAGGCTTTGCACCCTGGCTGTCCAGTCCATCACCAAGAGGCCCAAGTGAACTCTGCACTCAAGAAGTATCACCCAATGATGAATCCCACTTCTATCAGAGGAATGATATAGCAACAGTTCTGTCTGTATGGTACTCTCTCTGCAAAAAAATCAAACAAAACTCGAAACAAACAACAATGAAGATCCAAATATTTTGGAGGATCCCTTTCTCCTGGGATCCCGCAATTTCTATCTCCTTGTAATTAAAAGAATTAAACTCAGGTCTCCTTAAGGCCCAGTTCTGTCTAAAAACAGAGCCACTCCTGATTTGGGCAGATAAGGAAACCACTCTTTTGTGGCATCTTGCTGGCTGTCTTCCATCAACACCCTTCTGTGTAGCATCAAAAAACGTTGGAATGCTAGCATGTCAGAGGGGGCCTGCCTTCACTTTTCCTGCCTGCACTGTGCTGCATGGTCTTTTTTTAAAAGTATGTTATAAAAGAGCAATTGTTCACATTTGATTACATAATGTCATCAACAATAGAGCCGCTGCCAACACTAATTAGGAAACATCAGAGCCTCTGGTACCGCGTGCACAATCAGTAGACTTGAGAGGTGTCCTAGGAGGAAGGCAGCTCCTACAGTCCACTCTCTGAGCCACAGAACTGGCTCACTGGCTGGCTTTGACAAGCTGCCACCTTGCTCCTACCTCTGCCTGTGATCAGGCTTAGAAGACTCTGCTCTTGCAACTGGAACTTTGGAACCTACAATCTGTCTCCTGCACTGCAAGGCTCTGCCTTGGCCATGAGTGGACCTCCCACTGTCTTTTGCCCAGTATTCTTGGTCTGTGCAGGTGGCCAGCTTGATCCCAGTGATCATAACTCATCAGACTTATGCACTGAGAGTCTTTTGTGGCTGAGGTGGTAGATTGGTGGGAGGGATGAGGGTTCCCTGGAGAAGGGGTTTTTAATGCATTACCCCCACCCCCGTCTTCCACAGAGTCACAACCACACAAGTCCAGCCATCCCTCGCTTTTATAAAAATGGGCTAGGTCAAAGCTGAAGGGCTCACAGCCTTTTGCAACTGCTCCATATATCCCTTCAAGTCTCTTAACTGCTACGTTCCTTGAAGAAATTAGTCAACTCAGTAAGATGCATCTGTGCACCACACTGGACTAACCTGACTACAGCTGTCTTTTCAGAGCTGTGCTCCTTCTGTGACCTCGTGCACAGCTGTGGGTCTCAACTTAACTTTTTCGTGCACTTCAATGACCTAGAGAGTTTCCAAATATGCAATAGGTCTGGTTGGCCTGAGGTTCCACATTTCTAACAGGGTCCAGATGTGGTCTATGCTGCTTGTCCATGGACCACTTTTTGAGTAAGGAGGGTCTCTGAGTACTAGTTTGGGACCTCCAACAGGAGTGGACTTTTCAAAATGTGTACATAAGACTGAAATTTTGGCTTTGAGTTCCATTATAGAATCTGATCCCTACCTCGCTCCCCTCCTCCTACCCCATCTAACATGGGTTTTGCAACAGCCTTCTGATTGACCTCTTGCCAATGGGAGAATCTTGTTTATCACTTCTCCCCACGATTTTGTTGTCAGAACCTGTCTTTTTTAAGTGAAACTCATGTCTCCAAGTGACAATCACTTGGTTTCATGCTCCACGGCTTGCTATGATGCAGGCCCTGTCTCCCTTATGGTCTTAGTTTTCTCCACAGCTGTTCTCTCCTGAGCTGCTGCCTGACCAAGTCCTGCAATTCCCAGCAGAGGCATGGCTGTCTGCCTCTACACTTGAAGCAGGCTGCTCTCCATTTCCAACCCAGCCTATCTGCTTCTTCACCAGAGTAATCCATCCTGCTTCTTTCAGGCTTGACACAGATTCCACTTTCTCGGAGTCCTTGGCCCATTCTTTCCCATTCTCTCTTTACTTCTTCACTGACAGCCCCATGAAGGCAGATGCATGTCCCTTCTGCCACATACATAATGCATCATCAACAGCACAGAACATGGGATTCTACTCAAAGAAGATGCTGGGTAACTAGGGAGGAAAGGAAGGAAAGAAGGAAGGAAGGAAGGAAAGAAGGAAGGAAGGAAGGGAGGCAGGCAATAACTTCTCTTACTGATTTTCCTTTTCTCCTGCCACTCATAAAAGAATCAGCTATCAATCACCAGGCTGGAGTAAAGACATTGTCTCTAGTCTTTCTGCTTTTGTCCTGGGGATTGAACTCAAGTCATTCTACCTCTGAGCCACACCCTCAGCCCTATTTTATTTTTGTATTTAAAGACAGAGTCTCACTAAGTTGCTGAGGGTGGACTTGAAAATGCGATCCTTCCGTCTCAACTTCCCAACTGTAAACTGGAATTACAGGTGTGTGCCACCACATCTGGCTTGTCTCCAGTCTTTATGAAATTTTCTTAGCTCTTCCTGCCAAAGATTCAAGGAAAGCAAATTAGCTCTTCAGACTCTTTGTCATAAAACATGCATTTCATACCTAGACAAAGTATCAAAGTGTGGAAACAGATGCTGAACCAATCATACAGGCCATAGTTATTTTCTAATAGAATGCAGTTATTATTATTATTATTTTCAGTTTTTGTTTTGTTTTTAGGGTGCTGATTTTTATTTATTTTTATTTTCTATTGGTGCACTGTAGTCATACATCTTAATGGGGTACAAGATGGTAGAGGCGTACATGCACACATCACTCATTTAGCCCTTCTCTGAATTCCCACTCTATTCCCTCCCCCCTCCCTCCTTCTCATGTTTGGCTTAATTATTGACTTTGTTATGTTTGTGAATGTACATCATGTACATTTTTTTTTTTACCAAATGGCAAACTCAGTGAATGCCTTGTCCCAGAAGAGATGCCAAATTTTAGTACTGAGAACTATGAAGCCTCTTTCTGGACTGTCACCCCTCCCTTCCTTTCATAAAGGGATACCTGCATATCTATAAGGCTAAACTCAGAGAAAGCCAGCCGAAAAAGTGTTTGGTACAGATGTCACATCATGAACACATCTGCCACAGAGAGAGAGAGAGAGAGAGAGAGGGAGAGGGAGAGGGAGCGAGAGCGAGAGCGCATGTGTGTGTGTTGGGGGGTAATGACTCTTCTCAAAATTCAGCTGCTTAAGAAATTTTTTGCAATTCCATATTGTCAGTTCTGAACTTATTAAAGGTCGCACAGAAAGCAATATTCCTTTCCACCGAAAAAGCAAACTCCAGATTAAGATCTGCCTAAAACTACATTTCACAGTAATGAAGACTGTATTATCAAAATGGAGTTTAATTTTTCTGTTTTACTCTGAAGTTTGGAAAAAGAGTGATTAATTAAAGAGAATGTTTTCTTTGCTTTTCTCCCCCTGGGTGGGTTTTCCACACCCGTTTGGCCTAATTATCCCTGGCCAAAGGCCTATCCAACTGCAGTTGAATGCAGCTTGACTCTGCCAGCATGGAAAAATGTCTAGCTGCTCCTCGGGGGCCCAGACACTTGCAGGGACAGTGGCTCTGACACTCCAGGGAAGCCCATCATGAATTGCATTACATCAAATGATTATGTAAATTTTGACTTCTAAAAAGTAATTGAAATAGATTGTTCTCATTTTTCCCCTATGAAAACTTCATGAGACATTAGGCCCAATCCCCAAAGGAGACACAGCCAAACAGTTGTGCCTCTCAGCTGTAACCATCTGACATGAAAATGCTCTCTAGCTTACCATCAAATAATTCGGCCACATTGCACCATGAGGGTAGGGCATATTCTTTGGAGGGCTCTGAAGGAGTGTAAGCTCCTAGAAGGAAGGACCACAACTGGCTCACTTCTTTTCCCTGACCTTGTGCTTAGAATATAATGGGTGCCAGTAAAGTTGTGTTGCGTGAGTGCATGATCCCTTTAAACATGCTTGCTGGCACCAAGAGTTTGGTTGATGAATACTGTCTGTTTTCTTAGTATGTTGTTCATTAACCATGCTTGGCTATATTCCTCCATAGCACAAATGATTCCCACATTTCTGATAAAATATTAAGCAGCTACCTCTTGAAAAGGGGCACTTGCTGAATCTCAAATTGACATGGCTCTTATCTAGCATTCAAGGTCACAGTGTGCTATGGTTTGGATCTGAAATAGGCTCCCAAAGACAATATACATAAAGGCATGGTCCCCAAAGCAGCAATGTGAGAGGTTTTTAGGGGGTAATTGGAACGTGAGCGCTCAATCCTCTTCAGTGGATTAATCCACTTGGTGGGTTAATAATTTTTGATGGGTTAATAATCTGAATGGGGTTTCAGGAGGTAGAATCAAGTTGAAGGAAGTAGGTCACTGGGGGCGTGCCTTGGAAGGTTTTATCTCATCCCTGGCATGTCTCTCTCTCTCTCTTCCCGGTTACCATGAGCTGAGCAGCTCTCTTCACCATGCCCATCCACCATGATGCCCTCCCTCACCTCAAGTCCAAGGCAATGGAGCCAGCCAACCATGGACTGAGCCTCTGAAACCATCAGCCAAAATGAATTCTCCTTCCTCTAATGTTTGGCACTGTGATGAAAAGCTGACTAATAAATACTGCTTGTCTTTTTGTGCCACAAGCCACAAACGGGTGCATACGTTCACTGGTCCTGGAGTTACATCCAGCTGTTTTCCTGCTGGGCGAGGCTGTTTGGTCACTATCCTAAACTCTTGCTTTTCCAAACCCCTCCTCGACAAACTCTTACTACCTATCGTTAATAAGTTCTCTTGGCTGGGATCCCTGAATTATAGTAGTTTCCAAGAATGATAAGTGAATGGGGTTAGCTAGATTTTAGCATGTAATAAAGGAAAGAGAATAGGTTTTCATAACAGACAGTCTGGAATACAAACTAACTCTCTCCTTATCAGCCTCTGTAAGGTTCAGTTTTCTCATTTGTATAATGGGGAGAATCATGGTATAGGGTTGGAAAGGCAAAATGTGCAACATGCCTACCTAGAACTCTGTGGGTGTCCAGTATGGATGCATTTGATGTTATCCCCTTATACCAGGTCACGTCTGTTAGTTAGACTAGAAAATATAATCCAACCTACCTCCCTGAAAATTTCTTTCAGAGAATCCCAGCACCTAAAGCAACATGTTGCCAGATTAATCTTCTGCAGAGAATTGGCCCAACTGCAGCCTTGTCAGGTTTCATAGATTCTTGGCTATGCATACATTTTCTTGTGTGAACTAAAGGACAATTGCTCTAGCCAAAACATGTCGTCATCTATTTATCTTCATCTAGACTCAGATTTTTAGTTGAAGTTGTTTGAACAGGGAAATAACTTTAGAGACAGGATGCTCTCTCTCCAAGTCCTATTTGTTAAAGAAACAGCTTATGAAAATAGGGTGTGACTTGCATCAAGCTGTCTGGTGTCTCAGGCTCTCCATGGCTCAGCAGTTAGAGATTCACTTAAGGGATATGGAAGAGTGAAGGCTGACTTGGAGAAAGGAACTCAGATCTCCAGAAGTCCCTTTTCCCTATTCTGTCTCCCTCCTCTTCCTCTTCCTCTTCCTCCTCCTCCTCCTCCTCCTCCTCCTCCTCCCCCTCCTCCTCCTCCTCCTCCTCCTCCTCCTCCTCCTCCTCTTCCCCCTCCTCCTCCTCCGCTTCCTACTTCTCTCTCTCTTTTTTCTCTCTCTGCAACTAAATAAAACCCCAAATAGAAATTTCTCTATTCTTCCTGAGAGATCCCCATGTTTAACCTACATCTCTCATTTTAAAGTAGAATAAATGGAAGAATCCAATATGAGAAAGTGACTTGCCTATGGTCACACAGTTAATTAGCAGGAGAAACCTTGTTTGAAACCATTCCTCAAAACAAAATTAGGAGATCATAGTTTCTTCTGTCCCTTTTGTGCACATATTTTTAATGATATAATAATATTCCAACATGTCCTCTAATTAGAGAGAGTCTACAGAAAACCTTCATTTTGATGCCATTCCTGTACCAGAGCAAACTAGTAAAATGGTTGTCTCCAGGTGTTGACCCCGGTGGAGCTGTTATTAGCTAACTAGTCCTTCAGGCTCATTTTCCTATCTGCAGGACTTCAGCGGCCCTTCTTCTGACTGCCAGTGCATATCTTCCAAGATGTGTATTGCTGGAAATTCTCAGATTGAGTCTCACATGAGCAAGTTCTTTAATTCATTCTGGCCCCAAACTCTCCCGGCTGAGGCCCACTGGCCACAGATCATTTGAGGGTGAATCTTAGTCTCTGCCACTGACACTAATAAACTGCAGCTGTCTCCTCCCCTGGGCTCGGGGCTGCTGCCACTCTGCAGACCCGGCCATCGGCTACCTGCAGGAATCAGTAGAAGTCTCCCTGTCTCTAGTGGGTGGCTCTTCCTCACGGGGCCCCTAGGTAGTATGGCTTGTGTTCGTACTTTGATATGCTCCTTGGGCTTAACCTCTACTCCACTGTTCTGTCTGGTGTCAAATCCAATGTTTTGTTCTGCCCAGGGAGTGGACAGGACACATGTTGTACAGAGACCCTCCTTTCCCCTCAGATACCCACAAACAGGCTTTTTTTTTTTTTGGTGGTACTGGGGTAGCCCTTCTACCTCTGGGCTACACTCCCAGACCTATTTTTATATTTTTATTTGGAAACAGGGTCTCTTAAGCCAGCACGGCTAGTTTTGAACCTGCGTGATCCTCCTGTCTCCGCCTCCCAAGCACAAGGATTCCAAGCGTGTGCCACCACGCCTGGCGTTCAAACAGGCTTTTGAAGCTCCCCTCCCACGTGTCCATTGATTCTTGCTCTTAGATTCCTGGGGAGTAGTAGGTCTGGGCTGCATTTGGCATGGAAACCCAGCTATTGACATGCATTCTGACTAGAGAAGTGACCTCGACTCTGGTGGCATATTAGCATCTTCAGGGAGCATTTAAAGAATCTTGTTGCCTGGCTCAATCACAGATCAATTGCATCTGTGGGATCCTATTTTCCAAAAACTAGATGGCAGAAAGCAGGAAGTTGAGGAGAGGAAATAGGAAGTTGAGGGCAGGAAGTAAGAAGTTGAGGGAAGGAAATAGTAAGATGGGGCAGAAAGTAGGAAGGCGTAGACAGGAAGTAGAAAGGCATAGGCAGGAAGTAGGAAGGCAAAGGCAGGAAGTAGGAAGGCAAAGGCAGGAAGTAGGAAGGCACAGGCAGGAAGGTTCTCTGAGTGAATATTCATTCACTGGGATGAAGTATAAGGAAGCTTTCAGAGTTCTAGAGATGCTCTGTGTCTTCATGTCTTGCCGCACAAAGGGACAAAGGCTATCATTGCTATCAGTGGCTTTTCTCACCATCTCAACAGATATCTGCTGGAAGAACAAGCAAGCATGCCCCAAACTATCAGTAGGGTAGAACTGCAGCAAATGAAATAAGTCATCTTATTTTGTTTTACTTTAGAGACATGGGTGTTCTGTGTTTCTGTGCCTGTTTTATAAATAAAAAAAATCTATATAATATTCCAGTTTAAAATTTTATTTTACTATTTTGAATAAAGGTGGTTGAATGCAAATGTAGTTCTGGGTACTGTAAAGATGCCAAAGATTTTTGAAGGCCACCTCTAACCTGTAAGGGGACAGAAAGGAGGATCAACCCTCCTTTTTGCCTGGCACTAAAGGGTTTCACATGATGAGGTGTTTTCAGTGTTACAACTGGGAAAATCTCAGAAAAACTGGTAGAAGTTCGTCATTCCACCAAGAATTGGCTCCTAATTGCTGTTAGTATTTGGCTAGGTTCTCAGTAGGGCCATGAAGGAGACACACGGTTTTTAATTGGAACCTGATAGAACAGATACTATGGGCCACTAAGTTGAGAACCCAAGGCCCATGGAAAGCCATTTCATGATCTTCAGCTCACTTTTCTGAAAACCAAACCTCATATTTCAATGGCATTTATCCATAATTAAAAGAGAAGGCTTCATAGCCCCATTGGGGTAGATGTGTTAATCCTTCTGTGGCTTCTGGTACTGAGACAGAATAGAAGAAATAAAAGGTAGATATCAAGGAGACATAAAGGAAGAGAAAGGAAAATGACACTTTACCATGGAAGCCTGAGAAAAATTTCCAATACTTCTACTTCTCTAACCAGGCATATCATCTTCCTTGATAGCCAAGCCTGTTGTTTCTGAATGTCTCAGAAATTTACAAGTTTTAATAATTACTCTGAGAATTGTTGACTATTCTCAATCTCCTTTGGCATTGTTAGTCACCCGTGAATAGTCTAAACAAAAGAGATATGTACGAAGAAGATAGTGAAGTGTCCATGAAGACCCCAAATATGACCCAAATACCCTGAATACTCTTAGGACTGCTGGACTGATGTCATCTTCACATACCTCCTCCTACCCACCACTCATGAAAGTCTCCTATAAAAGAAGAGCTGTGAACCACCAAAATGTGTCTCTCATTCTGGGGAGGGCCTCATTCTCCTTTGAATGTGTTTCTCTTACTTTTCAAAATAAATCTCTATCTGTGTCTCTGCCTGGCTCCTGCTGAAACTTTCCTGTCATGTAAGCCAAGGACCCCAAAGTCTTGAATTGAGTTACTCTCTCTTCCCCATCGGGAGCTATTCTGGACCCTTGGCCAAATCAACCTTTCTTTTGTAACAGTATCAGCCCCGAACTGTGGACCCCCAGGTATTGGACAATCAAGAATCTCAATGATGTTTCACCCATGACTAAGAATCTTAAAAATCATTGATAATAGCATTTTTAGTCCCATTATAATACTTATGGAATTAGAGTGCAAGTCTTCCTGAAATCACAGCCCATCTTCATTTTACTGCACCAGGCTGCCTCTCAGATGGAGATAAGGATGCTTGGAACTATAAGCAACCCCATCCCCATCACTTAAGAGCCAATAGAGCCCAACACCCTCTTCTGGAACTGGAATTTCTCCAGACTCACCCCTTGCCTCCTACTTTCCCAAATGTGCCCCAGTCACTCTCTTCTCAGCCTTTAGACTGATTTATTAGCTTGAGAGTTTCCTATGCTTTTTACAACATTGTTTCATGAAACCCCAACTTCTAAGGTTGGTACTAGGCCCACTATACAGCTGAGGAGATGCTGATTTACAAAGATTAAACAACTTATAAAAGTATGCGCAGCTGCTGGACGATAGTACCAGGTATCAGGTCTACATGCATCTGAGTCCTTTACCTGGCTCAGACAGGCAAGGGAGCCAAAAGGTCTCTAGAAAGTTTCTGTGGACCCTTGGCAGGAAAAGTTCCCCCAGAGCCAACTGCCCACTAGGAACCACAATTATTTCCCAGGAATACCCTCTGATTGAAAGGGCAGTAGACACATTCAATTAACATTTCATGCAGTGTCAAAATTCATGACTCTCCTGGGGAAAAATAATAAAACATCACCTTAATCAAAATTAAAAATGATACTCAGCTTCTATCTGATATGCATCTAAATCTAGTTTAGTGTTATTAGTGTGGAAACAGATTCTCCATCAGTGTCATCCCTGGCTCATAAATAAGCTAAAGTAAAAGCAAAATACATTTTAAGTTGGAAGTATCAGTGTAAATGCATTTTTACAAGTTGTCTTATTTACAGTCACAAATTCACAGTTTATTGGGCGTAAGCCTTTTTTTTTTAAAAAAAAAAAGCTTCTTATATCTGTACTGAATAATAAGAAGACTTTAAGAAAATAAGAAAATCAATGATTCCCCTGTCCTAAGCTGATGCCACCAGCCATTCGATTAGAGCAGCAGATACACTCACAAGCCTTCTCTGTCAGTTTCCAGGAGAATAGCAACTTAGTGGGAGCTCATCAAGGGTGAGGCCAATGTTCAAAGCCACCAAGAACCCCTGCAGTCTGGAAGAGTGGTGCCGTTCCTGGTCCTAGTGGGACACATTCCCTGAAGAGCTGTATGGGCTCTGAACAAGGGGCAGAACCATGACTGGAGATATTCCAACTTCACTATCTTCCAGTCATTTTCTTTTCTCTGTTGGAAGTAGATGGTCCCTAGGACATTGGCCAATGAGTTTACAACTCCAAGCCCTAGACCATACCAAACCCTTTCCCTACATCATCATCTCACCCTCCACTAACCTGGTAAACTCACAGTCTAATATTCCGCAAACCTATTTTAGTTTTCATCTAGATTACAGATTTAACGCTCTATCCTTTGCAAATCCTTTTCCCCAGACTTGTACATCCATCACTCATTGCACTAATTCACAGTCTCTCCTTAAAACCTTGGTGCTTCTTGGGGATGGAGCTAAATTTCTCTCATTTTCACATTTGCCTTTCTTAGCACAGAGACTGGCCTAGACAGTTACCTGAACATATTCAATGCACTGAACTAGAATTAAGTTGAGTTTGTTTTACTCTGGAACTTGTGTCTCTTTGGCTTTCTTATCTAGTTATTCATTCAGTTGATATTTCTTGCATACCTCCTAAGCCCTCAGCTTTGGGGAAGAAAACCCCCAGCATCAGGCACATTGCCAACCCTGGAACCATTATCAAGTGAAGAGGTGAGACATATACCAGAACAAGGAGATCAAGGGCTCCCAAAGTGTCATTGGAGAAACCCAGACATGCTGAACAAGAGGACTTGTGGGTGCAGGTGAGAAACCTAGGGTACCCCCACACACCCCTGGTTTCCTACCGATGCTTCTGCTCATTAGCATAGCTAAGGTTCAGTAAGTTCATGGCAAGACACATTGCAGTGCTTTCAAATCCTGACATGTCAAAATTTACTAAGCTATGTGTATGGTCTATATATGGTAATACACACACACACACACACACACACACACACACACACACGATAAAATTAACATTCTATAGGAGCGAGTGTCACAGAGAACAAATTGGAATAAATATCAAGCTAGAACTGTAAACCTAGTAAATGAAAAACACAAATACAAAAGGAACTTTGGGAAAGGGTTCAAAGGACTGACATCTTCTTTGATCACTGAGACTATGGTCTTGGAGAAGGACCATTTTATTTATTTATTTATTTATTTATTTATTTATTTACTTATTTATTTATTTATTGTGTGGTAGATGGGATCAAGCCTGAAAGCAGTCTAGCTCTGAGCTACACCCTCAGTCCTATTTTAATTTTTTGTTTTGAAATAGGTTCCCACTGAGTTGCAGAGGGTCTAAGTGGCTGAGGCTGGCCACAAACATGCTCTCCTCCTGCCTCAGCTTCCCCACTAATGAGAATAGAGTTGTGCACCACTGCACATGGCTCGTTTTCTTATTCTGAAGTTTGCATAAACATTCATTAAGCAGTTATTATGTAACAGGTATGAATGTTTGGGCTAAAGCTACAGAGATGAGATGGACAGTGGTCCTAGTGCTGTGTGTACATGCGTGTGTGTGTGTGTGTGTGTGTGTATGCACATACTCACCTGTGCTTATGTACACACACAGGCATAATTCCTAAAATGGAGAGCTTTCCTATAGATATCAGAGTCAGTAGGTAGGTGTGTAGTGAAAGACAAGTGGAGATGACATTCCCTGAAGTGGGACAGATGGGTTTCATGTAACATAATGTCCTGACAAAGTGATGTGAGTTTGCGTTTATACCTAAGTCATTCTTTTCTTGCTAACTACCACATCACAAAACCCATCTCACAGCAGGATGCCCCTCTCTGTGTCCATCCATTGCCTGCCACATCGGTCAGTGTCAGGAGGTATAGTGCCAGAGGGACAGCACCAGGAGCAGGAATATCAGGACAACCTCTGGCCTTGATACAGAATGCTGGCCCCACAGCTCCCCTCCTCTCAGGCATCTATGCCAAAACTTCTTCCCCTGGAACTCAACACAGGCCATCTCCCCTCTACATGTCCTAATGATACATCTGGCTCCTGACAAAATTGGAGCCACAGACTGGGCAGGAGTTGCACAGACATAGGTGTCAGAGGCCCCAGGAGGCAGGTGTGCTGTATTTTACCCAGCTTGACTATAGACCCAGCTCTCTCCCCTGTGCAGTGCAGACAGATAGACTCCAAGCGCATGCTTCTCAAGCATTAACATGCTTACGAGTCACCTGGAGATTACATGAAATGTATCATCTGCTGCAAAAGTCTGAGGACCTGGGATCCTGTGTGTGTGGACAGCTGATGCTGCTGGTCAGTGGACCATACTTTGAGAGTGAGACTGTATGGTGTGTGGGTGTCTGTCTGTCCATCTGTTATTGGGTACTGAACCTGAGGACATTCTACCTCCATGCTGCACCCCCAGCCCTTTTAAAAATGTTTTTGTTTTGTAACAGGGTCTCTCTAGGTTCCTGAGAGTCTCAACTAAGTTTGCTGAGACTAGCTTCAACATGTGATCCTCCTGTCTCAGCCTCCCAAGTATTGAAATTATAGGCATGCAGGCCCATGCCTGGCTGAGAGTCTCGGCTTCTGTTAAGGTTTGGATATACAGCGTTCCATAAAGACTCATGTGTTGAAGGCTCAGGCCCCAGTGAAACAATGTTTGATGCGGGGCTTTGGGGAATCCTGAGGTCTCTAACCTCATCAGTAGATTAATCAACTGGTAGCTGAATGGACTACTAGGAGGTGGTGATTGATCTGTGGGAGGTATGGCCTAGGGAAAAGAGTAGGTGGTTGGTGTATGCTCCTGGGAACCGTATCTTGGCCCCTGACCCTTCCTCTCCTCTTTGCTTCCTGGCTGCCATAAGTTGAGCACCTTTCTTCCATTACGACCTTCCACCATTATGTTCTGCTTTATCTCAGGTTCAAAGCAACAGAGCTGCCTGACTATGGACTGAGACCTCTTAAACAAGGAGCCAAAAGAAATCTTTCCAGTTTCAGGTTGTTTTTCTCAGATACTTTTGTATAGCAAGAAAAATCCAACTCATGCAGCTCCCGCCCTCTCTGAGTCTACGGTGTCCCAGGTCTCAGCATATGCTGGAAAATCCCTTGCACACATGCAATCATTGCTACCGTGACTCAGGGGTCACTCAAGACCACGTGCGGCATGGTCACTTGTCCCAGCAGCTACCAGGAAGCCCATGTGAATGCTGGATTCAAGAAGTGTCACCCAGTGATGAATCCCACATCAATCAGAGGAATGAAGTGGCAACAGTCGTATCTGGATGGTACTCTGCAAAAATAAAAACCAAAGCCAAACAAAAAAGCAACAGTGACGACCAAAACCCCTTTGATGGTTTCTGACTCCTGAGGTCTCAAACTTTCTTTCCTATATAGATATCCTTTGCAGTTAAGCATACACATGAATCAATGCTATGGACACTCTTCTTTTTTTTTTTTTTTCTTTCTGGTACTGGGGATGATACCCAGGGGCACTGTACCTCTGAGCTATACCCAGCCCTATATTTTTCGTCTTTTTATTTTTGAAACAGGGTCTCACTGAGTTGCAGAGGGCCTCACTAAGTAGCTGAGGCTGTCAGTGAACTGTGATCCTCCGGTCTCAGCCTCCCAAATGCTGGGATTACAAGTATATGCCACCACGCCCCACTTCCCTCTCTCTTCTTCACTCCAGGTTCAACTCACCTAAACCTCCCTTCATCTGCTAAACAGTAGGTAAAGGAAAACAACAGCCAACTGACTCAGGGCACTGAGATCCCTTCTTAGCTCACTTATGGGGAAGCACACCACGAGACAACCGCTTGTGGCTACCACTAGCTTTCTTTCCAAAGTCTGGGTTAAACATCGAGTTTCAAATTAGCCCTCGGATAGGAAGCAATCATCCTAAATTGGGAACAGAAGACCTAGGCTCCTTTAATCCCCATACATTAGTGATGGAATGTACTGTGCTCACCTCCTGTGTTTCTGATCACACGCTGCCCTCTACCTCAATAGGAGAAATGTACCATGGGACCCAGAGTGTGGTTTGGAAAACAGGACTTACTGTGATTAGTAAGCACATGCTTCTGAGATTCAGGTAAGGAGAGAAATACAGGGCGCTATACTGGCTTAGCAAGAATCAGAGTTTAACAGTGAGCACAGCAGAAGAAACAAGAGTGGGCACTGATAAAGAAAAAAGTTTGTAACAACCATGGCAGTGAATGTGTGGGTTCCTCCGTGAGTTCCAAGGAGGGACAACAGGGGTCAGCTCAGGCCCTTCATCCAAGCCTGGGGTAGAACAATGCAGTGTTCCTGGAGATAATTCCTGGGAGAGAATCACCTGGGAGTGAACACTTCTTGCACAGGCTGCTGGGCAGCTAGGGCTCCGTCAGGCCCCATCACCTCTGTGAGTGCCAGATACAGGCAGCCTGGGGAATGGGAGTCGTGTCCTCTCATAAAGCTCAGGATCCCGTGAGCTCTTGCTGCTTTGTTAACCGTCCCCACCGGAAGGCGATGGCTGAGTGTCAAAACCCTCCAGGTCCATAAAACCCTGTAGTTCCCAGCCAAGTGGAATCAGCTGGGGCGAAGCTATGTCTTGTGTTGGAAGGTTAACCTCCCTGGGCTCCGAGAGGCTGAGCACAGAGAATAGATGCCTGGAAGGAGATGTGTAAGGCCTCTAAAGCAGCTATTTTTAATTTTTTATTTTTTTATTGGTGCACTCTAGTCATACATCTTAATGGAGTACAAGACGGTAGAGGCATACATGCACACACCACCCATTTAGCCCTTACCCAGTTTCCACCCCATTCCCTCCCCCTTCCTCCTTCTCATGATGGCTGTATATGATATATATTCACAAACATATCAAAGCCAATTACTAAGCCAAAGCAATTACTTAAAACTTATACTTAAAAAATCCTTGGAAGGTGGCCCATGAAAGATGTAGGGCTACTTTTTTTTGTAATATTTCAAATCCTATTTATATTTTTGCTCATATGTATCATGAACACCTTTTGGTATAAAATACTGAATATGCATTGAAAATGGTAATGTGGTTTCTATGAGCCTTTCTCGAGGAAACCTTTACGTATTTCTGGGTTGGATCAGGCCAGGTTTCTCCTATCCTATGTATTCACAATATGCTGCCCAGAACCTCTGTAATACAGGGTGAAACCTATGAGATCTTATAAGACAAAATATTCTTTTAAATCTCCCTCTCACTCTTCTCTCTCTCTCTCTCTCTCTCTCTCTCTCTCTCTCTCTCTCTCTCTCTTTCTCTCTCGATATAAATAAAAGATTTATTTTTTGGTGGTACTGGGGTTCCTGGAAGCCCTTATACCTCTCGGCTACACTCCCAGACCTATTTTATATATATTTTTATTTGGAAACAGGGTCTCTTAAGCCAGCACAGCTGGCTTCAAACCTGCGTGATCCTCCTGTCTCCACCACACAGATTATATATATATATATATATATATATATATATATATATATATATATTTTTTTTTGTTTGTTTGTTTGTTTCTTCTAAAATGATCAATTTTTTTCACACAACCAGCCTGGATTTCTCCCTCTCTATTCTGATACTTTACTAAGATCAAGATGAAGGGTCATCTGCCATTAGCAAAGTGCCTGCTTCTTGGTTTTCAAGAAGCATATACCAGAAGGAGTGTGATTAATGTGTGTATCATGTTATATCTGTATAAATGTTATCTCATTTGCATTCTCCATAAAAGTGTTTAGGCTATATTACAATGCATGGCTATTTTCTAATGAGAAAATGAAACTCAACCAGGATATATAACATGCCCAAGGATTCTCAGCTCTCTGGGGGCTCAGCTCTTATACTAAGTAAATAGCATTCCTAGGTTGGAGGCTCAAACCCTCTTCTTTTATTTCCAAGTCTCTTTCTCTTACCAGATTCCCATGCAGTCTCTCATGCTTGCTTTCTTTGTCCATGATAACTTGCTCAGTAAGTACTACCACAAAAAGAGTGAAACATCTGGGTACAATTAAGGTAGAGATCCAAGACTAAGAGCAGGGCTAAGGCTAGGAAATGACCAGGCCAGACATAGCAGCATAGATGAAATGCCTGTGTGCAGGTTGGGTAGAAAGAATATCCTCTTATCCTGCCCTCTGGAATGAAAGCCTGTAAGACTAAATTTTCTTTTAAATCTCTCTCTCCCTCCTTCTCAATATAAATAAATATATAGAAATGCTTGTGTTTCTGTATAAACACACAAATATATGTATGTGCACAGGTGCATTATACATATATAATTTCATTTCTTCTAAAATGTACAATTTTTCATACTTTATCATCATGGATGCCATTTATAGCCCATTGATATTTGACAGAGCTGCAAGGAATGCATGTAGGGGAAAGGCAGTCTCTTCAATAAATATTGCTGGGAAAATTGAATATCCACATGCAAAAGGAAGAAGCTAGAACACTGTCTCTCACGATATGGAAAAATAAACTCATGATGTTTAAAAATTAAAATATGAGGTTTGGAAACTATGAAACTACTAAAAGAAAATGTAGAAGAAAAAGCTTTCAGGACACTGGAATGAACAAGAATTTCTCAGATAAGACCGCTAAAAGTATAGGAAACAAAAATGAAACTAGACAAATATGATTAAGGAAATATAAAAAGTTTCTGCAGCGCAAAGGAAACTATCAACAGGGTTGATGAGACAACCTATCAAATATGAAAAACATTTACAAGCTATAGATCTGATAAAAATTATTATCCAGATATATAAGGAATTCAACAACTCATAGGGAAAAACACAAGCAATCTGATTTTAAATTGGAAAATAGACTTAAATAGATAGTTTTCAAAAGAAAAGATACAAATTTAAAATATTACCCTATGACCCAACAATTCCTACGACAGGCTACACAGTCAAAGGAAATTAGCTTAGTAGATTGAGGAGACATCTGCATTTCCATGTATATTGTAAGACTATTTGTGATAGCCAAGAAATACAAACAGCCTAAGTTTCCATTAGCTGATGAATGGATAAAGTTTCCATTAACTCATAAATGGATAAAGAAAATGTGATACACAATGGAATATCATTCATCCATAAAAAGGGTGATAAAAGCCTATCACTGGAACAGCATGGATGGAACTAGAGATCCTTGTGTTAAGTAAAATAAGCTAGGCACAGGGAGGTAAAAACTACATGATATCCTTTATATGTGGCATCTATAAAACTTGATCTCATAGAAGCTGAGAATACAATGGTTTTCACCAGAGGCTAAAGTGAGTAAGAGCAGAGGGGAAGATGGGGAAAGGTTGACTTGATCAGTGGGTACTGGATTGTGGTTAGAGGGGAGCTCAAAGTTCTGGTATTCACAGTAGGGTGACTACAGATAACAGTAATGTGCTGTACATTTCAAAAGTTAGAAGAAATAATCTGAAAGTTTTCACAATTATGTTTACCTTGATTTAACATTTCACAATGTATGCATGCACTGGAACTTCACATTCCACCCCATAGATACGTACAATTTATGTGTCAATAAAGAAATAAATATAAAAATTTTGGTGCCAAAATGAAATGTTGGGATGGGTCTTACAGTCAATGACGTCTGGCATCTCTAGACAGGTATATAGTCGTAATGTAGTTGCAACTGCCAACGTGTACCTATCAACATTCTTGGATGGCCTTAGCACTTGGAGAAAGTTCTGGACACAATAATGAAACACTTTTAGGAAATAATGCATTAACAATGTCCCAGTGACAAAGAGGATGATAACGTGTGGAAAACCTCTGACGTGAACAAATTTGAATTACAGTTGACGAGCCTCTGATTGTAAAGCTAATCTGAGAAACTGCAAATATATTTACATGTGAATAATTTTAACTATATTCAGTACAAAATGAAATTCAAAGTATTAAAATAAGGTCTGTGTCATAGGTCAGCTAGCAGTGTTTTATCTTTCTTGGTGGTAGATAAATAAGGATACATTTCATCTCACAATCAGTGGTCTTAGCATCAATAGATAAAACTCACATATGGAATATATATGTAGTCACGTAAGTGTGTGTCCATGTATATGAATATATGTTTATCCTGCAACTCTAGGGCAACATGAGGTGCCCATCTTTTCTGAATCGAAAATGTGGAGTTATCTTACTTTATTTTTCATACCACCATCGGCTACCCACCCCCTCCTCACAGCCAATACTGGGGAGAATGGCAGTAAAGACTGTGGGCTTCCTGCAACCTAAATGTGACAAACGTTTGCTAGGCTAGATGATAAGATGCAGAGTATCTTTGAGAAATGTACAAAAACATTCCTTTCCCCATATGTCACTTTGATGCCTTCAGTTCCATTGGGCAATCTAACTTTTCTTTGAGACTCACATCCATTGTATTTTATACCATGAATGCTGAACTAAAACTCTGAAATTCAAATCTCTTCTTGCCTTAATCGTTCTATTATTTTAATGCATTACAGATTTCTTTGTAGCCAAACTCAAGGCTCTGAGGCATTCTTGAAATAGTCCTTTTGAAGCTGTCATTTTAAAAAAATCCCCCCTAACTCAAATTAAAGTGGTTTTGACATGATGCTGTGAGTAGACATCCTGTCTCGTAGAAAATACTCCTCATGTATTAAGCAGGATTAGTCAGTCTAATTCTACAAAGACGTCATAATGAATACACTGCAATAGAAGTGCTAAAATTGGGGCAGAATTTGCTTCTATTATTTTTTTTTCTTTTAATGTCTTGAGACATGAAGGAAATGTTCTACTGATGAAAATGAAGAGAAATCTCTGATTACAGTTATAAAACAAGATGCAAAAAATGAATGCAGTACAAGCTTATTATTTCTTCTTCCTAGTAGAAGAAAAAATCTATCAAGAATAGTTGCTTATGGACAGTATAGAATTTTTCTGCTCCATGCCGGAAAGGTTCCTAAAATAGAACATAGCAAACTTTACCTAGCTCAAAACCATGCATAATTCAGCATAGAGAGTGAACCATAATCTCTTTACACTGTTTGGGTAAACGGCTTGTGCTCCGAAAACAGAAATTTTTCAGATAGCATTGAAAAGTCAGATTCTATTTCCATTCAATACCTGTACCTGTCACAACTAGAGGCTCTGGAGATCTATCACATTGCCCTAAAGGGTCAGGAGAAATATCTTCTGTCCTCAAATCTGGGATGGGATACAGTACAGCATTGGAGATGATGTTTTGAAAATCATTCATGTTCAGCTCTGAACACTGGAACAAGCAGAATGAGTTTGTCCCTACAAATACTGGATAGGTTTAGGCATAAACACACGTTAGTCTCCTTCCTCTGCAATTTGGAAATACCAAATTACCATGTGTAAAGATTTGATTAGATTTGCACAGAGGTACTTTTGAGATGACAGCTTAAAGTTGGAGAACATGATTTCAAATCCCAAACTAATTGTTAACTACATAAACTTGGGCAAACTATTCCATCTCTTTGTGCCTTCGTCTTACCATCTATAAAACACGGATAAAAATACTATCGGACAGGATTTACAAAAAACTGGGAAAATGTATAAAATGATGTTTTTCAGATGTTTTCCAATAGAAAACCCAGGAGAAATGAAGGAAGCCTTATGTCTGGCTTACTGCCTGGCTTGATTCCCGAGGCTGCAGCACAGGAAGAGGGTACCCAGTGCAATTTAGCGGTCACCCTGGGCTGAGAAGTCAGTTTCAAGTTTAAGAAGGGCAATGCAGCTAATTTGTGGAAAAGAACATGAGAAAAAGACAGACAGACAGACAGACAGACAGAGAGAGAGAGAGAGAGAGAGAGAGAGAGAGAGAGAGAGACACAGTGACAGAGAGAGAATAAATATTAATGAATATGAATATGCTCTGGAGATTCTAGAGGAAAACTCTAGTCTTCAAGTATTGATCAGAGAATACACTTGAGAACTCTCCCAAGGCTGGGGAAAAGGAGAGAGCAGAAAAATTATTCCTGGAGCTCACAAACTGCTACAAAGTGGAGAAAAACCTTTAAATACATAAGGCATATAATATAGTCTTAGGAGTAGGGGCAAATTATTCCTGGAAGACAACTGGTCTAGTCCTACCTAACAATGATTAAAAGCCAGTCTGAAAGTTCAAACTGATTCCAAATAACTCAAGGGCATGCTAGAACAAAGTACCCAAATGTTTAAAGAAACACCATGTAGCAACACAACGGCATAACAGTTCAGAAGCCAATAAAAAATAAATTACCTGACATGCAGAGAAGCTGAAAAACGTGGTCCATAATGAGGAGGAAACCCCGTCAGGAGAAACAGACCCAGAAGTGACTCAGATGATAGAATTAGTAGTCAAGGACATTAAAATAGCATTATAAATAGAGTCCATATGTTCAAGAAGGAAAAGAAGATGAAGTGTGAGCAAAGAAGGAAATATATGGAAAATTATATACATATATGTGCTTTACATATGTTCTAGAGATGAACAGGAGCAACATTTGAGATTCAAAATATACTGAGTGGGATTAATGGCAGATTAGACACAGTGGGAGAAAGAGAGATGAACTTAGAGACACAGCCATAGAAATGTCTAGAATAAAATAAAGAGAGATGGGGAGAAACTATAGATGACAGATAATATGACTTAGCTGAGAGGAATGAGAGAGAGGAAGAGGGAAATTCCCTAATATACATGATGGACTTTCACAAACATATCAAAGTCAATTACTAAGCCAAATATGGGAAGGAGGGAGAGGGATGGAAAGGGGTGGGAACTGGGGACAGACTAAATGAGTGATGTGTGCATGTATGTCAACCCCATCTTGCACTCCATTAAGATGTATGACTACAAGGCACCGATATAATAAACAAACAAATAAATAAAAATTTAAAAAACAATTGAGGTTAGATGGAATTTCATCGAAGTTTTGATTTGCATCTCCCTGACGGCTAATGATGTTGGACATCTTTCATGTATCTATTGGCCATTTGTGTCTCTTCTTTTGTGAAGTGTCTATTCAGTTCAGTTGCTCATCTGCTGATTGTGTTATTTGTTTTGCTAGTGTAGAGTCTTTTGAGCTCTTTGTATATTCTGGATATTAGCCTTCTATCTAAGTGGTAGCTGGTAAAGATCTTCTCCCATCCTGTAGGCTTTCTCTTTAGGTTCTTGATGGTTTCCTATGATGAGAAGAAACTTTTTAGTTTGATGCCATCCCACTTGTTAATTATTGCTTTAATTTCCTGCACTTTGGAGGTCTTGTTGAGAATGTTACTGCCTGTGCCTGTATGTTGGAGTGTTGAGCCTATGCCCTCCTCTAATAACTTCACAGTCTCTGGTTTAATTTATAAGTCTTTGATTCATCTCAAGTTGCAAATTCTGGTGAGGATGTGGGGAAAGAGGAGCTATTTTACACTGTTGGTAGGAGTGCAGACTAGTTCAGCCATAATGGAGATCATTGTGGAGATTCCTTAGAAAACTGGGAATAGATCCACCATATGATCCAGCTTTACCACTCCTGGGTATCTTTCCAAAGGGATTGAAATTAGAGAACTACAGCAACATATGCATACCCATGTTCATAGCAGCACAATTCATAATAGCCCAAATATGGAACCAACCTAGGTCTCCATCAACAGATGAATAAATTGCAAAATTATGGGAAATATACACAATGGAATTCTACTCAGCTATAAAAAAGAACAAAATCATGTCATCTGTAAGAAGATGGAAAGACCTGGAGAACAATTATGTTAAGTGAGATTAGCCAAACACAGAAAGAGAAGGGACATATGTTTTCTCTAATATGCCCAAACTAGGGAGCATTGGGGATACAGAGGGACTCCAGATAATGGAGGGGAAACCTCAGCAAAGCTAGAATGGAAGGAGAGGAGAGGAAGAAGGCTGAGGTTGATTAATGAAGGAGTTACATCCAAATTTGTATAAAAATATAAATATAGCATGGTTAACCTGGATACGCATTGCTGGGGGGAGGGAAGGGAAGAGGTGAAGGGTACCAAGCATAGTCTGAATGTATGCCATTTTCAATATGTTCTACATAAAAATAAAAAAAATTTACAAAAAGAATTGAAGAGTTAAAACCAGCAACCAGTGGCACATGGCAACATAATGTAGTCGAAGACACATGGAATTGGGATCTAGAAAATGAGAGTGGAAATAGAAAAAAAAATTTTAAGAACATGTGGTTGAAAGTTTAACAAATTGGATGAAAACTATAAACCTGGAAGAAACTCAGTGGGCCTCGAGTAGAAGGAACATAGATGCACATGAGGCACATCTTAATCAATTTGCTGAAAACCAGTATTAGAGCGTGAAATCAGAAACAAGATGCCACACATACAGACACAAAGAATGAGACTGGCAGTCGATTTCTCAGACTTCTCATTGGAAATAATGAAAGTCAGAATACAGTAGGAAAAACAAACTTCTTTAAAGTATAGTTTTTAAAATAGAAGTTATAACTGTTAGGGCTCTATTGGGTTTAGGACACCATTTTTATTTTAAAAAATCAAAATAGACCAAAATAGGTGCAATTTAACAGCTTGACTGTTTTTTTTTAAATTACAATTGCTAGGTTCCTTTCCTTTTGATATGTGGAAATGCAGTTAGAAACCATCCAATCCAAAGCACAGATTTTCCCTGAGGCTCAGGATGGGAGTGATCCTAGCTCAAGGACACATAATGAGCTTCAAGTAGAGGCAGCTCCAGGACCCCAGCAACTCCTCAGTCCTCTGGGCGCACACCTGCCCCTTGAATGTCTTCAGCCTCATTCCACCTCCTGTCTGTATCTATGGCTTTTTTAAAGGAATTTCTTCTTCTTTAGTCCCTTTCTTCCAGCCAACAAACTTCCCTCATTGTTTATAATCCTCTATCTCTAAGCAGAGTTTATGCCTTGAATGAATACATGCGGCAGCCCAACTCCCAGCATGGAAAGACATGGTCTACATGCTGAGAGAGTGTGTAGAAACCCTGGGCATATTCTGGGAATTCCACCCTCTTTCAGCTCCACTAGAAAGAGCTCTTAAGTTCTCCTTTACCACCACCCTTCTGCCTGGAGAGCCAAATGGCTGACCTGTGAAGCCATTATGGAAAGGGGAAGGGGAAGGTTCGATGGCTGACATGGGGCTGTCAGGGCTCTCCACGTGGCCCTCAGAGGCCAGTCCCTGGCAACTCTGCTGACTGGGACAATGCAGAATCATCAGTTTCTCATGCCCAAGAGCATGTTAAGAATCATGTACTAAAAGCATAAGGGACAACAAACATATTTTGAAACTACTGTGTATAAAAAAATTTTTATTATTGTAGTTAATCTTCATAACCATCTTGAAATATAAATATTACTATTCTTTATTTATTGATACTGGGGATTGAACCAAGGGGCATTCTACCTCCAAGCTATATTCTCAGCCCTTTTTATTTATTTTTTATTTATTTTAGAAAAGTCTCTTGCTAAGTTGCTGAGGGTCTAAGTTGCTGAGGGCCTTACTGAGTTTCTGAGGTTAGCCTCAAACTTATAATCCTCCTGTCTCTATCTCTCATGTCCTGGGATTATAGACATGCATCACCATGCCCAGTTATATTTCCATTTGATAGTTGAGGAAATTGACATTCAGAGAGTCTGCGGCACAAAGCTAAATAAAGGCCGAGAAGGAGACAGGTCTCGTGTCTAGTTGTGGCACCTTTTCTGATGAGCTCCAGGACAGGAGGGAGCTCTGTGGGTGATGGCCAGTCATGAGTGGCTTCCAACAGGAGGTGGAGTTACTGCTGGTCCTGGAGAGATGGGCAGGAAGAGGGGTGAAGTGATGTGTGCTGGAGAAATGACATGGATGAAGCAACAGGGCAGCACACAAGGAGACTGAAGAGACCCACCAATTAAGAACAGAAAGCTGAGACAGCAGAGGGCTGAAATGGATGGAGCCCCAGTTTTGATCTTCCCAGGTAGACATAAGGAACATAGACTTCATGCAGAGGAATAGCATAAAGGAAAGAAAATTTTAGGTATCTGGCCTTGAGAGGTAGCTCCCACATCCAGATCTCTTTGAAATTTCTTGAAACATGAGCCAAAGAAAAGCAATACAACTGACACTTATGAAGCATTTTAAATAAAGCAAATTCTGTGATAAGAGCCTTACACAATCCATCTATGTTCCACCATGATTTGATAGTTGGACGTTAATGTCACTGACCACATTTTACACAGGAGGAAACAGAGACCCTGAGAACTTACATACCGTCATCTGCTCACACTCCCATGGTTGGTAGGTAAAGGGGGACTTAGACATAGGCAGTGAGATGCCAGGGCCTGTCCTCGATAGCTGGGCACCTCAAAGTGTGGTCTATGGTGCAGCAGCAACAGCCTCAGTCAGGAGCAGTAGTATTTCTATTTAAAGTTCTTTTCCTTAATGGATCTAAATGTACTTAGAACAACATCAAGCACTATCAAAGGGAAGGTATTAGCAATGCCTTTCAGCCATGGAAATTGGATTTGAGACTATGGCTTTTTCTTACATCATGTCTTGCCTATTTGAGCCTCAGCACAGAGCTGAATAAGCCCACATGTTCTTGAATAAGACCTAGAGCAGGTGTCTGCAGAAATCAAGGGTTCTAGGCTTTGCAGGCCACATGGTCTCTGCCATGACTACCTAACTCTGCCACTGTGGCATGAAATAAACCATAAACAGTATGCAATGGAATGAGTATGACTGCGTTCCAATAAAACTTTATTTACAAAAGCAGGTGACGAGCCAGCCATGGTGACACATGAATGTAATCCCAGTAAGAATGCAGAAGCTGAGAAAGGAAAATTGCAGGTTCAGGGCTGTCGGGAAACCAGCCCGACAGCTAGCGGGGCTTGAAGAGATGATGAGTACCAACGACTCGAACACAAACCCACGAGCCTGGAGTCAAGTCAAGCGAGATCTCATTTATTTCTCTCCAAGCAGTCCTATATATAGCACCAAGCCACGAGGGGAATTTCCATGAGAAATAGCCTAGCCTATCCGGGATAAAGATCACTAGCACTTAGTTTACAGTCAATCCCAGGCCAGTACATGAGCCATTCATGTGTGCGGAAAGCTCCTTTAAAGGTAGAAAGGGAAAAACCGCTCAGTCTCCCCACCCATAATGAATGGGGAAACCACACCTTCCTAGCTTCCTCCAGGCGCCATCTTTGCCCCTTTTCTGCTGAATCACTTTACTTAAAGTTTTGCCTTAGGCCGTAGGCCGCTCAGGCTGAATCTCCTTAGGCGCTGTATGGACACACCCCATCACAGGGCCAGCTTCAGAAACTTAGCAAGACCCTCCACAACTTTAGTAAGACCCTGTTTCAAAATAAAATAGGGCCGAGGGTATAGCTCAGAGGTAGAATCTCCCTGGGCTCAATTTCCAGTACCACACAGACACACATAATTAAGCAAGGGGTGAGCTGAATTGGGCCTTCAGGCCATAGTTACCTACTTACTTTTCTAGAGTGAAAACCATTCCCTTATGGAAGAGGAGATAAATGGACATCTTGTACACACCTAGATGCAAGTCATGCCAGAGGGAAGAAAGAAAAATTTGGACTGTAGGTGTCTGGGATGAACGTCATAAGCTCTAACAGAACATAGAGGAGCATCAAATCATTTATGATGGGACGATTGTTTGCCCACCCATATAACTCCTGTTAAGTGGGCTCTGTAGCATAGAAGGCATTGTCAACTAACGTCCATCCTTTTTTATTCATTCTCTACTGTACAGCAGCTAGGATAATGATGAAGTGTTCCTGTTGTCAAAGAGTTCATAGCTCACGGGGAAGAAAGATGTAAACAGACAGACAAACCAGTCATCCCAGGAAAGAGCGCTCTTCCTCTGGAGGAGAACACTCACATAGATCAAAACAGGTGCTTAGGAGTAGCTTCCAGGAAGGAGGTCAGCATCTGTTGAGACTGGAGGGCTTAAGGTTGCAAAGTTGACCAAGCGAAGGTGGGAGACAGCATAATCAATGTGCCACGAGGAGACACAGGAGGAAGCCTGGGAAGTCAGTTGATACCTTGCAAGCAAGGAACCAAAGACTTGAGGCTGAGAAGGGAATGGGGTCACCAGCATGAGGAGGAATCTGGAACCAGATTATCAAAGATGTTGGCTGCCTCTGAAAGAGTTGGGCCTGTTTCTTAGTGCAATTGGGTGTACTTTGAAGACATGGAGAAATTGCAGCTGGGGTTCTCCCTTAAAAGACTAGAGAAACTTTACTATAGTTTTAATATGGAACAGGAGTGGGCTGAGAGGTTGCATGGCAAGACAGAGGGAACACTGACCAGGAGACAAGGGAGAGTAGCATGCCACACATTGCCCAGGATAGCCCATCAATGATGAATTGCCCAAGATAGCCTGTCAAAGAGCCCTGATGCTTTCAGTAGCCCTATGGCCAGATCTGCTCACTGTATATCATAGGTAAGGGAACTGGGGGTAATTGGGGTCAAGTAACCTCACTGTGTTTATAGCAACAGTAAGTTTTAGAGGTGAGAGTAGAGCACACTTTTAATTTTTTCTCTTTGAAGTCTACCTATTTCCAACTCACATGCTGTATCACAGGTCTATAAAATCAATTCCTAACATTTGTTTAGTATTTACTGGGCTCTCGACAGTGAACTCATTCACTTCTTAGAGTCATCAAATAACATCCAGGACCAATAATCCAGGCCATTTTTATCCTATTTTTTCAAATGGGAAACTGAGATATGACATACTTGAAGGTCACATATAGGGATAGTGGCAGATATGAGATTTGAGCATAGACCTCTGCTCCTAACTGCTATACCTCATAGCTAGAATTGCCTTTTAATATTCCATTCAGCAGAGGATAAATCAAGTGACTGTCATGTACCAGGTATTAATGTAGGTGTTACAATTAAAAAATGAGTTAAAATGTAATAGTCCTACCCAAATGGATCTTATAAGCAAATGCCTCCTAGAATTGACCTCAATCATATTACCTAGGAATGGCAAACAGTAGAGACAAGGCTACATAATAGACTACAGAGAAGATTTGAACTGGGAGCTGGCCTAGGGAAATAGAATACTTCATTAATTATCAGTGTAGACTACTTTTCTAAGCATAGGAGAAGCTTAATGATGAACTAGATAAAGGGCACAGTCACTAGATATTTGAGACTGACTGCCTTGACCTGAATTTCTCTTCCCTTGTGTGTTTTCTCAGGAAAGGTATTTTTGTGATGGTTAATTTGCTGCTCATCAGACAGTCTGAACTTTTTTTTTTTTTTTGTAATCTTAAAGCATTTTTTCAATCACCTTTTTGTGATGAGAACAAATTTAGACATTTCTAACTTAGAGGGTTGGGATTTAAGAAATTGTGGAGTTCCTCCCATGAATGATAGGGAGGATATTCATAGCTCTGGAGCCAGGAAGGAACAAGTATTTGTACTTTAGACAAGAAGAAGCCAAGACCTCTATCGCTTCTTAATAATGATTTCTACCTTTTGACAATGCTCACTCCCCAGTGCTTACCGTGGGATGCTATTGCTATGGTGAGGTTACAATTCTGAATTGGGAGGGGGGTGTCTAAAAGCATTTCATTTGGAGAAAATAGTTAACTTTTTTTTTTTTTTTTGGTGGTGCTGGGGATGGAACCCCTCTACCCCGGGGCTATACTCCCAGACCTATTTTATATTTTATTTGGAAACAGGGTCTCTTAAACCAGCAAGGCTGGCTTCGAACCTGCACGATCCTCCTGTCTCCACCTCCCAAGCGCGGGGATTACAAATGTGTGCCACCACGCCCGGTTAACTTATTTTTTTTAATGGGAAAATTACTCTCCCCTTTACCAGCCAAGTCTGCAGCATATCACTGCCCTCTAGAACCGTCAGGCTGAGGAATTCAGGTAATGGAGTCTCTTGAGAACCTCCAAGGCTGTCCTCAGAGTATTACCTGAGACCCCAAGGAGAGCCCAGTTTGTGGAAGTTTTGGAAGGGATTTTTTCCTATAGATATCAGCTTAGCATTATATGCTGGATTCATGTCACATCTAGAGAGGCTTCTGAAATGGCTGTGTCTTAGTCCATGCCAGCTGTAACCAGAAAATACCATATCCTGAGAGGCTTACACACAATATAAATTAATTGTTTACAGCTCCTGAGGCCTGAAAGTCAAAAATCAAAGTGCCAGCAGGTTTTGTGTGGTGAAAGTCTGTTTCTTGGATCATACATGGTACCTTATTGCTCCCACATAGTGGAAGGGTTTAAGAGTCTCTGCATGCTTCTCCTCCTCCTCCTCCTCCTCCTCCTCCTCCTCCTCCTCCTTCTTCTTCTTCTTCTTCTTCTTCTTCTTCTTCTTCTTCTTCTTCTTCTTTCTCTCTCTCTCTCTCTCTCTCTCTCTCTCTCTCTCTCTCTCTCTCTCTCTCTCTGCAGTACTGGGGATGGGGATTGAACCCAGGAGAGTTATATTTCTGGGCTACATCCCCAGCTGCTCTCCCTGGCTGGTGGGAGGACCAGTGAGAAGCCTGTGCCCTCCAAACTCATTTCTCTCAAAACAGAATCTCACTAAGTTGTGGAGGGCCTTGCTAAGTTGCTGATGGCCTTGAACCTGTAATTTTCCTGTCTCAGTCTTCCAAGTACTGGCATTATAGGCGTGGTCCATCATGTCTGTCTGGGTTTCTCTGAGGCTTTTTTTTTTTTCAGTACTGGAGTTGGAACCCAGGGGCATTCTACCTCTGGGCAATACCCTCAGCCCTATTTTTTTTCTTCTTTATTTTGAAACAGGGTCTCACTGAGTTGCAAAGGGCCTCACTAAGTAGTAGCTGAGGCTGTCCACGAACCACGAGCCTCCTGTCTCAGCCTCCCAAATGCTGGGATTACAAGCGTGCGCCACCATGCCCGGCTTCTCTGGGGTTTTTTAAAAGGCACTAATCCCACTCTTGAAGCCTCTGTTCTTATGACTTAGTCATTCACAAAGGCCCCATCTCCTACTGTCCTCACACTGGAAATCAGATTTCAACCTACTAATAGAGGGAGGAGGCACACACATTCTAACTGCAGGCTGCATTTCGTGTTTTAGGTTTGCTTCATGCCCTGGACTACTCCATTGAGAGTATTTTAGGTCGGTCAGATATACCCTCAGGTTTGGCCTATCTTTTTCTTTTATGCTGACTACTCAGACCACATCATACTATCATGTTCAATCTTCCCGGCAAATACATTTGCCTCATGCCACTTCAAGTCAATATAAAATGCTCCAAACATCAAAAATCAATGCCCAAACTATCTTTTGCCGCTGCTCCTGAGGTCTGATATCCCATTAGTATCCAATCCATCCATTCATCCACCCACCCACCCATCCATCCATCCATCCAGTCACTCATCCATCCACCCTCCCAAACATCTATTCATCCACTCACCCATCCATCCATCTACCCACTCATTCATCCACCCACCCACCCATCCATCCATCCATTCCAGTCATCCACCAGCTAGACATGTACTTTATCAAGCCTGTTCTCAGGGATAAGGGGATAAATCAGACATACCACTCAAGCTGCTCACTGTCTATTAGAGAAGACAAATAGAAAAGCAATAATTTCAGCATAGTGTTATAGATTCTATAATAGATGCACATTTAAAAAAACAGATTGGTCTACAGCTTCACATTCTGCTCTGAGTGATGATCATGACAGTCTGAGGATGAACAAAATTAGCCAGCTGAAGGCTGTCTATTCTCCACGAGGCAGGGAGGAACATTTCCTTGTTAGCATTTTACCTTTCAGAGGGCAGGGGCTTCATTTGCCTGTGTAAGGAAATGTCTTGACAGGAAAAAGACTGGAAAACTAGCTCTGAAGGAGCCCCAGAGGAATCTGCGAGGAAAGTTTGAGTGTGGGCACAGTCTTTCCAGGCTGTCAGAGTGAGCTGGGCGGTTCTCACACTCCTCTTTCGCTCGCTTGCGTACCTTTTTCTTGCCTGAATGGCTCCTGCTCTCTTGAATAACTATGAAGGAGCACCAGTTCAGTGTTTGCTTTGTCAAAAGAACTGCAACTTTGAGAAATATGGTTTAGAGTTTGGGAATATGCGGAAGAAGTAAAGGAGAAGAGGAAGCACGGAAACTGGATTTTTATGTGTTTCCTGAGATGTGGAAACAGAGCATTTTATACCTCTCAGCGGGGATTGGGTTAGAACAGGCATGGAGGGGTTGGTGGACTGTTGCTGGGTTTTATTACTTTGACAGGAAGCATGGGCGTGATCATTGTGGAGAAACAGGTGGAAGTCAATTTGACTAAATGCCTCTTCTTTACATTTTTGAGTACACATCATGAGCTTCATGATTTGTGCTTGTACAAACTCTTAGCTCCAGGAAATCCTGGCAAATCGCTGGGCAGCTGGCTCCTGCCCGGGGCTATCTAGACTCCTGCATGCCCAGAACTGAAGCCACTGCTCCTGGTTCTACACTGCCAAATTGATGTGGTAGTGTTCTTTCGTGGGCTCAGGCTCCTCTTCCTGGCTGCTGGGAGGACCAGCAAGAAGCCTGTGCCCTCCAAACTCATTTCTTTCATCTCAGGACCACCTTCCTCATTCACATAAAGAGTGACCACCTGTTCTTTCTCTGCTGTGGTCCCCAGCACTGCACAGTTTAGGTCCTGTCCTGGATCTGTTCCTTTTCAGGCTTTTGCTCACATTTCCAATATATTTTTTCAACATTTTATCATGAGAAATTTCAAATCTTAAGAAAAGTTGAAAGAGTTCCACAGTGAACATCCATATATATCCATCTTTATCAATGTTTATCCATCTGTCTAGCCAGTGATCAACCCTATCTTCCAATGTGCTTTTTAAATTAAGCTTATTCTGAGATAACTATGCATAAGTTAACTTGAAGTTAAAAGCAATAATATAGAGAAATGGGATATACCCTTTACTTAGGTTTCCTCAGTAATAAAATCTTCTAAAGCTATAATACAATATCATAACCAAATATTGATATTAATACAGTGAGATGCAGAACTTTCCATAATCATAAAAATCACACCTTACCCTTTTGTAGCCATACCCAATTCCCTCCTATCAACTTCTCCTTAACCCCTACCAACCACTAAGGCAAACTCTCTTCCCTCCATTTCTAGAATATTGCCTTCCTTCCTTCTTCTACTTTTTTTTTTGGGGGGGGGCTCAATCAGTTTTATTTTTAGATGGTGTCTTAGTAAGTTGTCCAGGCTGTCTTTGAATTTGCCTTAGCCTCCCCAGTAGCTAAAATTACAGGCATGCACCACTATATCCTGTGATATTGTATTTTTAAAATGTTATATAAATGAGCCAGGCATGGTGGCACACGCTTGTAATCCCAGCATTCGGGAGGCTGAGACCAGAGGATCATGGTTCGCGGACAGCCTCAGCTACTTAGTGAGGCTCTCTGCAACTCAGTGAGGCTCGGTTTCATAATAAATAACAAAAAATAGGGCAGGGGGTGTAGCTCAGAGGTCAAAATGCCCCTGGGTTCCACCCCCAGACCTGCAAAATAAAAAGTTATATAAATGAAAACACACAGTACATAGCCTCTTGAGATTAACTTTTTTTCTCTCTTTTGTTTATCTGTGCATTGTAATTATATTAACAAGGCTCAGTGTAATGGAAACATATATGGACACAGAATTTGTTGTGCATTTTCCTTCAGTCAAAACCCGCTCCCTCCCTCTCTCCATATATAATATTAAAATTGGTATTGAACATAACATTATTTGAACTCTTTCTTTCATCAAGTCTCCCCCTTCACCCCAGATCCCCTTCAATATTCTAGTGTCTCCCTTTATTCAGTTGATGTCCCTTTTTGTTACCCAAATTTTCTCTAACTTCAGTATCAGGGAGAAAACATATGGCTCTCCACTTTCTGGGCCTGGCTAATCTCACTTACTTAGCAGAATATTTTCTAGTTCTGTCCATTTCCTTTTCAATTCCATCAGTGTTTCTTCTTTTGGCTGAGTAAAATTCTACTGTATGTATATATCATAATTGTGTAATCCATTCACCTGTGGATGGATACAGAGGCTAGTTCTATAATTTGGCTACTGTGAATTGTGCTGCTATAAAATGGTTATGCATGGATCATTATATTTGGATTTCATTTCCTCTGGGACAATCCCCATACTTCTCTGGATATTCATCCAGGTTGTTGTGTGTATCGACAGCCCATTCCCAATATGTCAATAGCACCCAACAAAGTCCCTAGCAATTGATGGGAAGAAACATGAGTTGAGAGTCTTTCCTTTGTGAAGACAGCCAACATATGGAGGTTATTGGCCACAAATATTTTGAAGATTTTTCAGTGTGATTTCTGTATGTGTGAATTTGAGAAGGGCATAAAAATGTCAGTGCCCATATTCATCTCACATGAAATATTTGAACTTTATGCTGCACTAAAACAATAAATTGTCTCTGTAATAAGACATGGGCAATTAAACAAGCAAGAGAAACAACTCATGTAGCTTGAGTTGAATGGGAGCAGTGCAAAGGCAGTAATGTAATCACAGCCCAAGAGCCAGAGGAAGGGATGTGTGCCCACCAGAGGTGACTGGTTGATGTTTCTTTATATAACATTGAAGGGATGTGTAATTTAATTTGCAAACAACCATCTTTATAAGTCAATTAGGAGTTTCTTCCAAAGAGGGCAAATGACAGAGATTTATGGAATTCTACACAGGAGGATAGCAGTGTAGCTTTGAGAGCTCAGATCTTGTACCCCCTCCTCGAATCTTTGCAGGAAAATAATCCCAGGGGGAACAAATGTGACAGCAGCCAGAGGGTGTCATCTGACCATTGCCTAGAAAGTCATAAATAGAGGAGCCTTTCTTTGCAGGGACAATGACGAGAGCCCTGCCATAAAGCAGTAGGAAAGTAAATGGCAGAGGACATTTCCCAGAAAGCTCTGTGAGTCTTGGTGCAAGAGCTGGAAGGATGCTGATCAGATGCCCAGAACTGATGCTCCTTTGCAAACTTTTCTGAATTTACACACAGGCAAAGCAACCTGGGAGTGTTTCCATGACAGCTATGTGGAAGGACCACTGGTACCCACTAGCATGATACTAGCAAGACTGCTGCCCTGGAGAACATAGACAGGCCCTCTTCATAGCTGCCTTTCCTTGGACTACTTGGCTCAGGTACAAATCACCTTGTATTTTTCACTCTGTGGCATACTTGCTTTTTCATTCATATCTATAACCTCTAGCTCAGAATTTTCCTTCATGCAGTTCTCAAAACCTAGGTTTATAGGAGTTTTATAGGAATTAACACGCAAGGATTGGTGCTCATGGAAGTTTGGGAGGTGCTGGTTTACTCCAAGTTACTGCTGTGGCATGGAAGTTTGCCCAGCGCGCCCTCAAGTTCATTGTAAATAAGTGTGTCTGGTTGTAAACACTGATTATAACACTATAATCAGGATCTTTTAACTGATTTGGCCAAGGGGCCTCATTTTCTTGTAAAGTCCTGACCAAAGCTCTCTACTTGCTCTCTGAGTATGCTAATCTGTTCGGTTCATGTCTATGAAGCCCATGTGCATAAGAACTTCATGCCCATATATTCCCTGATGCCTCTCCACTGCCAAAAATAGTGCCTGGTTCCAAGTGTATACTCTCCAAATGCTAGTTAAATGATTAATAATTTTTTTTAAATGTCTTGAGTTCTAGGAATTATGCGAAGGCTTCATTGGATATTATTGGATATTTCATCGGATAGTATTAATAATAACTCAAGATGATTCTGAAAATAAGCTTCCAGTTCTATGTCCTATAGATGAAAATATTGGATATTGCAATTGAGGAATAATTTGGACAAGGTCATACTAATTGGGCAGGCTGATGCGTGACCATACAGTATGTGACTCTAAAGCCCATGCTGGTAACTCTTCCACTACATAGCTTCCAGGACAGGAAGTCTAAAATTCATCCAGGGATCACTGGTGCTGAGAGAAGTAACCTTCAGAACATTCCACGTCACAGAGTTAATGCATCCTCTGATGCCCAAGAATCACACACACTTCAGGAACTTTCCTGATGGTAGAGTTCAAAACATGCTCCAATGGGAAACATCACCAAGAACAAGATTCATCTGGAACACTCACTTAGACCTTTCCTTAGTTATGTGTGATTCATTTTGAAAATGTTAGCACCGGACACCGGAGCATTTGAAATACAGCAACCACAGGCTCAGAATTGCAGGATAAGACTGGAGGAGCTGAAGGTCTTTGAAACAACCAAATAAGTGCTTTGGCTTTCAAATGGAAAATTAGAAACATTCATTTTAGCAAGTAGATAGAGCCCAAGAAGGAGGGCATTCACATGTTTCCCATGTCCGTGAGGATCTTCTACAGCATTGCATCAGACAGGAGATAGTAAACCTGCCTAGGAAACTGGTTACAAAAATGACATCCTTTGGTGGCTCATGCTTGTAATCCCAGCATTCAAAGGCAGAGACCTGAAAATCACAGTTCACAGACAGCCTCAATTACTTAGCAAGGCCCTTTGCAACTCAATGAGACCCTGTTTCAAAAAATAAAAAATACTAAAAAATAGGGCTGGGGGTGTAGCTTGGAGGTACAATGTCCCTGAGTTCCATCCCCAGTACTGTTAAAATAAAAAACCTCCTATGATCCCTCTCTCAAAACTGAAAGTGTATCTCTCAGAGTATTGAGTTAGTGCTCCAGCACTCAAGCTCAGTCCACAGCTTGCAAAGGCTGGCAACAAGCTCAGGCCCTGCAAGGGACTGCTTAGGCCCTGGAACTGGCTGCTTGGATTTGCAGAGCATCCTTGCCAGCCAAGACTTAGCCACCTGTGGCTCTTCCTTAAGAAGCAGCAGCTACTACTAGTGTTAAGATGCCTGAATAGTATGAAATACATTAAACAATTGCTGTTATTAGTGATTGTGCTGTAAGTGTACTCTAATAGAAAAAATTTCCTTTGAACAAGAGATTCTCCATGCATACTGTGTCTGATCCAAGGATGAAGACTTGCTGCTGGCTCTAGGTAAGATGTCAGCTGTGGTCCAGGAGGACGGGGACATTTCTTAGCAAAATTACCTCAATTCTGCATCGGGCAATAGTTAGGAAGGCAATTTTTTAGTTTGAGTTAGGATGTGATTCTTTTTTGGGGGGATATTTAGGATTTTATTATAAATTTTAGTAGTTTTTCAGTATCATCAACAAGGAACTGCTACAAGACTATCCCTGCAAAACAGTACAGCTTTTGTTATAGACCCAGTAGAGAAAGAATATGGTTCTTAATGGTGATACTCATTAAACATGTGTGGATTAAATATGTTATTTTATTTCTCTTGATCTGATTCCCCATATCCATAATATAGTAAAAGTAAGAGCTTCTTTCTTTTTTTATTTCTTTGTTTCTTTTTTTCTCTCATTCTTTTTCTATTTTGTGGTGATAGGAATTGAAGCTAGGGACATTCTGCCTCCGAGTTACACCCTTAGCCCTATTTTACTTATTTATTTATTTGTTTGTTTGATTATTATTTTGTACTAGGGATGGAACCCAAGGGTGTTCTCCTTCTGAGCCACACCACCAGCCCTATTTTATTCTTAAACTAAGTTTCACTAAGTTGCATATGGCCTCAGTAAGTTGCTGAGGCTGGCCACAATCCTGCAATTCTCCTGTTTCAGCCTCCCAAGTACTGGGATTACAAGCATGGACTACCACACCTGATGGAGAACATTCACTTCTTAAAACATTATGGCAAAGATTAAAAGATGGAATAGTTGAGAGTGGAAGAGTGGCTACTAAAGGCTAGGGAGATTGAGAGGAGGATGAGAATGGAAAGCTGGTTAACAGGTGACAAGTTATACCATATAGGAGAAATGAGCTCTGGTGTTCTACAGTAAAGGGACTATAGAGATAAGAATTTATTCTATTTTCCATGAAGATGTGACCATTGTTTGAGGAGACAGATCTGTTAAGCCTGATTTGAACATTATGCAATATACACCTGTATGAAAATACCATCCCAGAAATATGTATAATTTTATAAAACAATTTAAAAAGAACATTATAAACTTTTTAAAAGATAGAATAAATGTAATACATGTGGGCAGAAAGACTGACATATGAATGCTAAGTGCCATGATTGCTATTCCTGGTCCACATTCCTGTATCCAAAATTACTGAGGCCAGCTGTGTCCCACAATTCAGATATTTTTGGAATTCAGGAAGGTGATGTGGCACAGGCAATTTAGATTATTCAGCACCCATGCAGAGTTGAGGGCAATACCTCATAATCGCCAACGTTATTTCTGTGGCTAAACCTAGGGATGTTTACGTTAAGTGAAATAAATAAGTTTTCCACCAAATAAGTTATGTGCATCAAACAAATGAAAATACTTTCGACTTTCAGAGTGTTTTGTTTTGTTTTGTTTTGGTGGTACTGGGGTTACTGAAACCCTTCTACCTCCAGACCTATTTTATATATATATATATATATATATATATATATATATATATATAATTTTTTTTTTTTTTTTAAATTTGGAAACAGGGTCTCTTAAGACAGCAAGGCTGGCTTCGAACCCGTGCAATCCTCCTGTCTCCACCTCCCAAGCACAGGGGGAATTACAAGCGTGCGCCATCACGCCCGGCTTACTTTCAGAGCCTTTTGAATTTTGAATCTGGGATTGTTGGCCCATCTGCAGTAGTCACTGGGTCTTTACTGGGGAAGGGGCCCGTTTTGCTTGGGTCCCTAGGGCTTTGTTCCTGGCTGTGTGAGGGGTTTGTTCCAGCAACAAAAGGTTCCTTTCTGGACCTATCCATGAGCCTTCAGAGAGCCTTCTGGCTATACGCAAGAACAGTGGGTGGTTCACAGAAGTCAAGGCCTCTGTCCCGTGAGTGCATGACAGTGCTCCATGTCTGGGGCCCAGTGCTTACTTGTTGGCTTCTGACATCGTGGAGAGTGTCAAGAGCCTGAACTAGTGACAGATCCCTAATTTAAAAAAAAGGCACATGGTTCCTTAATAATAAAGTGCTGTGTTAACTGGAACCCACAGTCTGGCTAAAGCCTTTTCTCATGGAAACAGTCAAACTACAAATACAGAATTGACCATTCAGGAAACAACCAAAGCCTGGCGCGTGGTGCACGCTTGTAATCCCAGCATTCAGGAGGCTGAGACTGGAGGATCGAGGTTCGTGGACAGCCTCAGCTACTTATTGAGGCCCTCTGCAACTCAGTGAGACCCGATTTCAAAATAAAGAATAAAAAATAGGGCAGGGGGTGTAGCTCGGAGGTCAAATGCCCCTAAGTTCCATCCCCAGACCCACAAAAAAAAAAAAAAAAAAGAAAAGAAAAGAAAAGAAACAACCAGGGAGAGCATGTTTCTCCTAGAATATGTCCTACTCATAGGTGATGTACTTTGGAGAGAAGATAGTTACATCCAAATTTTTATTATTTTATTTTATTCTGCAGTACTGGGGATTAAACTCAGGGGCATTGTATCTTTGAGCTACACCATCAGCCTCATTTTATTCTTTGATTTAAAACAGGGTGTTAGAGTTGGAAGGGCCTCCGTAAGTAGCTGAGATTGGCCACGAGCCTGCGATTCTCCTGTCTCAGCCTCCCAAGTAGTGTGATAGCAAGTGTGCATCACCACACCTGACTATATCAGAATTTTTAAATGAATAAAATGTTAACATTGTGAATTGTATAAGTTTTCCTCCTAACCCTCAGATATGCAATGGTCTGGTTATTATTTACCTTTTATAAAGAAAAAACTCATCATTCATTCAAGTAAATAGGAATCTTGCCTTCTACATGATTACACATCTTCCTGGCTTAAGGTTTCCTGATTAGCTTCAGTGTGTTTAGGTAGCTCAAGGCAGCCCTTTTGTGTTAGATCAACACTGGAGCACTGATAATTCAAGTTTCTGGGGCTACAGTGCTGCGACACAATCCTTTTCCCCTATGAGTCTTATAAAAGTCTACTGGCCAGTCAGTCTTTTTTTGAAACAGCAGGGTCCCACCATAGGCACCAGTCAACCTTCAGAGCAGGAATTGTGAAGATGTGGGTATCACTGGAAGTCCTGCGTTTGCTGGAATTAGAATGAGATGCTCAGTGACTTTCAAATCTAGCTCACCCTATTGCTTTCCAGGATTCTAAATGTGCTAAGCATTCACCCCACATTCTGATGAGCAGTTCATACTCCAGACATACTGAGAGTGTCGAGAGTGGCAATCTAGAAATAAAGTCTCTGCCATTACATATATTTTGGAGAGATGGGAATGTATTTTCTTCTAGTAATTGTAAAGTAGATGGTCTAATTTCTAGATTTTTGGTCCATTTTGAATTGACTTTAGTGCAGGGTGAGAAACAGATTTCTAATTTCAGTCTTTTGTATATGGATATTCAGTGCATCCCTTATTAAAAGGCTGGGTTTTCTCCAATGTATATATTGAGCACCTTTGTAAAACAAAAACAAAAACAAAACAAAACAAAAAAAACCCCAGGTGGTTATAGCTGTGGAGATTTGTTTCTGTATCTTTTTTTTTATTTCGTTGGTCTGAGTCTGTTTTTATGCCTATACCATGTTGTTTTTGTTACTACAACTCTGTAGAATTATTTGAAGTCAAGTATTATGATGCCTCCTGCATAGTTCTTTTTGCTCAGAATTGTTTTTTGGTATTCTGGTCTTTTGTACTTCCATATGAATTTAAGAACCATTTTCTTTCTGGTTCTGTGAAGAACGACACTGGTATTTTGATAGGGAGTGCACTGAATCTGTAGATTGCTTTTGGCAAGAGATGTTGTGTGCATATATGAATGTATCACTTTGAATCCCATTACAAAATGTAACTACAATGCAACAATAAAAAAGAATTAAAGTCACAGAGAAGTCTTAGAGCAGTGATCACGACTTTAAATTTATTATCTTTCTGAGAATCCATCAAGTTGAGGGTATATGGAAACCCTTGAATAATATAATTAATTTATGCTTTCAGTAATATGAAACATTTATTTCAGTAACTGGTGGAAGCACAAAATTGAAAAAAAAATAAAAAAATAAGGCTGGGTCCCTGAATTCTATTTTGATTGAATATATATTTGAAATGAGATTCAGTAAGAACCTAAGCTCATGTGCTGTCTGGTCCTGGCTAACTTCCCACCTGTCCACTATTCTTCACCATCAACCTGGTCTCCTTGTAATCCACTCCCAGGATCCCCAGAGCCAGGGCCACAGCCTATATACTATTCTTTCTGGTTCCAGCGGTCAAATCAATAAATGCTTAAAGTAATAATAATCATAATCATCATCATCATAATATGTTACTATTATTATATACATGCTATTTTAAATGCATTATATATATATATATTTGTATGTGGTGTGTGTGTGTGTGTGTGTGTGTGTGTGTGTGTGTGTTTTACTGGGGTCCAGTACATTCTATCTTGAAGCCACTGGGTCCAAGTATATTCTATCTTGAAGCTACGTCCCCAGCCCTACTTATTCTTTTTTTAACTTTTGAGATAAGGGCTAAGTTACCATGATCTGGGCAGATAATATTTAACTCCCCAGCTGGTTGAGGACCCAAGGCCCTGGCGTAGGTAAAGTGCCCAGTGTACAATCCTGGCACCTGCAAGTTGCACTCTCTTTTCTTTTTTTTTTGCATGAAAACGGCCCTGTCTCCATCACAGATCCATACAAAATGAGAGTCGTGCTCTGTTCTTTTTCTTTACTACTTTCGTGGACGTTAGCTTTTGGATTTCCAGCTAAATGGTAAGTATCTTGGAAGCAGAAGTCAATTCTGCTCTTGTATCCCAAGTTCAGGTCACATGGGGACATTTTGGCTGAACCGGATGGAAATGTCTCTTGGTGAATTTGCTTCTGAATGCACCTCGAATCTTCATGAGTTATGGAGTTAATAATAATAGGCATGGGAGTAGTGCTTATAATGCTGCCCAGATGGGGATGCCTGGTTTCCAAGCTGAAGAACATCTACCCATTTCAGACTGAAAGTGGGAACCATCTGTAAAATAACCATGGGGCTCAGGTGCGAAGGAGACAGTCCAGATTCCACCATTGGTCCTGATAATGTCCACAATTCTATTCTCCTTGGGAGCTTGTACTCCCTGCTCCCTCCGGTGTTCCAGGCTAGTGAGCAAATGCCCCCCAATGCTGATATGAACAGTGCAGTGTTAGGAGGATTACAAGAGACCACCAGGAAGGTAAGGAATGACACCTGTAGGGGGCGCTGTGGGCAGAGACACTTGCATGCGTTCCAGGCTTTCAGCAACAGGTACCAAAGCCCAGCAAGTGTTCTTGCCAATGTTGAAAGCTGAACGGATGCGCTTGCTTGTTTCCACATAGATGTTATTTTGTTGAGAGGCAGGATAGCATCTCAGTTTGGAGGACAGCATCCACAGCTGGCCTGTCATGGTTTGAAGCCAGACTCTGCCACTTACAGCTGCTGACAACCTAACCCACATCCTTTTTTCTTCCATTTTCTCATCTCTGAAATGGAGACAATAGCAGAGCCCCCTCCCTCGAGGCTAGAGACATGTGGGATGAATTGATATGACAGGCACAATGCTGTGCCCCTCTATCTGACATGGTGTGTCCATTTTGGAGATGCCAAAGCCGGCCAAGAAGAATCCTGGAAGAAGCAGGGCTTTCAAGAACATGCCAGAAGGGCCAGGCACTGCGGCCACACTAGAGGGAGCCTTCCTCCTGTGTTTACTGTCTCCACTATGCCAAGATAGGGAGAGCAAATGGAGAGCAGCAAACCCTCAAACATTAAAAAATACATCAAGAAAAAGAACTCCAGAAACAAGATCAGGGCCAGATAAAACACCACCTTGTTTTCTTAAGAAGCTTTGAATTCTCTGAATTAAGGAACTGTGGTTTGAAAGGTTACCTGCGGGAAATCTGGGGCTTTTAAAGCCCTGGGCTTTAATTAAAACTCACTCGTGCACAGCTAATGTGTAAGCCCAGAGGTCCCCTGCGTGCTCCCGGGGAAGGCGGGTCAGAGAAGGTCTTTGATGAGAAACTCTGAAGTCCTCAGATGCACATGCAAGGCTCTCTCTGCCCTCATTCCCTACTCCTTATGAAAGGCCATGCACCCCAGTTTCCAGACACAAATGTACTAGGCACTCTGGTGTCTATTACCCCTGTATGAGTTGAAGCAGATTCCCAGTTAGGAGAATATAATGAAAACACAACCACCACCCAAACAGTTCTATGAAGCATCCACCATAATTTTGTGTGTGAACTTCATATTACCAGGGAAGGTTCTTCTCCACTCAGATTACATTATCCTCTGCCCTCACTTGGCCACTGCAGCTTATATTGTTCCCAGAGATGGTTCAAATGGATGGGTCATTTAATCCCACCTCGTATGCCTGGGTTTGAGAAGACCATTCCTATATTATTGTCTCCCAGGGACTCCACATTCCCTGTTATCATTAAAAACAACCCAAAATTATCACTTTTTTCCTCAACAGGTAGTGCTCCCAATGCTATCTTTTCTCCTGGAGCTTTTATAGGGCTCTAATTATTTGTAAATCTGTTTCCCACCTTGAAAAGTTCTTGGGAAGAAAACTCCTATGGACTAAATTGAAGACATGCTTTCGTGTTTAGTCTTCTAAGAACTCAGAACTCGTTGTCAATGTGTGAAAATTGGAAGGAGCTTACACGTCAACCCAGGTTCCTCTGGAAAACTTATAATATGAAGCCATATGGGCCAACCTTCCACAAGGCCACCACTGGCTGAGTTCTGCTGATGGTGAGAGCGGGGTCTCCTTACTTTCCCACAGTCCAGTAGCCCTTTCAGTCAATGCCTTGCTTCCTACTCTATTCTGCATCTTTCTTAGACAAGGGATGGAACTTTTCAATGCAAGAACAGTAAAATTAGTGAGCAAAGGCTGTGTAGTGCCTGGAAGAACTAGTATTTAGTATTGGGGGAACCATGAAAGACTGTGGGGAGCCATGAAGGTCTTCCCCTTACCTTTACTAAAAGAATACTTCTGACTGTCCTTCCATCCAGAGTCAACAAGGTTTGGGGTCATGGAGGTTTCAAAGTAAATAAGACTCTCAGAACTAATGATGCTATTGTTCTGTCTAGGCTAAGAATAGGTTTGTGTTGTTTGTGTTGCACCAGGGTATTTGACTTGCCTGGACTTTGGACTTTTCTCTCATCTGGGGTAACCTGAAGCTAAAAACTATAAATAACACAAGAGAATAAACCCAATCATCGGCCAGTAGAGATATCGACGCGGGAATGGACTGGCGATCCTTCCATGTTAGAAATAAATATTATTTGAATTAAATTCTTAGAGTTACATTCTTTCATCCTCACTCCTCTCTTTGGAACCTGTACTTTTGCCGGCTGGCTCCGGCACAAGACCCCTATTAACTTTGCATTTAAAGAGACAGGGGAGATTGCATCTCTGCCTACATAGTACAGAAAAAAAAGTAGCAAACATGGTGAGTCAGGAGGGTTTGATTTCTAATACTGGGGTGATTATTTCTGACAATATTTGGGTAGTTTCTGCAGAAAGAAAATAACAACATAAAATCATGATTTTTAAAAAACATAAATGATTAGATTTTCTCATCAATAATTATTTAGTTTTGCTTTCACTTCCTGAATTTCATTCCCTTGATGAGTTCTTAGAAAATGGTGACAGGGCCCTGTGTTCCTGGCAAGCCAGCTACTGGGCTGATAAATGGATCCCTTCATGTATGCCGGATCATCAGTTGCTATTGGACTTCAGCAGTGGGAGTTTGGATATTTTATTTTTTCTTTTTGCTGCAGATACCTCTTCAAATTTAAAGATATAATTGAGCTGTGCATCGTGGTACACATTTGTAATCCCAGTACTTGGGAGGCTGAGACAGGAGGATCGCAGGTTTGTGGCCAGACTTAGCTGCTGAGTGAGGTCTCCCGCAACTTAGTGAGACCTTGCTTCAATATTAAGAATAAAAAATAGGACTGGGAGTGTACCTCGGTGGTAGAATGCCCCTGGGCTCAATCCCCAGTACCGAAAAATAAATAAATTGAAAGGTAAATAAATAAATAAAGATATAATCTGAGCTCCCGCAGCACTTGACTTTTTAAAAATATTTTTATTTTCTTACCCAACAACAGTGCTCTGCCTTTTTAAGGCCAATATGCTTCTTCCTGCTCTCGAAGCGGCTGAATGAAAGAAAATCGGAGGTAAGTAAGTGATAGGAGAAGAGATGCGTCATGTGAGCCACAAATCTAGGGTCACAGCCCTTTTTCAAGATTCCGTCCATTCCTTCTCCTCCCAGATCTTGACAAAGTACTGACAATATAATTCATAGTGTAAAGCAAGGATTGCTTTGGTTAATTTATTTTCCTATTTTCTATTTTTGTCATGTACACAGTAATTAACAAATCTTTTCTTTTATGGTGACTGCTGAATGATAACCATCTTGTCCAGGATCTCCGAAGACCACACAAGAGGCAGTGCTGTGGACTGCATGAAGATGATGCATCCTACACGGAAAGCTGGTTCCTAGGGCGGCTTCCGAGGGGACAGCCCCCAGAAGCACAGTTGCTTAGTTACCTTGCCAAATTCTTCTTCATAGGAGAAAACATCCCTGACCGTGGCAAATAATTGCCTCTAGAAGAGAGTGAATAAGAATCTGTGCTTTAAAAAACAATTTTTGCTCTAAGGATGTGAAAATAAATTAGACCAGTTGATGTAATACACTTTCAGCTGGAGCCAGCTCTCAGAGTGAATCAGCAGACCTCAGCTAGAGCATCCTTGCCCTTCACAATAATGGAACTGAACCCCATTATTGTGGGAGCCCATCCTGAAGTCACACCCCTAGGATGAAGTCCTGGCTTAAATATTTACCAGCATTATGACCTTGGGCAAGTCCCTTCTCTGGACTATAGTTTTCTCACCTGTGAAGAGTATATAATGATGTGTTTTTTTTTTTTTTTACTGTGTGGGGTTTTGTAAACATTAATGAGCTAGTACACTCAGAGTAATTACAACAGAGCCTGGCAGATTGTATCTTTTTAATTGTGTCACATTATTATGATGAGATATAGAATGTCCCCTGAAAAGCTCAGGGTTGATATAGTTAAGGCATGAGGTTTGTGTTCTTATCAACAGATCAATCCATTGCAATGGGTTTACTGAGTGGTAACCTAGGCCAGGGGTGTTGACTAGAGATGGTTTGTCTTGGGGATTGAATTTAGGGGTGTGGACTTAGGGGCTGTGCTTTTGTCTTTGAATACCCTTGCCTGATTGTTTACTTGTTTACTTGTGCATGCTTTCTGGCTTTCAGCCTCCATGGTGTGAACGCAGAGCATCCTCTGTCTCTCTGTCTGTGTCTGTTTGTGTCTGTCTGTCTGTCTGCCTGTTCCTCTCTCTCTAGCTCGCCCTCTCTCTCTCTCTCTCTCTCTCTCTCTCTCTCTCTCTCTCTCTCTCTCTCTCCTTCCCTGGAAACTGAATTTCCTAGACTTTAACCAACAACATATATGCTTTTAGAAGTTTTAAGAGCTAGAGCACAGAGGCACTGGGGTGTTTTCCTGAACTATCCACACCAGTGGTACAATTCTCAACCTTTCAGATAAGTGCACTGTGTGTGTGTGTTCCTTTACTCCTCTCAGCTCTTTTGAAGATCTGAATCCTCTAATTCTGTCTATGAATTCCTTCTTGTTTGAAATACCGAGAGTGTTTACCATTTTCCTGATAAAATGCAGACTGATCTACGTGCTTTGTATGGTATCACACACATGGAGTACTTACTATATGCTATGCATTATTTTAAGCATTTCTTAACTTTCTTTTCTTTTACTGGTACATTGTACAGGTTCAAAGTGATACAAATATAGAGGCATGTATCACTTGGTGTGAATGTTATATGAAGTAACATAGTGGAAACAGTGTTATGGCCCTGTCTTTAAAGACAAGGAAACAGACACAGAGAGGTTAAGATATTTATACATGATTATTACCACCTTGTGATTCCTCCCAACTTTAGGTGTTTGCTATGTGTCCAGCTCTATGCAAAATGCTTAGATTTGCAAAGAGCCTCATGTTTATCCAAGGTTACACAGCCAGCTAACAGCCAAGAAATGATTTCCATACCTTTCCAATTCCATATCCAATGTTTCTTTTTGTAAAATGTCTGCTACCACTTGTACAGAGAAAACCAGCATGGGGACAAAAAAAAAAAAAAAAGGATAAAGAACAGATAAATTGGAAGGCTGAGATTGGAGAATTGCAAGTTTGATGTCAGCCTCAACAACTTAGCAAAATTCTGTCGCAAAATAAAAATAAAATAAAATAAAATGGACTGGAGGTATAGCATCGAGGTAGACTGCCCCAGGGTTCAATCTTCACACACACACACACACACACACGCACACGCGCACGCACACACACGCGCACACACACACACACGCATACACACAGCTTCTGTTAAAGGGCATTTGACCTGTCCCATCACATTTTATTCAGGAATCTGCTTTTGCCATAGAATAATGTTTTGTAGAGGTGAGTCTAGAGGCCCAGGGAGAACTGTGTTAAGCAGAAGTAGGAGAAATGGGAGAAAGGAAATGAAGAAAGGAGGGGAGAGGGAGAAGGCAAATGGTAAAGATGCAAATATCAGAACAAAGAAAAAAGGATGAGGCAAGAAGAGAAAGAAGGAAAGGAAATTCACAGGCATTTTATCTAATCACTAAGCCTACCAGCCACAGGTAAGAGTTAAGGCACAAAGAACCTTCCTGCCTCCTATTTCTCCCAGGGATCAAGTTGTCTATCATGGCAGGACTACGTGCAGAATACTAAAATATTCATCTCCTCGCCCTACATTTACATCACAATGTATAATGCAGAAGTGTTAGTTTTTTGTCTGCCTGATAAAAATTTGATACATTCTGATTAATGTATGGATAACAAAGAGTCTAATTTTATTACACTGTATAAAGACTCCCCAGAAATTATATATATATGGTGTCTTTGCTTTTCCAAAGAGTAAGAAAACAGATAAGGCTTGAGACAGTCAATGAAGGATTGCTTTCATTAAATTATGCAGTTATTGGATTTCTACCCCTGTGCTGGGTGTTCCCAGTTCTCACTGCTGTCTGCCACATGAGTAATCTCTTGGAGTGGGAATTTTCCCTAGATCTCTGGAAGCGATCCTTGAAGATACTATTTAAATCATTAGGGTGTTCTTTACCAAAGGTCTGCAGGCCCTGGGAATGGATTAGAAAGAAGTCAGACAAGTCTGTTTGTGCTACGCAGAGGCCATTTGGAGGTAATGCCAACTCTGACTCCAATCCCCGTACCTCTTCAAGCTGAAGAAGACCAACCACCTCCTTCATGCTAGAAACTTTAAAAAACCCTTCAAAAGGTCTGGACATATTCATCCTTTTTGTGATCTATATGGAGAGAAGGAAACTGAGGCTTGGCTAACCTTATATAAGATAAAGCTAGAATGGTTGCTATGGGGATGGCTTACACTCTTTGCTTCTTATTTTAGATTAGAACTATAAACTAAACTTCCAGACCAACTGAACTTTACAGACCACTGAATCTTGAATAAATTGGCTCCAGGATTGAAATTAAATCCAAGTTTTCAACCTCCTAGAAGGCAAGTAAGTCTCCTCTGCTCTTATACCCTTTCAGTAAATCCTCTTCTGCATCTCTCAGATCTAGTCTGTATCAGTTGCATGCAACCAGGGCCGGATGGGAGCTGCAGTCTGGTTGAGGTCAATAGACAAGGACACACCAACCTCTTGTGAAGAGAAGGGAAAATCTCTCCTATTGACAACTCTATCCAGGGGCTTGCACTATGCCTCACAAAGCCAGGCCTAGAACAGGGGTCTGAGGCCTCCTCTTGCATACATCTGAGAACAGAGTAGCTGCGCTACAACAGTGGCTCCCCAACACAGCACTCTTGTCCTGTATTCTGGGCAGCTCTGGGCCTGCCTCCCTGCTCAGGCCTTTGGGGCCAGGCATTGCTCATTTTACTATCATGAGAAACAGTGGCAGGCCTGGGTCCCCAGCTACTTTAATTCTGGCTTCCTTTATGGCTGATCAATAAAATGGTGCATACTTGTAATCCCAGTACTTGGGAGGCTGAGACAGAAGAATCACAGGTTTGTGGACAGCCTCAGCAACTTAGAGAGGTCCTGTACAACTCAGTGAGACCCTGTTTCAAAATAAAGAAGAAAAAAATAGGGCTGCTGGGGGTTGAGCTCATAGGTAGAATGCCACTGGGTTCCATCCTCAGTACCAAAATAATAAATAAATAAATAAATAAATAAATAAATAAATAAATAGACAAAGGGAGGGATTAAGTTCTCTGTCCCCCTGCTCACCGACATTGTCCAGACTTGCAGGATGCTTTTGTTGTTTGTATTAGCTTTTCATACCTATAGTCAAAATATCTGACCAGAAAAACTTAGAGGAAGAAAGGTTTGTCCGAGCCCATGTTTTCAGAAATTCAGCCCACTAGCTGTCTGGCTCCAAGGCAGAAATATCATGGTGGCAGTAACTGGAAGAAATAAGGTTGTTCAACTCAGAGCAGCTAAAAGAGAGATAATTCAAGGAGGGGATGAGGGACAGATGGAGTCTTCAAGGCCATGCCTCCAGAGACTCACATCCTCCCGCCAAGCCCCATGTCTGCGCTTTGCTGCATTGAAAGCATATGAGCTTTTTATTTTATTTCTTTCTTTATTTATTTGTCTTTAAATCTTCCCATTTCCTCAGTCCCCTTGGATGGGCTCACAGTCTGCAACATGGTTAAGCAGACTAAAATCTCCTGCTATTCTTTAATAAACTTCTTTAGAGAGCTGGTCTCTTTCTGGTTATTTTAGATTGACATCTGAAAGTGCACATTTAAGTTTTATATATTCATATCAAAACATATCTCTCAATATAAAGTATTGAATATGGTTTTATTTCAATGGAGAATATATTAAAAAGAAATTTTTTTCAGGTCAAAATATAGACTAAAATATCAATGTTTAAATAATTTTGCTCAAAATATATTATATGATTTTTAAATTTTCAATGTAGAAAGCTACTAATCTTTATTTTTGAAATTTTTTTTATTGGTGCATTGTAGTCATACATCTTAATGGGTAAAAGACTTGTGGAGACATATATGCACACATCATCCAATGAGCTCCCACAACCCCAAGATAACAGAACCTGATAACACAGAATTGCAGGCATCTCCAGGAAGTCAAATCAGGAATGTAATTGTAGAAATAATACAGGACTTTTGTATTATTTAGAGAGAGTCTAAGAGAAATAAAGGATGCAGTCATTAAAATAAGGGTATCAATTCAAACTATTAACAATCGACTAGACCACATGGAGAATTGAATCTCACTCCTAGAAGATGATCACTCCAAAAATGAACACATAGTTTATGTAGAAAAAACAATTCAACAACAGGAATTGGACATTGAAGAAATATGGGCCCATCTTAAAAGAGCTAACCTAAGAATAATTGGCATAGAGGAGGGAAAAGAAGGTGAAACCAAAGGGATCAACAATCTTTACAAAGAAGTAATATCAGAAAAAATTTCAAACATTGAGCAAGAGGTAGATACACAGGTCCAGGAAACTTATAGAACCTCCTTTAGACAAGATCAGAGAAAAGGTTACCCATGCCACATATTAGCAAAATGACCAATATAGAAGCCAAGGATGGAATCTTAAAGGCAACAAAAACAAAAGGCCAAGTGACATTCAGAAGCAAACCAATTAGAATCACTCCAGACTTCCAAAACCAAGTCATGAAAGCCAGAAGGGCCTGGAGTAACATTTCTCAAACTCTGAAAAAAAAAAACAAACAACTTCCAGCAAAAAATTTCCTACCTAGCAAAACTATCTCTCAAATTATATGGGGAAATAAAAATCTTCCACAACAAACAGAAGCTAAAGGAATTTATGTCTTCAAAACCAGGGCTAGAGAAAATACTCAAAGAGATTAACTACAAAGAAGAAATAAGTAATACATGCCAGAACCAGAGAAACAAGAATTTCCATTCAGCAGTCAACTAAGCAAATAATAAACAGTATTTCAAACAGAAGTAAAATCTCAACATGTTAGGAATTAAAAATCATCTCTCAATAATCACACTGAATATAAATGGCCTCAACTCCCCAATAAAAAGACATAAAGTGGCAAAATGGATTAAAAACTATAACCCATTTATCTGCTGCTTGCAGGAAACACACCTTGCAAGTAAAGATAGTAAAAAACTCAAGGTAAAGGGCTGGAGCAAGGTGATCAATGCCAACAGAACTTGAAGGCAAGCAGGAGTAGCAACTACGATAACAGACAAGTTATACTTCAAGCCCAAGCTTATTAGAAAAGATAAAGAAGGTCATTTTTTACTGGTAAAAGGAATAATCCATAAAGAGGAAATAATGATAACATTTATGCCCCAAACATAGGTGCAGCTACTTTCATAAAACAAGTTCTTTGTGACATTAATTAACACATAAATCCCAATACTATAATACTGGGAGACTTCAACACCCCTCTCACACCATTAGACCGATCTTCCAGACAAAAGGTCAGTAAATATGCCTCAGACCTTAAGAACACCATTAATCAAATGGACCTGTTGGACACATATAAAAGGTTCCACCCAAGTACAGCAGAGTTCACATTTTTCTTAGCTGCTCATGGAACCTTCTCCAAAAGAGATCACATCCTGGGCCACAAAGTGAGCACTAGCAAATTCAAAAAATATGCCATACCTCCCTGTGTCTTTTCAGACCATAATGGTGTATGAGATTTTCTAAGAAACACTCTATACCCAAACCATAACATTGCTCCCCTGTCCATCAGTTTTCACACTGGGTCATCAGTTCTCACTTCCAGAAGGATCTAAATACAATCCATGAGACTAGCTTCCTTGAAGCTAACCTATGAAGACAATGAGTGATGTAGCTGGAAGTATAGTGGCTAGACTGGGAGAGATGATAATCCCCCAAAACTATCGAGACCACATCTCATATGCGGCATTCCATCACTCTATCCTAAGAATGACATTTTACAAGAAAATTTTCCAAACTCAGATGCACATGAGAAGGGGGACTGATGTTGATGAGGTCTACAAACCAAATCACAAAAGATTTGGCAGAGGATTAAAAAACATGTTTAGTGGGAGAGGTTTCTGGCCACATGGTGAAGAAGTACACTTAGTGGAAAAGGTTCTAGAGGACAGAACTAAGAAGAGTTATGAGTTAAAAAGGAAAACACCTGGGTTTAAGAAGAGAAGAAATATCCTAATTGGAGTCACCTTCTCTTGTAGAGAGTATCCCATTCTGTTAAGTATCTAAGCAAGATATTTAAATGTCTGCATGGGGATGCTCTTGGAGGAAATCCAGGCTGTAGGGTCGAAGATCATGACATAAGACTTCCAGCATCTCTTCTCTGAAGATACCAGGATCACAGTGTACTTAAATATGGATGGACAATAGGGGAGTAACAAAACTAGCTGTTCCATCTACACTCTGAAATCTTGACAGCCTCTAAAAGGAATGAATCAGAGCTATGAGGGCCAACACAGGACTAGTTTACAATATGTTGTAAATTTAAAACCAAGCCACAGATAGGTATTTCTGTATTATACTACACATTTTCTGTGGGTGATATATAAGTACCTGAATACAGTGTAAACACACACACACACACACACACACACACACACACACCACATTAAGAAAACTAACATTAAACATAGAGAAGGACCCAGGGTCTGGAAATGATAGGAAGAGAAGTACTTTGTGTCATCTGAAGTATTTATCTTCCTTCCTTTTTTTAAGTAAGAGGAATATATTCATGTATTACATCTGAAACTAAAAGGACAGTAAAAGTGCTGGTGGCTAGGAGACTATTTGGAGTTCAGTTGTTTAATGATTGGTTTGTCCAATTGACTGGATGTCAGTCAGGCACCTCGTGCATTCCAAATGCTGCATAAAGAACAGGAAATGGGGTAAATATCCTAGTTTTTCCCTTCAATGAGTCTTGAGTAGAGGGTCAGCAATACCATAGAGTATGAAAGATTCTGTGAGGGAATGCACAGCCCAGAAGGGAGGCAGAAAGTGAGGCTAATGTCTGAGTGCCCAAGTCTTCCTGCTAATAGGCTGGGGATGACCATTACAGGCTTCAGAGAATATATGAAGCCAGGTCTAGACTGAACCGAAACTTGGTCTACTAGAGCAAGTCAAGCAAGTATTTTCTATCTGCTGGGAGGCAGTGAGAGATGAAACAGAAGTCATAGGCAGGACATTGTTAAGAGTGCCTCTGCTGGGGCTGTCAAAAAGTGTAGACCTTGAACTGGGTGTGGTGGCACATGCTTGTAATCCCAGCATTCGGGAGGCTGAGACAGGAGGATCGTGGTTTCACAGACAGCTTCAGCTACTTAGTGAGGCCCTCTGCAACTCAGTGAGACCCTGTTTCAAAATAAAGAATAAAAAATAGGGCTGGGGGTATAGCTCAGAGGTAGAATGCCCCTGGGTTCCATCCACAGTACCAGAAAATAAAAAAAGGAAAGAAAAAATTTAAACCTCTGCCTAAAAGCACTGAAGAACTATAAGCCAAGTTAGATACTAATGGTGCTACATCAGGTCAGCTGAGAAACAATCTGGACTGGAAGGTTTGGGTAGTTCTTAAAATCTTGCCTGTAAGCTTTCTACTTATGCAGTCCTGATTTCAAAGAAGTACAACAGAATCAACTTGTGATTATCCACATGCAGATTAATTGCTTTGTGAGCATTTGTGGTAAATGAAAAATATCAGCCCCATACTGATGTACCATCCTCCTTCCGCAGGACACTGATGGCTGGTTTTCCATCATCAGCCACCAGCTCTCCTAAGTGTGCAAACTCACTAGGACACTGGACTGTGCCAAACCAAATCCAGCAGGTAATTCTCTGCTAAACAGGATGAACATCTTGCATGAGGAAGCTGAGTGTAAATGGTGGCTCATCTCAGGCAATGCTCATGGTGAGCACCCACCAGGTTTCCGAGGAGCTGAACACCCTCGCCAGTGGGTCAACACAGCCATCTTTGGTCCACCACCTCTGAATCCTGGTTCCTCATTACATCTGTGATGTTTGGCAGATTTCTTAATCCCCGGAAACCATTTTCTTTATCTGTTGTCTAACGTAGATGAAGCAAGGGAAATCTAGGCAGTATTAGGGTCAGAAGTCAGTAGGCAAATTGAGAAATAGAAATCAAGCACAGTCAACATTACTTTTGGAAAATAAAAAGTAATCCATTAAAATCCTCTTTAAATTTTGAGCTCAAGGGTCTTAGAATGACAGAAACATCTATTTTTCTGACCTTTCTTCTTCCTCTTTTGTTCCCTGTATTTTACTGTTTCACTGAAGATTAAAGTGTAAAATTGAGAAAGAAATTTTAAGTAGAATGAGGGGAGGTCATGATGAAGATTTCTCATTGTCTAAATATGGTGTGATTTAAGTAAATTAAATATGAGGCCTAGGGTGGTGGTGCACACTTGTAATCCCAGCCTTCAGGAGGCGGAAACCGGAGGATCACAGTTCGCGGAAGCTTCAGCTACTTAGGCCCTCCGCAACTCCATGAGACCCTGTTTCAGAAAAAATAAAGACTGAAAAATAGGACTGGGATGTAGCTCAGAGGTAGAATGCCCCTGAGTTCCATCCTTATTACTGCAGGAAAAAAATATGAATTATGACTCAACTCCATTTCACTTCTGAAAACATTACAACTACCTAAAAGCTTTTTATTTTATTGTGGGAATAACAAGAGGATAAGTGGATACACACACCATACACACACATACATCTATATATATGATGTGTGTGTGTGTGTGTGTGTGTGTGTGTGTGTGTGTGTGTGTTATGGTTTGGAGTGTCTCCCAAAGAGCTCATGTGTTAAAGCCTTATCTTCAGTGCAGCTTTGTGAAGGCTCAGAGGTAGGGTGCAGCTAGAGTAAGCAGGTTGTAGCTATATTTGTCCCTGACACCCACCCTCCTTTTTTTCCTTCCTTTTTTCCTTCCTTCCTTCCTTCCTTCTTTCCTTCCTTCCTTCCTTCCTTCTTTTCTTTCTTCATCCTGTCTTCCACCAGGCCTTGCCACCATGGTGTTTCTGCCCTGCAGCTGGCCAGCTATGGACTGAATCTGTGAAGCCATGAGCCAAGTAAACTTTTCCTCTTCTAAGAACAGGCCTTTATTTCAGAGTGAAGAAATATACAACTAAAACTATATATGTATCTGTATCTAGATATGGCATATATATACGACATATGTGTATATATATGCACATATGTATACATGGTTGTATATAAATATGCATAATGTATGTATATAAATATGAATTATCAAGCATATATTACTAGTTTGGGGGCCTCTCATCACCTATGTCTGTTGGTCATGGATAACAGAATTGATTACTTATGTTCACCAATTACTTGCCCTAGGATGGATTTTAAATAAGAGAGCTAGAAGTGCCTTTATAATAATTTAATCTGGAGAACTCAATCTATAAGGAGGAAATTGGGAACAGAAAAGCAATGGATCTACTAAAGCTAAACTGGTACGGAGCACAGAACATGGATGAGGTCCTAGGTCTCCTGACAGTAAGCCCTTGCTCCTTCCGTTGTACCACACTGGCCCTCCACTGGAGCCTGGCTCTGTCTAGGAGATGAGTCACCCTCCTCCACCAGTGACAAGTCTAAAAACCTTTTTAAAAAGCCTTAATGTAATGAGCAGAGTCTCTGGGTACTTTTGATAGATTATTTAGAAGAGGGAAAGAGGGACTGTTCTTATGAATTAGAGACTCCAAACTTCCTAGGAAGTCGAGAAAATGCTGATTTATCCTCAACTTCAATAGACTTCTAGGTGCTTGCCATGACCCAAACCCCAACCCCCATCTCAACAGACATAGTAGATAGGTTTCTATAAAGACCCTCCTCCCTCACACCCTGCACAGACATGGCTGCCAAGATGTACCCAAGACAAAACACCCAGTAAAGCCACCTTGACACAGTGTGGCTTTACCTCAGTGAATTATCCAACCCCAACAGAAGCAGCTGGATGTTTTCTCCCACCTCTGTGACCTCAGCTCAGGAAAACATATGATTTCCCTGAGGAGTACAAGACAGAAACTTTGAGAGCTGCTGTCAGATTTCAGGATTCTGCACCCTAGCTGGGAAGGCTTCTTTCTTGCAGGGTGCGTAGCATGCAGGCTGACTGGTTGGCTGATTTAAAACACCTGCCTAAAAGTAATGTGCTCCTTCCAGAAGTCCCGTAGCAACCAGATGGACAGCATGCTCCAGCTCCAGCTGCCTCTATCCAGTTGAACTCTGTCTCCTGTTCAGGAGTCGCATCCTTACAGATATTCTACTCACACCTGGGATGTCTGACTTGGTGGTTAGGACGTGTGAGCTGAGGGCTTTAGAGTCAAGTGAGCAGAGGGTCAAATCCTGACCCTTCAATATTAAGAACAGCAAATTATTTGTGCCTCAATTGTTCATTTATCCAATGGGACAATGGTGCAACCTCCCAGAATTCTATTACACAGATGTAGCAATGCATGTGAGTCTCTTAATAAATGAAGAGGACATGGCAGTTTTGTTGTGCAGGGTGCATTTTCTCAAAAGAGATGGTGGGTTTTATCTTGTTCACCATTCTATCCTCAATATTTGTGCATGGCCAGAGCTCAGTAAGTAGGACTCAGCTAAGTGAATACATGAAGCACCTAAGTGGCTCACTATATGCCAAGAAGAGTCCTTGAAAGCTAAGCCTGTAGAGTTCAATGAATTCTACCATGAACATAAAAAGTTAGGAGCACTTCAGCCGGGCATGGTGGTGCACACTTGTAATCCCCGCACTTGGGAGGCAGACAGGAGGATTGTGCAGGTTCGAAGCCAGCCTCCCTGGCTTAAGAGACCCTGTTTCCAAATAAACATATAAATATAGGTCTGGGAGTATAACCCAGAGGTAGAAGGGTTTCCAGGAGCCCAGTACCACCAAAAATTAAATAAAATAAATAATAAAAAGTTAGGAGCACTTCAAAGATGAATTGTTTGGAAACCCTCATTTGCCACCTCCTGAACTGAGTTAATTTCCTTTCACTGAGCCAGACTCCCCAGTTTCCAGCACATGGGAGAACATAATGTGCAGGCTGTATATTTTCTCAGGTACTGAGTCACAGGATGCTATGTGTCCTCAGCCTGGGGCACTGCAGGTTCTGGCAGCATACAGACAGTGCTGCGTCTCAAAAGGGTTCTACATCTGGCACCCAAGTGCCCCTGAGTAGCAGCAGCTGAGTGGCCTTCCTTGGTGCCCATAAGAATATGTACAAAGTCACAGGAAGAAAGTATCACTTCTCCCCAAAGCACTAAAACTTGGCCCTGGCAGTTCATCTACTTCTAGAATTGTAGATTGAGAAGAAAAGGCTATCTCCCATCAACAGAATGGAAATGGAAAAATAATCCACCAACGGCCACTAAAGCTATGTGGCTAGACAGAACCAAATCTGATCTGAAAGCATAAGGGAGTAGAGTCCATTCGCTTCTTATTTTCCTCCAACTTGAAGAAACACAAATTTAATACCCACCCAAATACTGACCCGCCTTTTTTCTACCAAGCATAACTTGGTTTGAGAAGCCAGAATGTGGTCCTAAGTTTCCTCTCCAGCTCCTGCTCACAGACACCACATGCACACAGCAAGACCTCTGATTCTATAGATATCTGAGGATCCCAGGTTTTAAAACCTGAGAGTAACATGACCAGAGTAGGAAGCATGGTAGTGACACCTTTCTTTTCCTAAATCAATGATTCTAATAAGACAGTTTTTTGAGGGGGTGAAAATATGAAGAGATTTGGGGGCACTTTAAGTTAGGAATTAACATTTTCTACATATGGTCTTTTCACCATGAAATATCTAGAAAGTGGTGGTGTGAAGGGATATTAAGATATTAAGAGCTGGGCGTGGTGGCACACGCTTGTAATCCCCGTGCTTGGGAGGCAGACACAGGAGGATCACGCTGGTTCGAAGCCAGCCTGTCTGGCTTAAGAGACCCTGTTTCCAAATAAAAATATATATATATTCTCTCAAGTACTCCCTGAGAAGTACAGAGAAGTTACACAAGTCACTCGAAGCAACAGGGTACTTAGAAGGCAGAACTGGGTTAAAAGACAAGCAATAGCCAGGCACAATGATGCACACTATAATCCCAGAATTCAGAAGGCTGAGACAGGAGGATTGCAGGTTGGAGATCACCCTTAGTAACTTAGAGAGATTCTGTAGCAAAATAAATAAAAAGCCAGGCCTGGTGGTGCATGCCTCTAATCCCAGTACTTGGGAGGTTGAGACGGGAGCTTCATAGGTTTGATGTTTGGCAATATAGGGAGACTCTTAGCAACCTAATGAGACCCTGTTTCAAAACAAAACAAAACAAAACATACAAAGGCCTGGAGATGCAGTTTGGAGACTGCTAGTATTAAAAAAAAAACAAGCAATATGAAAATACAACAGAATGAATCAAAATGATGAGTGAAATAAAGAAGGATTATAACAGAAACCCAAAATGCAGCATCAGAATTAAAGTTGGCACTGGTAGCACAAACCTGCAAAATGAAGGCTGGGAAACTGAGTTGGTGGTGCAAAAAATATAAAATGAAAAGAAGACGTCAAAGAAGGTGGAAACTGTCAAAGCAACAAAGAATAGTTTCAGAACATAGCGCACACAGAGGGTAAGACCTCAAGCACCATCTGTATTCGTGGGGTTAGAACCCATAAACAAAGATGTAGTGATTATCTCTTGCCCAAAATTTTAAAAAATCGTAAGATTAAAATATCTCATTGTAGCCGGGCATGGTGGTGCACGCTTGTAATCCCTGCGCTTGGGAGGCGGAAACAGGAGGATCGTGCTGGTTCAAAGATAGCTGCGCTGGCTTAAGAGACCCTGTTTCCAAATAAAAAGTATAAAAATAGGTTTGGGAGTGTAGCCCGGAGGTAGAAGGAACCACAGTACCACACACACACAAACATATATATATATATATATATATATATATATATATATAGTAGTCCACAAAAACAAAGAAAATTAGGGAAAAAGCCAGCTAAATTTACTAAATTGAGGCTAGTTAAAGTTATCTTCGAGTTTACCAGTTAACTATTTTTATTAAAACAGAATTAAATTGGATACTCGCCTCTTATTCTACATCAAAACAAATTTCAATAAAGAGTTAATTTATAAATGAACCATATATAGGCTTGAAAAAATATACTAGCATTGTTTGGATTTTGGGATAGAGAGCCATTTTCTTTTTGCTTAGAACAAAAAGTAAAAGAAAAATTCATAAAATAAAATATTCATAGATTAGCCTATATAGCTTTAATTTATATCCAAAATAACCCTATAAAGATTTGAAAGCACAAATAAGGAGTAACTTTTTGGCAAAAAATATGGCAGCCAATAGATTAGTATTACAAAGAAGGAGTTAGACATTTTTACATTTTAATGTAGAAGCAATACCCACTTCAATTATGAATATACACAATTATGAAACTTCAAAAACAAGAAACACGCCGGGTGTGGTGGCGTGCGCTTGTAATCCCCGCGCTTGGGAGGCGGAGACAGGAGGATCGCGCAGGTTCGAAGCCAGCCGCGCTGGCTTTAGAGACCCTGTTTCAAAAATATAAAATAGGTCTGGGAGTGTAGCCCGGAGGTAGAAGGGCTTCCAGGAACCCCAGTACCACCAAAAAACAAAACAAACAAAAACAAGAAACACATGTACATTATAACCATTTGAAACATTCACATTGCCCAATAAGAAACAAAAGGAAAAAAAATAAAACGTGGTAGCAATTTGCTGATGTAATTGGGGAGAAAACCAACTTTTCTTCTTAACTGTTGCTAAGCCAGTTTCTTTGGGAGACCCAGTTCTTCTTGGGCACCACGAAGACCATTAATGAATACATTTGGCCCAGCAATTCAACTTCTAAGAATTTACCCTATGCCACAATCAAATAAGGACATCAAGATGCAAGGGAGGGAGGGAGTTTTCACCAAGCACTGGATCCTCCATCTACCCTACTATTCCTAATCATAATTATTTTAAAAATGCCAATTCTCAGAAGTGGTTTGGATTCCTGAGTTGACAGAACATGTCAAGTATCATCTTACTAAATTTTTCAAATAACTTCCATAAGAAGGCATTATTATTATTGTTGTTGTTATTCCCATTAAAAGACCCTAAAAGACAAAAAAAAAACCCCAAAAAACAAAACAGTTAAGTCAAATGGTTAAGACCTCAGTTAAAGGTCAAAGTTTTCTCTGATGCCCGAAAGTCTGCCTTTAAGATTGGAAATACTGCCGGGCGTGGTGGCGCAGTAATCCCTGCACTTGGGAGGCGGAGACAGGAAGATCACGCAGGTTCAAAGCCAGCCGCACTGGCTTAAGAGACCCTCTTTCCAAATAAAAATATAAAAATAGGTCTGGGAGTGTAACTTAGAGGTAGAAGGGTTTCCGGGAACCCCAGTGCCAAAAAAAAAAAAAAAAAAAAAAAAAATTGGAAATACTTTGGGAGGCTGAGACAGGAGGATCACACAGGTTCGAAGCCAGTCTCAGCTACTTAGTGAGGCTCTCAGCAACTTAGTGAGACCTTGTTTCCAAATAAAGTATAAAATAGGTCGGGGAGTATAGCTCAGAGGTAGAAGCCCCTGGGTTCCACCCCCAGTACAAAAAAAAAAAATTGAAAATACTGCCGGGCATGGTGGTGCACGCTTGTAATCTGGGATGCTGAGACAGGAGGATTGTGGCTTGCAGACAGCCTCAGCTACTCAGCGAGGCTCTTTGCAACTCAGTGAGACTCTGTTTCAAAATAAAAATAAAAGAATAGGGCTGGGGGTGTAGCTCAGAGGTAAAATGTGCCTGGGTTCCACCCCTAGTATTGCAAAAAAAAAAAAAAGTAAAATGTACTATATCAGAATTGGAAGGGTCAACCACTTATAGCAACTTCCTTCTGTTATAAATGAAAGAACTGGCATTTAAAGAGAAGTTCCTGATGAAGGTTCACAAAGTGAATCAGAAATGCCCTTTCTCTTGCACTAATTCTTTGCAAAACATATTCCTGAAGAAATCCTTGGGGCTTACTTGCAATTTTGTTTTTCTGATTGTGAGCTTATTAGGTGAAAGACAGGCACCTTAGAAATAGGAAACAGGTCAGTTTTGATGGGGAAATAGATTCAGGAAAAGGTGAGGAAAGGACTTAGAATCTCCCTCCCCCCCCCAGAGGAGCTGCTGGCTGGGCAAAAGGGAGAGACACAGAAAACAGGGAGCAAATGCTAACTGCTTACTCTGCTCAGGGCAGGCAGGCTCCAGTCCCTCCTAGGAGGAGGAATCCCCCTGCTGCAGGAGCGGAGCTGTGATCTAGACCCCACAGCTGCCATCTCAGGTGCCCAGGTGGCCGAACTTCTGAGCATTCTTTGCCAAGACCATGGACAGTGCTCCAAGGGGGTGGAGGACAATATAACAAATAAAAACCCAATAGGACTCTGCCTTACCAAAGATTCTCACAGGATGAGTATAAATGTCTCCCTGGGGAGCCTCTGGGAAGCTTCGCTGGGAGATTTTAAAGCTGGTCTCAACCTCTCTCCTCGGCTTCTCCGAATCCAGCTGGCAGCGCATTTATCAGATACTTCATTATTTAAAAGAGGAATCCCTGAAGAGGCAGTTTGGGGAGCTAATTCAGGTCTGGAAGATAAGAGCTGTGTTTGGTTTTTACATATCAGGAGTCCTTATATTTGATAAGAGCAGATGGGTATTAAGGAAGCCAGGTGCTTCTGGAACCTGTCTAGCTCATTTCCTACTGGCTGGGGTATGGTTCCTTGATCAGGTCCTTTATGGTTACTTTGCTGAATCCCTGCCCTGACTTTTTTCCTTAGCCTCTGCACCCCTCCTCCAAGCCAAGGGAGGCTGAGCCCCGAGGAGCCCCAAAGGGCCACCCCCATCTGCAAGACTATCCCCCCCACAGTTCTCTTCCTGCAGAGACCAGGTCTACACTACCTAGCCTGGCCCTCTGGACTCCATCCCAGGCTCTCTTAGCTTCCCCAACTCCACTGTCAAGCAACACACCCTCCTGCTCCAACGAACAACTAATTTGGCCTTGTTTATAGCTCTGAAGCTCAGCGGCAGTCTTTCCACAGGCAGAAATGTGTTGCTAATAAAAGCAAATGTTCTAAGATGAGTAAATGATTCCTTTTTAACTTTTAATAGGAGTGGATTAAAGGTTATGTCTATAATAAAGTCCCCTACTCCTGTGCATTCTTTTTTATTTTTTTAATTTTTTTGTCAGATAGAGTAAGAGAAACTCTTAGTCTCCAGGGATGTGGTGCACATTCCCACCTCTGCTGGTGGAAGTGTGCTGTGCACGTGACCTCCACCCACTGCACCCTACTGCACGCTGGCCCAGGGCTGACCCTGGGGACTGTTGAGATTTGGGAGGCATGGCTGTTTGTGAGCAAGAGCTACTCAAGGCAGCCACCTGGCCTTACTGCACTCTGGCCTCCATCCCCAAACATGGTACCTAAACATAGGAGGTGTTCGGTCATCATGGAGTGGGAGATGATGGTGGCATTTGGACTGATGGCTTCATTGGCTAATCACAAAATACTATTGTGAACGTGCACAAAAGGTAGCTGGGAGGGGTTGGGTCCAAAGAGCAACTGCGCCCTGCCCTCAGTCCTCCACCCCTTCCTCTGAGCCTGTTCTAACCCTATCTTCTCTCCAATCTCAGTTTAAGGTATCTTTGATATTCTTACCCTCTGTTGCTTAGGTAGCACCTAGAAATCGCCTTTCTCTAAACTTCTGTGTCAAGGCATGGCCAACAGGATCAATGAACACGAATGAAGTGTGCAGGTATGCCACGGGCATCTACTTTGTCTTCTTGCCTACACGGTGCGCCTCCTAGGCAACCGCATGCCTGTGCCTCTGTTAAATCTATGGCTCCCAGCCAGCAATGAGGTCCCATTATGAGCTCAAAAAGTATTTGAACTGCATCAATAAGTAGATACACACAAATAGATATAAAGAATAAAATTCCATGGGATTTGGAGTCAGCTCTTTGCCTGCTGTGTGAGCTTAGGTGAGTTACCTAACCTCTTTGACTTGATGTTCTCAAGTTTAAGATGCAAATAAAGGTTTTTCTCATTGCAGGTGGAATGAGGGCCAGGACTTGTAGAAAATGCCTGCCCTTTGCTCAAACGTCTCCTTTCTCTGTTCCAATACTCCTGCTCCTTGGGAGATGTCAAGCCTTCCAAGAATTATTACAGGTTAATGATGTCATGAAGTCCACCAACATACTGTCATTTTGGCATACTGAGGAACCCCATGAACAACAGAATCCCTGAGTATTAAAGGAAAAACTCTTCTTGGGGGAAATTAAGTTAGCCAGGCTTATTCTGTGTCTTATTTGGCTGAGAGCTAAACCAAACAGGAGTTAAAAGTGGACTAGAATATAGTCATAGAAGCCATGGGAATGAGGTAACAGGAGAAGGGGGCAGGGCAAGCCTCCTGAGACCCCGTGCTCAGCAAAATGTCAGCTCTGAAAATAATATCAGAGACTTTCCTAGGTAGTGAGGAGTAAGTGCATGGCTATACAGTCACGGAAGTAATCCCCAGTTACCTTAACCTTATTCGCACAGTAAAATGCAGACCCCAGATAAACACTTAAGATGGTGATGAACACGTGTATCACAGAAAGAGTCAGGATGACAAGCATAGAGGTGACTAGAACCCACTTCTACATGTGATGACATCCAGGCATCTACCAAGTCCCACAGATGTAGCAAAACTAAAACCATATACTACTGTGTTCTGCTTGAGTCAGCCTAAAAAGGCGGCAGGAAGGAACCCCTGGCCCTTTAGTTGCTGGAGCTGAACTGGGGCTTCTGTCACCCAAGTGCTGTCTTCCTTCTGGCTCAAGCAGACATCCTTAATAAAGCCTCACCTGTGCCTACATTCTTGTTGGTACCATTGTTCATTTCCACAACTCTGGATCCTCAGACTCAGGATTGGCAAAAACTTAGGAATGCCAGTCTCTTCATCTCCCCCCAAGGTTCTCATACAGCCAACATGGGGGACAGGCAGGACTGTCTAGTCACAATTGCCACTGGTCTGGCTGCCTGTAGGGTGAGGACAAGGGGAAGGTGGCCCTCCGCAACTACAAGGACCTAGGGTGGTCTCAGCTAGGAGGATAGCCTCAGCGCAGGGTCCCCCTTACTGGGGGACACTTGGGCATATCTGAAGTGATCAGTTAAATACCACCACTCTGTTACCTTTAGTTTCACATCCTCCCTCACCTCAAGTTCCATCTTGACAGAAACATGTTTTACAAACAGCCAGCCCAAATTAACACAAAACCACATACCCGTGCCAATAGTTCTAAATGCACATTAACTGAGATGCTACGATGTGGTAGACACTAAGTATTTTAGATGGGTGCACTAGGTTACACTGCCCTCCATGCTCTCCAGCCTGAGAGGCAGGTGTTGTGATTACTCTCACTCTACAGATGGTGAGCTAAGGCAGACAGGTGAGTAGTTTGTACAGGGTTGGAGAGAAGAGAACAGAGGTGGTTCATACAGTTGGCTTCCGAGCCTCAGCTTCCAATAGAACCCTGCCTGCCTCTAGGCCATCAAGGCTCCCTAGATGGAGTGAAATAGCAGCAGCCACCACCTGTGAGAGCGTCCCCATGTCAGATGTTCTTTCAGATACTACGATTTCTACACTCCCAAGACAGGAATTAGATACTTGAGAAGTTAAGCAATTTAAGATTGCAGAGGCAGTGATGTAAAGCAGGAACTGGACGTCAGGCCTTTTTGGCATGCCACACTGTGCCTCTCACCTCTGCTTAAGAAGTGGGCAACAGGGAGAAAGGGAAGACTCAGAGATATTAACTGCAATGGGACATTTCCTGGTGGGTGTTCTAGCTACTTCATGCCAGCCAAGACCCTGAAGAGCATTTCTCTGGCATCTTCACTCCCACATCCAGCACCTGCCAAGAAGACAGAAACTGGGGGATTTCAACTGTTCTCATGCTCCAGGTCCTAGCTTAAGTAAAATCTCTGTAACCTCCCTTTCTCTTCTTCCTCTTCCTCCTCCTGAGTCTTCAGGCATAGCACCATTTATTACCACCCTGGAATCTCTCCAAAACAAGCGCTTTCGGGAGAAGCCATTGTCTTGTCAGAAAAGTCCATTAAGGCTGTCAGACTCCCTAACAAATCAATCAGGCACCAGGAGGGCTTTCAAAACGATATCATTTGCCATTCAGGCGGAAACAAATAACTATCCCAGGTGGGCTGCAGAGGCCCCGGGCCAAGTGCCAAATTGCACCTTGGTCTCAGGAAAAGAGACCAACAAGGGGTGGCGCAGTGTGCTGATTTCTTCCACCTTAAAACAAATAAAAGGAATGAAAGCAAGCAAAGCAAAACTCAGGGGTTTTCTTGGTCCTTCTTCCCTATCGCCAGGCATGCCATTTCTTTGTTCTCTTTTGCAGGCTTGCTCCTCAAAGGAGAGTGGTTCCCAGTTGATTCACTATTGCCTATTTCTCTCTTCCCATCTTCTACTGAACTGATTCCAATCACCCTGAAGCTGCTGTTCAAGGTCAGTGATGACCTGCAGGTTGCTGTATCCAATGGGCCTTTCTGGACCCTTATCCCTTGATTGCTTCTCATCAGATTGCACTAACTAGATGAATGGATAAAGGGAATGTGGCATATACACAATGGCCCTCTACTTAAGTATAAAGAACAAAATCACGTCATCGGCAGGAAAATGGAGAGAACTAGAAACTACCATGCTGAGAGAGATCAGCCAGTCTCAGGAAGTTGAGGGCTGTGTGTTTTCTGTCATATAGAGAAATTGGAGAGAAAAATAGGACACATGAAGAAATTTAAATAATATGGAAAACAGTAGAAAAGTGGAAAGTGATTAGGGGAGAGATCTAGGGAAAGGAAAGAAGAAAATGGGAGAAGGAAATAATTTAATAATACTGCGGTAATATGTGAAGCTATTACTGTCAATTTCACTAACATGTGTGGGGAGGCAGGAGGGGAGAGGGGGGCAGGATGTGGAGGGAAATACACCAAAAGCTATGTGAATGTATGTTTTTATCAAACGAAACCTCACTATGATGTATAATTTTAATGCAGTAATTAATTTTTTTATAAAAAAGACTAAACATAAAAACTCTCTGTGGCATAGATGAGATTGGTTTAGTTCACACCCAGGGAGGGAACTGCCCCATGAAGTATTCAAGAATGGAATGCACCTACCTAGAGTATCCCCTAGCGTCACAAGGTCCTTCTCTCTTCCAAGGGTGCAGGAGATCTTACTGGCCAGGCCAGGGGCTGACACATGCCATCTGTCCATCTTGCACAGTCCAGGACTCAGTCCCAGGGATACACCTGCTTTCGTGGAAGGGTGAGCAGCGTTGTCTAGTTATGTGCCCAGTGCACTGAAGACTGGTGTGCTGAGCACCACACTAGCACTAATCCTCCACGCTCCTTGCTCACTTTCTTCCCTTTGTCTCTAGACACTGGATTCTCTTAGTTTCATCCTAACACACTGGTCATTTATTATCAGGCACCTTTGCTTGTCCCATTTCCCCTCTTACATGGCAACAACCCTACATTTATTTATCTAGTCAAACCTTTCTCTCAAACTCCGATAGCTTACTTCACATCTCCACTTGAAGCTCGGAAGACTCAGAAACAGAATCGTCTTGGGCACATGCCCAGTCATCCTTCCAACCCCTTTCCTGGAAACCTCCCTTCATCCAGACAATGGCACCTCCATCCTTCTAGTTACTTAGGTCCAACACCTTGGAGCTTATTTAGACTCTCACGTTGCTCTCACAGCTTAGCTATAATGCACCAGAAAGTCCTGTTAGCTCTGCCTTAGTCTTCCCTCTAACAAGTTCACTATCTCTCTTCCACTGATAGGAGTCACCAGCATGCTCTATGGCTGGATGGCTGCACACTCATCCTCTATGATCTGTTCTCAACCCAGGAGACAGAGGTCCTACGAGAATGAGTCACATCACGCCACTCTTCTGCTCAAACCTCTGCAGTGGCTCCAATTTCTCTTGAAGTTAAAGACAAAGTTCTGGCCACAACCACATCCACCCTGTACCTACACTTCCCTGGCCTCCAGCTCTTCCGTAAGTAGCAGGGTCTTGGCAGTAACAATTCATCTTATCAGAAACATCCCACCCAGCGGCCTCTCATTTTCTACAAGTCTTGGCTCCATGCCATCTTTGTAGTCATGGCTACCCCAATACTCCCACTCTCTCCTTCCATGTGCTACATTTACAAGCTTCTATTTCCCCCTTCTTCAATTTTTTTCTCTAACCTACTCTATTATTTCCCTATTTGCTGTGTCTGTTGTTTATGGTCTTTGTCTAGCTCTTACCCCTATTGCAATGTGAGCGTCTCAGGATCAATTTTATTGATTGACTGATTGATTGATTGCAGTATTGGGGATGGAACCCAGGAATGTTTTATCATTGAGCTGCATCCTCAGCCCTTTTATGTTGAGACAGGTTCTCACTAAGTTATTCAGACTGGCCTCAAACTTGCAAAGTTTCTACCTCAACTTCCCAAGTAGCTGTGATTATAGGCATGTGTGCCAGGCCAGAGAACATTTTTTGGGGGGGCTCCCTGATGTTTTCTAAGTTTCTAGAAAAGAGCTGAGAAGATAGTGGCTGATCAATAGGTTCTAAGTAAGAAATTAGCATTTTGCACTATCAAAAGTTATAGAGTATTCAGCTAGTCTCTTAGTGACAGAGAGATGGCACTTTGGGTTTCCACGCTTTCCTGGAGGTCACACCATTCAGAAGCCTGGCTCCTGTGGACTGTGTGTTCCCAGCTGCTGTGAGTATCTTCTGCATCTTCACTACATCACTCTTTCCCTGCCATAGCTTGTAATTCCCAGGCACAACACCTGTGTTCCCAGAAAACTGACAGGTGTCTGTTACCTGGAAGTGCTATTCTCTGTATCTTCACTCCTGACTTCCCTTCTTCTTTTGAATGCAGCCCCTGGAACCCGGTCATCTACGAATGACCATTTTAAAACTCACCTTCTCTGCTGCTCCCAACTGAACACATGACACAGTATTCTGTGAATCCCTCTTATCTACTTCCTCCTCTGAGCTAACCTTCCAAGGGGCAGGGACTTCTATTTCCCTCATGCAATAAAGATAAGGTTTATGTGCATGGATCTAGTCTTTTATTTAACAGTCAATTTTGGTCTATGTCAGGATTGGAGACCTGGAGTCAAAGAGGTTGTCCTCCCCATATTCAGGGTGCTCAGCTGGGAAAGGAGACACCTGGATGAGCCAGCAGTTTCGGGGTCATATATAAGGTCTTATTGAGGTCATCTTTAATGATAACCCAATTCCTAAATAACAGCTAGGTGTTTAAAAGATGAGGCAAATGAGGAACAAAGGCATCCAGTAGACCAGTGAGGCACTTAATTTATTTGTTAAATCCAGCTACATCATTGAGAATTGCTCTGCCTGCGATGTTATTTTTTAATGTTTTATGTGCATATGCCTAATGAGACTGAGGAAAAACTCTGATTCCTTAGAACCAGAAAAAATAAAAACTAACCTAATAACCAGATCTCAAATGTTGAAATGGCCTTGTTAACACTTCCAGATGCTATTACATTCATGATCTATCTTGCTTTCCTACAACTATGTTGTAGATATAAAGAGCACAGTATTAGCCCTGCCATTTCACAGATTTAGAAATAAACTTGGAAATGTATGGCTGGGTGACAAGTGACAGGCATGCTAACTCTGTTTTAAAACACAGTCTCAGCTGGGCGTGGTGGCTCACGCTTGTAATCCCCGCGCCTGGGAGGCGAAGACAGGAGGATCACGCAGGTTCGAAGCCAGCCTCGCTGGCTTAAGAGACCCTGTTTCCAAATAAAAATGGGTCTGGGAATGGGTCGGAGGTAGAAGGGTTTCCAGAAACCCCAGTATCACCAAAAATAAAAAATAAATAAATAAAACACAGTCTCATTCTCTCTCTCTCTCTCTGCCTCCTGAGACTTTCTTTTATGCTTTGAGATCATTATCTGAAGTAAAGCATGAGGTCCTTTAGATGGTTTAGGATCTCCATAAAGCCTCTGAAACTTATGTAAAATTTTCCAAGCACTTTTCAGGGCACTAAATTCTGTATCTTTCATTAGATTTCAAAGGGGGTGTGATTTTGTAAATGTATACCAACCACTGCATCATAACACAACTGAGACCGTCTAGAAAGACCAGAGAAATCCTGGCTTTTACACTGATTTTGCTGAGCAAAATTTCCTTGTGGCCTGGACTAACAGCTTCCTAGGAGGCACCTGGAAACAGACGCAGCAGCTGCCACCATGTAGCATAAATAATACCTCCCTCCCAGCCAGTATCTATTTGTGCAGTGTTTGGGTTTAGTGCCACTAAATTTAAAAAGGCCTTTGCAATTTCTAACACCCACTGTCTTACTTGGATTAAATGTCACTGAAGTCTAATTAAGTGATTGCCAGAAGCAAATGCTACTGAGTCCACCTGAGGGCCAGGTGCACTCAGTTAGTGCATACATCCCAGCGGTTCCCAAACTTTGAGAAACATCAGATTTATCTGGGTAATTATTAACTGGCTAGCTGTCCTGAACTAACTCTAGGCCACTGCCCCAATCTTTGAGGAGCCAATTCTGGGGCTTCTGGAGCAGGGGGAGTTTGGAAGATTTGCTGTGTGTCCCAGCCATCGCCAAGGATAATAACCACCTGGGCAGGGCCCTGTTTGGATCCACATTTGATGAGCACTCTACCTGATCCTGGTCAGCAGAGAGGATTCCCTGGGGATCCTGGCCCTGCATCAGAATTCCCTACAAGATGTGTGTGTGTGTGTGTGTGTGTGTGTGTGTGTGTGTGTGTGTGTGCGCGCTGCTAGGGACTGATCCCAGGGACATTCTCCCTTTGAGCTACACCCCCCAGCCTGATTTTTTATTCTTTATGTTGAAAGAGGGTCTCACTAAGTTGGGGAAAGCCTCACTAAGTAGCTGAGGCTGGCCAAGAACCAGGATCATCCTGTCTCAGCCTCCCAAGTACTAGGATTACAAACATGTGCCGCTGCACTCAGCTCCTTACAAAGATTTGAATATGATTCTGATTCTCAGGTTCACTCCAGACCTAATGAATCATTCTCTTGGGAGGCAGTCCAAGGATATGATTTTTATGAAGCTCCTTAGGCATTTCTGATATTCAAACAAACTATTCAGAACTAGATAAAGGAATTATTCTGATACAGAAAGGCTGGATCTCTACCAAACCTCCTCTCTTTTCCTCCCCAAGAATATCATAAGCACTCTCACCTATCCCACATCAGGCAGTGTTAACCCGCCCAAGAGACAAGCACAAGTTTTAGTTAATACTCTGCCTACTTGGGAGGCCAACAGACCAGAGGGCTGCAGAATGACAGGCCCAAGGCCACACAGTTGGCAAGACGGTGATTTTCTACCATCTGGTCCTGTTGTCCTTGTGGTGACTTAAGAAAAACAGAAGAAGTTAGCAGATAAGAATACCCCTGCACACATGGGCTCTAATCTGAGCCTTGGAGAATTCAAATTAAGAATCAGAATTAGATTTCCCAGGTGCTGAGAGAGTTAGGCAAGTAATCTAATGCCCCATGACTCAATTAATTAATCTCTAAAGTGGATATGATATCATCTTCAGCCTGATAGGATGTTCAGAACTGGGAATTAGCAAACCACAAGTCAGGGGCTAAAGTCAGCCAGACTGTTTTTTTGCTGTTGTTTCCTTTTTTGGTTTTACTGGTGATGAAACACCCATAGGGTGTAAAAGCCAGAATCCCCTTGGAGATCATCCAGTCAGGCTATCCTTTGTTTTACATGTGAGAACACAGAGCCTCCAAGAGACAGAATAAATCGTCAAAGACTATGTTCTGAAGTAGAATAGATACTGAAACAGAAGACAGGGTTTCTCAATCTCAACACCACTGACATTTGGGACCAGATATGTCTTTGGTGTGGAGAGCTAGCCTGCATCTTGAAGAACTTTTAGCAGAATCCTTAGTCTTTATCCACAAAAAACCATAGCAACCCTCCATTAAGATAGCCGAGAAATGTCTCTGGATATCATTAAATGTCTTCTGAGGGGCAGAATTACCCCCAGCCAAGAACCAGTGATCTGAACATTGAGTGGTGTCAACCTATATGAATTCTGGTCCTAATCTTTACTGGATTGTGTGATTTCAGCAAGGGACTTAATCTTTCTGAGGATGAAGTTTCCTTGTCCTTAAAGCACCAACAATAACAACAAAAAAATACTGCCACTTTTACAAGTTAATGTGACTGGTGAATGTAAATGAAATAATGTATGTAAGTCCCTCAGTACAGTGCCAAAAACTCAGAAAGTCAGTGGTAGCTGTTATTTTTATTATTTTTATGAGATGCAATAGCCTGATACCAGAGTCCAGGCTGCCTATATCTAGCAATCTCTTTCTCTTCTCTGCAATGTACTTTAAATGCCACTGAACAATCATTTCATGGTGAGGACAGCTACCTTGGCTGCGGTGAGCTGAGACTGTGGCCTTCTCACATTTGCAAGAAAAGAAGAGTGCTTACAAGCCAGGCAGGGTTGTGTTTGCCCATGCAGGAAAACAAACTACATGCTATTTGTTAGTTTCTGTCGTGTATTTAAGCACCCTTATCTCCAGCTGCAGAATTCTGCAAAGTAAAATTCAATTAGTATTTATCATCTTTTTCTTAGCTGAGTAAGTCAACTGCTTTTATTGCTGAAACTCACAAAAAAGAAACATGTGGAATTGGCAAACACCTCCGAAGATTTCAAGGTTTTGAGATGGAAAAGGCCTTGGTCTAAGAGGAGGCAAGTATTTTTTTTTTAATATAACAAAATGACCATGTTGCTGTTGTGAGGACATTGTGTTATATGAATTCAAACAGAAACTTCAATTCTGGGGATTTTAAACTTTGATGTCCCTGTGAAATTGGTGTGTGCAGAAGTTCGATACTGTACAATAGATAAGGGTTGGGCAACATGGAGTGATCAGCCAGCTCCTATCCTTTGCTATATCTACCATGAATGTGTCAGTTGAGATTCCAGGGGACTCAATGACACGTAAGTATGTTCAGTGACAGGACTGATGATTTGATTCCCACTTTCATGACTAACAAGAAACAAAAAAATGCAAGCTGGCAACCTCTTGGGTCTACCCTGCCTCTTTCTCCCCTGGAGATAATGAGGGGTATACATTCCATCTAGAGCCCTCCCCCAACAAACCTGACTTGGTTAGCCAAGCACATGCTGGGACAATGGTCCCCAGCAATTTCTATCTCCAGGACCCAAGGCAAGTTCATGCCATACCTGCTTGTCTCTTTGGCCTTCTGTAGAGTGACTGTGAATTTGCCTCCTTCCTTTCTTACCATGAGATTTAGGGAAGCTCTGCCATCTCTGACAATGGCCATCAGCTAAAACAGGGTGACTCGATGCCAAGACCTGATGTAGGTAAGAGGCCCCTGTTCTGTCTCTTCTACCTGTCACTGGAGCCGGTGCACATGCCACCAGACATTCCTCTTAGGCAACAAGAAAGATGCCTCTGAACTGCTGAGGCAATCCACCCATAAGTAGTCATCAGAAAGATGGCCTATCTAGGGAGCAACCCATAGTCAAATCTATAGCTGAGTCTTCCTCTCCACCATGGTACCTACTATGCAAGCGTGTGCTCATTTGTCTGCTCATGTGAGCCCCACAGTGGGAAGCCCTTGAGTGTTCCATTTGTCACTATAATTCATAGGCAGTACATACTGCCTATGAATGAATTTGGGGTAGGGAAAACCCCATCCTTTGCAGAATGCAAACCTCTAGTATACCAAACCTATTGTGCTTTGGTAGCTTCAACCAAAGCATCACAAGTTGGTAGCTGAGGCCAAATTCAGCCAGCAATGTTGTTTCATTTAAAGACTACATACACAGTGATTTACAGACAAAACCGAATTAGTTACTTTAAAAAAAAAAACATTTAGAAATTCAACACAAAACTCTGGATTTATGGCTTCTTAAGGGAAAATGATAAGATCTGAAAAAAATTAAATTCAACAATTTTTTCCACTTAGATAAACTAAATGCTCTGTGCATGATATATAATACAAATTTAAAAAGACTCTGGAAGTTGGAGATAAGAAGCTAGGCCAGCCAGAGTTCTAGAGACCTAAGAAATGACATAGTGGTGAGTTTCTTGGTTCTTCTTTTCTTTCTGATTCATATAATCCCAAACTTGGAGCTGAAGAAGACAGCAAATTAGAAATGTCAATAGACGCACACACAAAAATAGAAAGGTTGAATTCCTAGGCAAAAGACTTGTAAATAAGCATTCTAGCAAGACAGAAAACTTTCAGACAGTAGCCACTCAAGAAATTTAAATTCTGAGGTATAAATCTAAAAAGAGATGTGCAATAATGTGTACTTTAAATTATATAACACTGATGAAAGAAATCAATGGAAATTAGAAAGAAATCAGTGAAATAAATAGAAAGGTATACCATGTTCAAGGATTGGAAGACTCAATGAAAAAATGATGGTAATTCTTAAATTGACACAGTACATGTTTAACACAGTTCTTATCAAAATACCAGCAGAATTTTTGAAGTTAGAGATAAAACTATTCCAATATTTATTTGTAAATGCAAATAAATATTGCATTTATTTAATAAATAAAATAGTTAAGACTATTTTTAAAAAAATAAATTGGGTAATTCATTCATCCAGTTTCATGATGTTTTATATAACAATATAGTATCAAGTCTATAGTAATCAAGATTGTGTAGTTTTGGTGGAGCCATTGACACAAAAATTAATGGAATGGAAAAGAGAACTCAGAAACAGATTTATATAGCTATGCATTGTTTTCACGTCAAAAGTTTTATTTTGATGAAATCCAATTCTATGGATTATGCTTTTAGTGTCAAGTCTAAGAACTCTGTGTAACCTCTAGAACTGTGAGAAATGTATTTATATTGCATATAAAACACCTAGTTTATGATATTTTGTTATAGTAGCTCAAATGAACTAAGACAACACTCAACTGATTTTTTACAAAGGTGAAATGAAATGAAGGCGAGATAAATTTTTCAGAAATCTGACACCCACAAGCAAAAAGAAAAAGAGAAGAGTGTTGACCTAAAGTGTCTTACCTGATACAAAAATTAACTCAGAGTGGTTCATAGGCTTAAAATGTAAAACCATAAAACTTGTAGAAAGAAAGTAGAAAGGTTATTTGGAAATCTATGCTTATTAAGTCTAAATGTCTGTGCTCACTCCAAATTCTTAGTGTTCACTCCCTAATTAGCAATATAATGATACCAGGAGGGGACGCCTTTAGAAAGTGATTAGGAGGCCGGGCGTGGTGGGCACGCTTGTAATCCCTGCCCTTGGGAGGCAGAGACAGGAGGATCGCGCAGGTTCAAAGCCAGCTGTGCTGGTTTAAGAGACCCTGTTTCCAAATAAAAATATAAAAAAAATAGGTCTGGGAGTGTAGCCCGGAGGTAGAAGGGTTTCCAGGAATCCCAGTACCACCAAAAACAAAGAAAAGAAAAAAAAAAGAAAAAAAAGAAAAAAAGAAAGTTATTAGGGCATAAGGATAGGGCCTTCACAAATGATAAGTACTCTTGTGGATGAGGTTCTAGAGAGCCACCTTCTTCATCCTGTGAGGACTCAGGTACAAGGCATGTAAGTAGTGTCCTGGGAAGCACACCAGCGGGGTGACAGCATTCCCAAGCATCCCAGAGGGCCAACAGGAGTCTGCTTCAGCCCCTGCAGGCTGCATCATGAGCAGCTCAGATGAATCCTCCCTGGGGCCCAGTACTGCCGCTCACTCCTACTGACATGCTGCTTTGTGGAGTGGGTTGTAAGCCACTCATAGTCCTTTCTGATGTAAACCAACAAATATGCACTGCAAATATTCACTTCTAAGCTAGATGGTATTGCTAGGCATAGCGCTAAACAAACCCATTCTAGAATGAATAGCAGACAACTAAATAGATTTTGTTGAAAGTGTAGCAGAACCCAGGGTTGAGTCCAGGAGCAAAATACATGCCAAAGGAAACAAGAGAAGGGATAGGTCAGCTTAATCTTGGTATAAATCTACCTCTCATTCATTCAACAGACACCAATTGAACACTTATTCACGGTTTGGTGCTAGGAACACTCCTGCTCAAGAACCACGGGAAGGCAGCCTCACAAGTAAACAATCATAGCCCAGTATGGTAGGTGCTGGGGCTGAGGGGAACAGTGCAGGAGTCAGGGGCCATGAGGGCACCACTAGGCAAGAAGAGTCCACTTCACATGATGTCACTGCAGGACCAAGTCTTGGTGGGATGGAAATGAGACCCTGATATGTAGCTTGTAGAGTTTTGTAGCCCTCCTATGGGGAAGGGTATTGGGGAATGAACCCAGGGGCATTCTACCTTCAAGCTACACTCACAGCCCTTTTAATATTTTGTTTTGAAACAAATTCTCACTAGGTTGCTGAGGCCGGATATAAAGCTGCCATCCTCCTATCTCAGCCTCTAAAGTACTGTGATTATAGCTTGTGACACCATGCTTGGCTTATACAGCCCTTTTTGACAATCCCCACTATCAGGATGCAAACAGAGAGTAGTAGCATGTCTCAGAATGCTCTTTGTCAATCAACTTCAGATACTCCCAGTTCAGATATTCTACTGGTCACTGGGAGCATAGGAGAAAGGGGAAGAATTGGGTACAGTGAGAAAAGGTGGTCAGAAGGAATATCTGAGCTCTTGATAGAGAAAAGAAGTACTACACCAGAGACAGGGTTGAGATGCAGAAGTTGGAATCAACAGCTGAGACTTGAGCAGAAGGCCACCTGCTCAGGTCTGAATTTGAAAACCTCACTCACACCTGAGACCTGGGAGCCCCCATCCACCTCTGCAAAGGAAGGGTGGGATGGTAAACTAGAAAGAGTGGCATTGCAAGGGGTCCAAACAGAGAAGTTCCTTGTGGAAATCCTTGAGCAAGGGTAGGGTTATGAGTGAATAGCAAAAGGCTTTTTCCCCTTGGCCTGCAGAATGGGGAGAAGTCAGCATGGCTCAGTGTCCTCTAGGCAAGCTGATCCAGTGCAGGCCAGCATCACAATGGCCCAATAAGGACAGCATTGTGGTACCCGGATCCAGAGGCAGACAGTGAGCACCAAGTGGTATGGACAGTCCATCACATGTCATGCTGATGTGGATCCTGATCACAGTGAGGCAGATCAGTATGGGTAGCCTCACTGCAGATACAATAGGTAGTATAGAGAGGAGCTGCCCAAGAAGAGACAGGCTACAGAGAGTGTTATACCTGGGAGCTCAGTTCACCTCTTTAGGGACTTCGAGAGAGACACACCAAAAAGAAAAGGACTAAATGGTACTCTTAGTACAATAGACTGAGAAACAAAGAGTATAAAGTGCCTAGCTTTGTCATCTACAGCTCGGTGGAGCTAGAAATGGGGCTTTGGCAAAGGGGCCTTTACTCTTCAGATTGTCATTTTTTTTTGTCTTTCTTGACCTTCAAAATATGTCATTAGTATCATTAATATGCAGAAAGAATCCATGCCACACCAGGACTCTCTTTCCCATTAAACCATGCAGAGTATTGTATTTTAATGAAGTCTACGGCCACCTAAGCCAACCAGTGCAAGGGATGTCCTTTACCATGGCCCTCAGCTGGAACTTCGATAAATAATAATAATTTTCAAACTTTGTAGATCATATTGAACTTGGCTTAACAGGCCCTCTCTCCAAACCTCTGAAAGGATGGCTCATAAAAAAGTAATTAGTTTATATAGACTGTCAAGGTTCATGGGGGACAGCTGGCCTTTGATGCTTCGTCTGTGATTACAGGCAGCTACAAGATAATAAAATTGAGCTCTGAACTCACGCCAAGGTATTCAGTGATCTCACCCTGAGCATTCTGCCAAGTAGAATGAACTATAAATGCCTGCTTGTAGTCCTATCCTTTTATTTGGAATCTCAAACAAGTCTAAGACATTTAGGACCTGCATTCATAGGCCCCAAGTTCCTATTAAAGTAAAGCCATTGACCTCACAAATCCATATTCATAATTAATATTTGTGGTGGGCTCTAATTTCAGGCCCCTTCAATATGGCCACTGTAGTAAGCCATAGCCACAGCTTCTGGAGAAGGGATTTGAATTGGTATAAACTTATTTAAGCATAGCCATTAAATGGTCTGGTTACTGAAAGTCAGAGCTGATTCTCAGTCATTGTTGATTTTGCTGTGATGATCAACAGTTATGGCTTAGAGAATTTCCTCAATGTTTTTGAATTCTCAGTTCATTCTTCTCAATGTTATCTACTTATCTGAGTCTTCCCAGCCCCTTTATTATCCCATATCACAGAAGATGCTCCAGGCCCCTTTCATAGAGTAACCATGGCAACAGGTGGTTTACACTAGACCCCTTCCATTTGCAAGAACAAAGACACACTCATCTCCAGAGATGGACTGGAGCCAATGAAGCAATGAAGGTTGTGACTAGCTTATCAACTGACCCACATGCACCAGGTGCCCACTCTAGGTCCAATCACAGTTGGCAAAAGGGATAGTACATGTGTCTTGGAGTTTGACCACCAGGACCAGTGAATGAGAAAACAGCATAGACATCTTTGTATCATACTCATCAATAATGTACATTACAAGGTACATTATTCCACGATCTCTAGCCTTAGGGCTTCATGGATCTTCTAAATATTTTTAACAGTCAAAAAGGACCTTTCATTTTTAACCTGATTTGTTATATAAGAAGCCCTGACTTTGAGGCTCCAGATTTGACCCATTATCTTTCACTGAGGCTATACAGGGTCTTGAACAGTGATATGAAGACCAATGAGATTAACAGTTTCCCCAGGGATTGAGTCCTGCATCCTGAGCTCAGGAGCATCACGCTGACTCCTTTTGAGTCCAACAGAATTGGGATCCAGCAGAGCCAATGAATGGTAAAAGGGAGGACTAGTTAACAGGGAGCAGTGGAGAAGAATAGAAAGGGGAAGCTCCCCCTAGGGAGCACAATCACTCTCAAAATAAGGGGGGAAGCTGGTGACATTTTCCAGCAGGATATCAGAATTGCTAATGGTTGCTGAGTGTCTCTTATTCTTCTCTTTCTTGAATGAGATTATTCATTGAGTTTTTATGCCCCTGGTAGGAAGATAACTTGTTTTTTCAGTTCACAGGTCTCTGAATCAAGATTTACTGTATATATTCCTCATGAGGATCACACAGTCCTGGGATTTAAACTGGATGCCTTGATTAGATACAACTTCCAGGGATCCTAGGATACTGGTGAGCATGTTCTGCACGAGGAAGGACTGTGAGTAATTGTGGCATACAGGCAGACCGTGCTAGAATTATTACGTTGATGACCCTAACGCCATCCTTCCATGACCTTCCATGACTGGTTCTCCATCCCTACACTGATTCAAAGCATGTCCATGTGACATCCTTCAGCATGGAAGTTGGATGGTAACAAACTTGTCTTAAGTAGCTGCTTGCAAAACTGCTTGTAGATTTCTATAATTTTTTGTTTCTCAGCAATCAGGCCGGAAGCATACACAGAGAAGAGTATCATTCCTGCCAAGGCCACCCTAGATCAACCAGCCTACAGCATTCCCACTGCCTGAACTGACAACTGAACAAGCCCTGCCAGGACCAGCTGAGCCTGGCTCAGATCAGCAGAGCTGCCTGATCAGTAGGTAAACTAATGAGAGGGAATTAATGGTTGCTGTTTGATATGTTCCCAAATTTTGGCGTGGATACTGCACAGCAATATTTAACTGAGACATCTGGGTGGAATAACAACTTCATTATTACTATGTTTGGGACAAATTCTACAATCTGGTTTAACTTCCAACTCTTCTTTTATAAAATAGAGATAATGATACTGCTACTTGGGAGTATTGATGTAAAAATCTGATGATACAGTGTCTGCAATATAGTGTCTAGTATGGAGATAACAATAAACATTAGCTAATTTTCAGCACTGCCGTACACAAGTTATTTTCTGTACAAAGATGCAGGATCAAGGGAACAAGAAGGGGATAAAATCCACTTCTCTCTCCATTTGCAAGCTGTGTGCTCTGGAGTAGGACAGTATCCATTTGTAAGAAGGAGCACTTGCTTCCAACTTGAGCAGTGAGTCTATGAGCTGCCTTCGGCCCTGCTGTAGTTTTTATTTCCTTGTTTACTCTTAATCATATTTGATTATAGTATTGTCATCAACTCAGTATCCCTCCAAACTTGAAATTTCTACATTCAAGGGCTTCTCTCAAGTGAGCTAGAGGCATATTACCCTGGGACTTCACATTGCTCCTGTGAGAGGGACAAGTTCATTTTGCCATATCAGGACCTTCTTGGCTTTAGCACTAAAAATCCTATGTCCCAGGAAACACTTAGTACCGGACAAACCAGGAGAGACTGCTTCCCAAAATACACCTTCCTCTTCAACCTTATTGATGGAGAATGGTCCACAACTATCCACACTGGTTACCCATTAAACAAAAGTTTGATCTAGAGCAGGACTCATCTAGAGTCATTAAAGTGTCCTAAGTTAGAGTTATTGGTGGATGAGTATGGGTGGTATCCCCTGCTGGTCCTTCTTTTCTCTCTTGCCACCACCAATCAGATCATAGCACCACTATAGATATTTTACCTTCTTCCTCCTTAGCTGACTATTTTCTACTCTTGTTCTCTTTCCACTATGTCCCTCCTCCAGATCCCCTTAAGGTAAGCTCTTTTAACTTTCCTCTTCAGCCTTTCCATCCTCGGAGCCCACCTCTGCTCACCCAGCCCAGAAGGAAATGAGTATGATCATGCTCACAGGGTCTGCAGCTGCTGCTCACAAACCTTATCTTCAGCCAGATCCCTGTGGCGAGAACTACAGCATCTGGTTTAAGAATAGAAAGTGATGGAGAGGAGAAGTGGGCAGTAGACTCTTGCAGGTAGCATAGGCTAGTCCTAACTCCCCAGGGCTGAGCTGACACACAGCAAAAATACACATGACCTTCAATAAGAGAGAATGAAGACAAACAAACAAAATGCTAAATGGCAGAGTTTTCAAAGCCAGAGAGCCCGTGAGCAAATTTTTCGTGGGGAAGGAAAGAAGATGATACATGAGAGAAAAGATCTGGAAGGATTCATTAGAGATGAGAGAAAAAGACCAGAAAAAGGAAAAGGTACCAAACACAGGGGCAGTAGAGAGTATAGGAAGCTTCTTCTTATTTCTTTTGCCAGCATCTCTGCCATAGGAAGGGCCATCCAGCATCCCATGACAGGAGAAAGGCTACCCAACAAGGCAAAGGCTTCTGAGCTCAAGGATTAAATGAATAGTCCCAGACTATTCAGTGGAGCTGTTTCCTGAATTGTGCTCCATCAACAGATAGGCAGGAGGAATAAAGTATAAAAAAAAAAAAATGGAATGACTTCTGTCCCTCTGGTGAAGATGGCCAAGAGAGATCTGCAAACATACCCTTCAACCTGATATTAGTCACTGTGGAAACCAAAGTCTCCAATATGGCAGGAGAAAGAGAACAGAGGAACAGAGCCAAAGCAATACTTTAATTCCAAAGTGATGGATATAGCAGGATATTCTTCCTTTAGTCCCCAGGTCAACCCTTCCAGCACCAACCAAATCAGGCCCAGGGCTGTGACCATTTTGATATCCCTTCTGCTCCTAGAGGGCTACAGATGGATCTTCCATTCTCATCTTCTCTAGGTGTCACAAGTGTCAACTTGACCAGGTCTTCCAGCTCATTTACTGACTACTGCCCCCCACCATTTGTTTTCAGCTCTACGGCGACTTCCATGTTGTTCCTATAAATTCTTAAGTCACTCCTAGTCTACAACTGGAAGCCCTGGGATCAGTGTTACTATAGTCACTAAGTAGAGTGAAGATGTCCTTGTAGTCGAGCAGCTTGGAGTCTGAGGATGCGGGAACTGAGCACTGCCCTACAGGTGGCAGACAGGTGTGAGGATGTAAGTTGCATTCTTGCTTCCCCATTTAATATGAACTCTACCAGCTACCTCAAAATTGGACAACCACAGATCATATCAGTAAAAAGAATATGAGGGCACAATCTCAATCTGTCACTGAAAGAAGAACACAGCTGTTTTTATTCACCATCAATGAATCCCACCACAGAAATAAAATCTTGACTCCTATGCTTACTTAAAAAAGAAATTTCAAACAAAGTTGACCATGGAAAAATTAGATTTTTTAAAAAAAATTTGTACTGGGAATTGAACCCAGGGGCATTTTACCTCTAAGCTCTTGCTAGGTTGCTGGGAGTCTAGCTATACTGCTGAGGCTATCCTTGAGCCTGTGATCATCACGTCTCAGTCTCACAAGTACTGGGATTACAGTTGTGTGCCAGCACACTCAGCTAAGAATTATCTTTTTTAAACATGGGAAACTATTGGAAACAACCTAAACATCCCAAAACTAGGGTAATGGTTGAATAAATTATGCTTATGTGATATACAGTTATGCTGGCACTTAGTGATATGTTAAGTAAGTTTAAATCAGCTTAGAAAATGTCTGTAAACAGTGAAAAGACAAAGGCTCAGAACCATATATATTATAACTCAAAATATTAAAAATGTATATTCATATATGCATAGGCAAAAGTAATAGATATTACTTGATGTTTCTCTGACTTATTCTTAATTCAGGTCCTAAGCAGTAGCCCAGGTTATAGATTTTAGATAGATCTGAACCTGATTCTCTGGGCTTAGGATTGACCTGGGCTGAGGCTAACTAATGATGCAGAGAGCAGAATGGAATGCCTGTGGACACCTACCCTCCAGCCCTCTTAAATGACCCCCCAAATAAAGTAGCTTGGATATAAGGCATGCCTACTGTGAGGCTGAAGAGGGGCTCCTCTGCTGAGAACTGCTGAGAACAGGGGCTTGGAGAGCCATGGGACAGGATGGAGTGAAGATTTAAGTCTGTGGTTGGTGCTGAGGACTCTGATAAGGGAGCCCACTCCAGGATGAGCTCCCTCAGGTACTCATTCACAGACATCTTTCATGGTTTTGCCGCTTCTATAAACTACTAAATACTTATTTGCCCATACTTTACTTTAAATTTGGTTTTTAAAAAATGAAATAAATGTATTTAAAAAGAAAATGTCTGAAAGAAATAACCAGCAACACTTGCCTCAGATTAAAAAAAAAAAAAAAACATCAACCTTGATAAAATACAACAGAATTATTGAAATTCTAGCTCAGCGTTGTGGAAGGCTCTGTGATTGAGCTTGCTTCCTTCTCCTTTGTCAAAAAGAGAGATTAGCATGTGTTGGAGAGGTGCTGAAGATATCTTGAGGCTCCCAAGCTGTGCCTCTCTCCCCAACATAGTCAGAAAGATGGAAAGAAAGCTTAAAGGGAAGGACTTAGCATGGTATTTGGCATTCTTTGATACTGTCTGGATACCACTGGCATCCTCTACTGCCAACCAGAGCTCTTTCTCAACCTGGGCAATTGGCAGAGAAGAAAGAAGGCAAGACCTGGAGTCTAAGAGTTTGGAATTGAGTGACAGGGGTGATCCATACTGGCTGGGTGACCTTGAAGAAATTAAAAAATTTCCCGAAGTCTCCATGTCTTCATTTGCAAAACAGACTCCTGATAGCTGTCCTTCCTGCTTCACAGGTTGGCGAGTGTTATACTTGGATATAGAATGTCCGCTGAAGATGTCATGTATTCGTGTTAAGATAATGTCATTAAGTCATGACGATTGCGATCTCATCAGAAAGTAAATCCATTCTAATGGACTCACTGGGTGCTGACCTAGGCTGGTGGGGTCTGGCTGGAGAGGCTGGGTCCTTGGTGCTGGAGCCTTGGAGATTATGCTTGACTTTAATCCTTTTGCTTGCTTGCCTGCTTATTCTCTTACTTATGCCTCCACAATGTGAGAGCAGAGCCCATGCTCTCTCCCTCTGTCTCTCCTTCCTGCCGCCAGTGTCCCAAGATTCACAGACTCTGGCCTCACTTGGACTGAACCCCAAAACTCCAAACACATTGTGAGCAAATAAATCTTTCTCCCTGTATGTTATGTGTTCTATTGTTTTGGATTATAGAGGTGAGAGTATTTACCAAGACAGTTAGGACTGGACACAATCGGATGTAATTCTGTGTGTTCAGCGAGTAATAAGTGTGTGTGTGTGTGTGTGTGTGTGTGTGTGTGTGTGTGTTGTGTTCATAATAAAAGAGGGCACATGGCTTGTGATTATCTGAAAGTATATTCTTCAGGGAGTAGATTACTCAATAGGAACAAATTACAAATAGAATGTAAGAAAATTTGTGCCCAACTAACTTTTATTTATAGAGTTGTAAACAGTTTTCAAACGACTTTCTCCTACATTATTTAAGTGATTATCCCCATGCCAACCCAAAACCAAAAAATCAAGGCAACATAGGTTAATGCTGCAGAAGGGTGACTGTATCAAGACTTAACAAAGCTCCACACCTACTCTTTTTCCTTTTTCTAGCATCATCATTACAGATTATAATTACACTGCTGATTACAATGAAAATGAAGCAAACACTTGTGGCTTATTGATAATAAGAAGAATCACAATTACTCTGATGACTCTCATTATTTCCATTGCTATGATCATCAGAACAATGATTTATCAGGCAACCCTGGGCTGCCAGGGAGGGCTCCAAGTACTTTTCACTGATATCTTATTTGATCCGTATATCAATCCCAGGAGTAGATACTCTGAGAACCCCCATTTTAAACTCCTCCTCTAGAGGAGTATAGTGACATATCTGACACTAGTGACATGTACAGCTAGAACATGGTAGAGCATAATTGTAAATAATGTGTGCCTAGTAAATAGAATAAGTTAGCACAGAAGGAAGAAAGCTGTGTGATCTCATTGATATATGGAATCTAATAATGCTGATTCCACAGATGCAGAGAGTATAATAGTGTTCACCAAATACTTGGTGGCTAGGGTAGGGGAGTGGATGTGCCAGTCACAGGATACATAACTGCAGTTAGATAAGAGAAATACATTTCAGGAAATATATGAGACAGAAAGGCAATAGTTAAATTTTTTAGATTGTATTCTTAAAAAATGTAAAGACAGCGAATGATATCTCTCTCAGAGATTATATATATATATATATATATATATATAGCCATTCCACAGTAGTTGTGTGTATATATATTATATATACAATTATATTTCAAAACATTTTGTTGCACATGATACAAATATACAATGCTGTTAACTAAAGATAATAAATTTCAATATAATAAAAAAAAAGAGCCTGTGACTGTTCACAGCTTCTGCCTTCCCCTCTTACCATAAAGACACCATGGCTGTGCAGGGCCCTGGGAGGGTCTCTACCATTAGGCATCTATAGGACCCGAGGCAAGAACAAGGCCCTTGGGCAGGCCCAAAGACATAGGAGACAGGCAGACACTGTGCAAAACAGGCAGATGAATGGAATGGAACCACAGAGGAAAAAGCAACTCCTGATACAACCAGCACTAACCAGCTAATCAAACCAAGCCAAATCATGTCCCAGGCAATTATCTAGGCAGTCTTCAGAGACTCACCTAGCCTGAGAAGCCAGCCAATTATGGCTGATCATTCTCTGCAGCCCTGTCCTTACAAAAGACAAGTCCAGACTGGCCCAGTATAGACAAATGAGCAGTTCTCTTATCTCTGAAAAGCGATCTAATCCCCATCAAATTTAAAAGTCTCCACAGTTTCCTAACAGGCCTCAGTGGGGCACATGTAGAAATTAATAAGTTCACGATGTGCCCAGCTCACTTTAATTATCATTTTTTTGCCATGCAGTGGACAGGATTTCCATTATTATTCAAGGATTTTTCTATATCTGATTCCCTAAGAAGGTCAAGCCTGAAGAACTCAGACTCTGAGCTGAGAACTGAGTCCAGTGTAATGGACTTGACTGAAGTCTCAGGGAGGTTTTCCTGATGAGGGCAAAAACATCAAAAGACAGTATCACAAGAATGAGGAATTCAAAGCCAGTGGGGAGAAGCCCTGGATCCAGTCTCTGTCTTGTGGTGTGCTCTGGGATACGGGGCTTCTCCTCTGTGAAATGAGCAGAATAAAGAAGCTGGAAAATAAACTCAAATTTATCAGATCACCATCCCATTTGAATCACTGCAACAGGTGCCATGAACATTCTTTATTTCATCAAAACAATGTTGGAAAGCTTATATTGCTTTACCGATAAAAGTAGTGAGGCTACTATAATCAGCCATTCCAGCATATCATCTTTAAATCATACCAGCAGAATGAGCCATCTGAGGGTCAGCAAACAAGGACTCGTATGCTATGGAAAGCATTGCAGAGTTGTCGGAGTCCTACAGCTTTCCTGAAAAGCAATCCGATGTGTTCACAGCACTTTAAAATGCCTGACCAATTAATTTCCTTTCTGTGGTACCGGGATTGAACCCAGAGGCATTTTACCTCTGAGCTACACTCTCAGCTTTTTTTTTTAAAAATATATTTTGAAATAGGGTCTTCAACCTGCAATCTTCCTTTCTCAGCCTCCCAAATACTGGGATTACACCTGGATGCCACCACACCCAGCTTGACCAATTAATTTCAATCAAGAAAAACTATGTAAACAAGAGAATATAAAATGTGGGCATATATTATAATAAACATAACTGAAAACACATAAATTGCCTATTGTAAGAGAACATAAACTATAGAATGCCACCATTTAATCAGCTGCAAAAGAATATTTAATGAAATGATCTCTTATTATTTTAAATGGGAAGGTAAGTTAAGTGTTAATATTAATTAAATTGATTGAATTATTATTTATTGTTTATAGTGTTGTGAACTAAATAAAGTTGATAAAATATGAATATATTTGGGGAGGAAATGAAAAGAAAAATGACCGAAAGGAAATAATACTGAAATGTAAAAGAAGAAACACATGACTTTGGCTTTATTGTGCTTCCTGACGTTTTCCACATTCTCCACCATCAATGCAGGTTATCGTCATAACCAGGAGATATACCATTGAAAGCATTTCTATGTCTCTCTGAATTTTGCATTCATGTACACAATGAGGTAATGGTTTTATTGAAATGAAAGTCATTTGTGATCACATATAATTCTAAATGATATTTTATTTCAGCATAATTCATGTATAAGAATTTTTTCTTAAAAATATTCAAAAGATGTGTGTGTGTGTGTGTGTGTGTGTGCGTGCGCGCACACGTGCATGTGTGTGAGAAGAGGACAAAAATGATGGAACACAAAATGATATAGAGGGAACTATCTCCCACAATGCTTATAGTTCATCTCACTGGCTAAATTGGAAGTAAAGACCCCAGAGAAAGGGGGTGGGAAGATTGACCTGTAATGCATGAGTGGTTGATAAGGGGGGGGGGGCTAAAAGCTTCAGTTGACTTCGAAGAGTGATAGAGCTGACAGATATGAATTTTTCAATTTTATGAGAATGATAGGGATCTGAAATAAATCTTCAGTATTTTCTTTTTAAGATAAATGTTTTAAAATAAACGCTTGCAGCATGGATGGATGGCTAGTGCCTATGTCCTGTCTTAGAGCTTATCATAAATAACACTGAGAAAAATAGCTTCGACCACTCCAGAAAGCACCTTTATTTTTTACTCTTAAAAGCTGGGAAGATTATATTTTTGATGCATTACGCCAGATTTTTTAAAGGTAGCTGCAAATAATAGGTAGGGAACAGAAATTGTCTTTAGTTGGGAATGTACTCAGGGCTTGTATTAGAAGTAAACCTTAGTTTTCAGATGTGCCTGAAGAACTCTGGGTAGTTCCAATGGTTAGGACACAAACTTCAGTTTAAAGGCACTTGATGGGTTTATGAGTTAGGAAATCCTTTGGTGAATCTCTAGGTGAAACTTTTAGTGGTTGTTGGCCCTATAGCCAAGAAAATTAAGTAATCTTTTGTAAGCATAAACTTTCAAATATCAGATTTGCTTGCCAGGTCTTTTTTCTTATTCTGGTCTACACAGGAAGTGGTTCACAACATTACTGCCGACTTCAGTTTCCCTGGATCACTATTGGATGAGAACAAGCTTCACTGAGGGTAAGTATAATGAATAGTCATTATGCTTAAGTGGTAACCTCACTACATGTAAACAAATTAATGGTATCTATGCACTTCCCTTTATTGGTCATTAGTTTACTCTGACAGGTTTGCAAGAGAGACCACATATTGATTTAAAAAAAACTGAATGAGAGGCCCTGTGTGATGGAAAGGCCTTGCTTACAAGCTTGAGACAGGGGCTATGGGAATCTGGAACACTTGTTCTAAGAAGGGAAGCCATGGTTCAGCTCTGTGTTTCAGATCCAATCATTGAGATAAACCAGAATCCTGTATTTTTCTGCTAAACTTCCTAATTTCTAAATGTTGTCTCTAGTTTTTAAACACACCATGCATACCAAACCAAACATGTTTGTGACCCAAACATTTTTGCTCATACTTATTTTAAATTCCCATTCCCAGGGTTTGCTAAGAATTGCTGTGTCATCCAAATACTTCCTGGTTATATCCAAGAAGGGCTCAGTTGGTGTATTCTCAGGCTGGCCAAGGCTGAAGGAAGACACCTCCTCTTTTCTGGAAAAGATGGCATCAGATGTATAAACTGGAGCCTTTGAGTGTGTTTTGAAGCTGCATGGAAGCATCTCACTAAGGAAGTCACAATTAGGTGCCATTGGTGGCTGTCATTCTACATAAAGTAAAGATAGAGCCTTCTTCTGAGAGTCAAGAGTATCTCTCCCAGGCACTAGAAGGCTGCTCATGGGTCTATCTTTACACAATGCCAAATTTAACCTGCCCCATTATTCCTTACTTTATAATGTTCCATAATGAAAAAAGGGCCTTCACAGAACTTATCTTTTAAAAGTGCAAAAGAGCCAATTCTTTTCTGCCCAAGTAGCTCATAATGTAGCAGACAAACTGTCAGAAAAAATAGACTTCATCATGTTGAAAACCTCTGCCTGGCACCCATCTATCATAAAGCAATCTTCTGAAAGTCTTGAAAACCTTCATTAAATTTCCTGTCTTTTCTCCTGACAGTTATAAAATGGTAACAATATTACTCGTGATGCAGGACTCTTCAGAAATTCTTTCTCCAATCCTTTCTACCCCTGTGATCACCCATCCCCTTGTCTTGGTCAAAATCCATGACATGGGATTGCTACTTTATGACATCCAGAAAACACACACACACACACACACACACACACACACACACACACACACACACACGTGCATTATAATATATAGGTAATACACATTACTGTCTATGTTATATTATAATCCAGCAGTATGCCATGTACACCCCACCTGGAAACCAGGCCCTTATAGGAGGTCAAGAGAGGAAACAGTGGCAGTTTTGATGACAATTAAAAAAATCTCTCCAGCCACAGGATGAAGAGGACAAAAGTGCCCTGCCTTCGGATTTCTTCTCCTAAGTCACATCCACATTTAAGCACAAGGACCTGCCCTTAGCAAATATATCCTCATCCTTTTCGTGTTCCTTTTTCTCTTGCCAATCTACCAAAATACAAGTCTCCATCAATCCATGATAAATGAGTAGCAGACAGAGTGGGTCACACATTTTATCACGTCCAAGGGCCATCTCTTTAGGGAGAAAAATTCTCCTAACAACTTCACAAGTTCAACTTCTCCAACTCCAGAAGCCACTTCCACAGTTTACCATCTCTCAGAAGAAGAAGAAACAAGGGTTTTGCATTGGAAGCAACACGAGAGAAAAAAAACTGAGCAGACAAACAAAAGAGCACAAGGAGATATAGAATCCCCACCATGATCAAGAGGAGGCGCACAGCGTTAATGCCACAGCTCATGTAGGATGCGTCCTGGGTGGTGACAAGCTATAGAGCCCCAGCATGGGCTTCATAGAGGTGTGGCAACACATCCCCAAAGCGAGCCAAGCTCAACCATACTAAGCCGTCATCTCACCTGCAAAAGGAACCGGTGCGTCTTTATCCAGGGCGACCAGTGGGGGATCCAAAATGACGGTGTCGTTGTTCTCAGTTATGACTCCATGATATGATGTCTCGATCCATGGCTTGTGCTTATTGACTAGAAAATCAAGCGGGAAAACAAAGTCAAAAGGCCATCACATGATTAACTAAGACACCATAATAATCCTTCATAGTATTGTTAATATTGTACAGTTTCTCAATCGCAAGCTCTCATTCAACAACCCTCGAATTGACATAGAGCATGTTATAGCCAGAGAAGAAGCTTCAGAGATGTGCAGAGAGAGGTTTAACAACTCACTCCAGGCACACTTAGGTGAGGAACAGTACCAAGACTCAGTTATCAAATCCCTTTATGTCTACTTCTCAATGCCCAATGTAGATAAATGCTATAAAGAATTAATTACAAATTTAAATTCTCAAATTTTACTATCCATTAGCAGATGTTTCAGATTTGGTGTCTATTATTAATCAACAAACTAGAAGATTATGGCTGTTGGTGCTGGAATTTCTGACTTCAGTTTCATTGGATCCATCCTTAAGAGATATCATTGCATTTTATAGGCATGCATATATAATTCATATATATGTATAAGTATATATACATATGTGAAGATGCAATTAACATTTGAATATTTTCTGATCATTCAGGCTGTTTATTTAAACAGTCCGTCATAGATTCTCAAACTTATTGGCTTACCACAATTTTCAGAAAAAAAAATTAGTGCCCTCCTGGGTATTTCTACCACAACCTTGTAAAATATTATTTTGATGACTCAACTGTGAGCATCTTGGTCACTTTAAAAAAAATGCCCCATATACCATCACAGAAGTCTGAGTGTGCAGTAGATACTTTTTTAAAAAAAGTAACAGGTCAGAGGGAGACTTAGAATGTCCTAATACCAACCCTCACACCCTGCTTTATAGTTTGAAGGTTGAGGCCACATGGGTAATGCTCCTTAGAGCAACCTGTGAGGTAGGTGTGATTATTATAGAGATGATGAAGAAGTTACCTTCATAAGGTGCAACTTTCCCAAGATGACCACATGGTTAGTGATTAATAAGTGCGAAACCCACTTATTCATCTTTTTATAGACTTATGATTTCCAAAATATATATACAAACACACAAGTATTCATAGGTACACTGTGATATATACATAGTACTTGTTATACTGTATATGTTCTTATATATTTTTCAATAAAAACACCAAAGCTTATAAAATTGAGAGTAGCCCTGTTGCAGAAGCTCCTGTTTCTTACCACCCTGCTATCCTTCAAAAGTCCAGTTAAGAGCTGTCCAAGGATTGGGACCACAAGTTTCTCCTAATTATTACCTAGAAATCACAACCTAGCCAATAGGCAGCCTGATGGGCCCGGACCCTCTGCTTAGCTAGACTCAGCTCATGGCTCTGGAGATCCATTTCTGTCTACTGAATCACAATCGTGGCATACACCAGCCCTTCCTGCTGCAGGTGTGCACGGGACAGCAGGCTCATCCATTCTCACATTTTTGGCATCCCAACTAGTGCTTTGTAATGGACCCTCGCAGAATTACAGTCATCCTGGGCTGTCCCCACACTCCTTTGCTCTTTTATTAGCCATCAACACAAACACAATGTAAATAATTTGCAGCTGTTGGGAGTAACAATTAATCTTTTTTCCCCTTAATTAAACCTAGGGGCCTATTCATTAGAAATGTGCACAGAGCATATACCAGGAGCTCAGCCAGAGTTCCAGATTCATCGTGCCACTCGGTTCTGTAGCAAAAAATGGAACCCAGACCTGCCATTCCTGGTTTCAGGCCCACTTATTCATTTGGGGGCTGTTTTTAGATGACTCAGGAAGCCTCTCAGGAGTTCAATGCTCTTCACAGTAAGATGCAGATGGCGATGTCATTCACAGGGTTGTCCTCTTACTCAGATGCCCTGCACTGGACTTGGGATTGGAGCCTGAGGCAGGAGGATTGCAGGTTTGAGGCCAGCCTCAGTAATTCAGTGAGGCCCTCAGCAACTTAGCAAGACTCTGTTTCAAAATAAAATAGGGCTGGAAGTATAGCTCAGAGGTAGAGGGCCCCTGTGTTCAATTCCAAGCACTACCCCCCAAAAAATTAAGTTTATATTTTGACTATAGAAGAAATCCTTGTGGTTAAAAACCAAAAATTAAATTCATATTATTCTGACTATGAGATTGTTTTTCATGAATGAGTCAAGTATTGTATAAGAATTACTTTTTCTTCTTAGTGTTCAATGGCCACCCCCAAAACAAAACAATTCTTTAATCCAGATCCACTGGATTTTTTTTGAGGTACTGGGGATGGAACCCAGGGGCATTCTACTTCTGAGCTACACCCCTAGCCCTATGTTTTAGTCCTTTTTATGTTTGAGAGTAAACATAAAAATGGGTCTCATTGATTTGAGAAGGGCCTCGCTAATAGTAGCTGAGGCTGTCTGCAAACCGCAATTCTCCTGTCTCTGCCTCCCGAATGCTGGGATTACAAGTGGGTGCCACCACGCCCAGTGATCCACTGTATTTTTACACTTATACTTTATCAAATTCCTTAATCACCTCCCAGTTAAGCTCGCATATTTTGGAAAGAGATTTATTTGCACATATTTTTGTTTTCTGAGCTTTATAATCACCTTTTTATTTTTATTGAGTAATGAAACCAAGATCTTTTCTGTAGCTCAACCAGATTTTAACTTTTAAGTAAGATTGCTCACTCTTCATTTGTAAAATGCATATACTTATTTCTGAGAATTCCTGTGAAAACTGGGTTCAATTTCCAGTATCAAAAAAAGAATAGAACCAACATATGACAAAGCTATACAACTCCTCAGCATCTTTTCAAAGAATTATGGTAATATAAATATACATATATATATATATATATATATACCCATTTTTATAGCAACATAGTTCACAATAGCTAAATTATGCAACCAACGTAGGTGTCTATCAACAAATAATGGATAAAGGAAATATGGTATATCCACACAATAAAATTTTACTCAGCCATAAAGAAGCAAATTATGTCATTTGCAAGAAAATGGATGGAATTAGAGAACATTATGCTAAATTAACTCAGCCAGTGTCAGAAAATCAAGGGTTGTATGTTTTGTCTCATATGTGGAAGCTAGAGAGAAAATAGAAGAGGAACTTTACCATAAACATAAAGACAAGTAGAATAGTGAAAGGGTATTTGGAGGGACGGGGAGGGGAAAGGGAGGGCATAGTATAGAAATAGATCTATAATATTATGTTCATCTAGAAAGGTACCACTGACAACCTTACAACATGTTCAGGGAAGGAAGAGGTGAGGGAAGGGGAGTTAGAAGGAAACCACACCAAGAGATGCTGTGTGCGTGTATGAATGCATCAATGTGAACCTGAATACACTGTATGTTGCACCAATACGATGCTAAAAAGAAAAATAATGATAATAATAAGCAGTTTAAAAATCTACAGACTGGGAGAAAAGATTAATAAAACACACCTAGTAAAAGATTCGTATCCAAAATATTTAAGTAACGATTGAATTCAATAACAAGACAAACAACCTGATTATTTTTATTTACTTATTTATTTTTTATTTTTATTTATTTTTTTTTGGTGGTGGTACTGGGGTTCCTGGAAGCCCTTCTACCTTCGGGCTACACTCCCAGACCTATTTTTACATTTTTATTTGGAAACAGGGTCTCCTGAGCCAGCACGCGCGGCTGGCTTCGAACCTGCGCGCGATCCTCCTGTCTCTGCCTTCCAAGCGTGGGATCACAAGCGTGCACCACCACGCCCGGCACAACCTGATTATTTTTAAAATGAGCAAACATTGAACAGACTTGTCATCAAAATATATATGGAGACACCAAACAAGAGCATGGCAACATGATCGACAAGGATTTGTTCATGAAAACTGTAATGGAGCACCACCTCACCAACACCTGAGTAGCTAAAATGAGACTGACCATTTCTCATCTTAATGGAGCTACCAGAACCCATGCATCACGAGTAAGAATGCAAAACAATACCTTGACTTTAGAAAGCAGTTCAGCAATGTTTTATGAATTGACTCAGCAACTATTTCTGGGATTTACCCATGAGAATAAGACTATAAACTCACAAAAAGGTGTATAGAATCATAAAACCTCTCTTCAGAATAATGCCAAAATGGAAAACTAGAAAGGCCATCTACTCATGAATGCATAAACAAATTGCAGTTTATCCAGGTAATGGACACCTACTCAGCAATAAAAAATAAATTTAAAGAATAACAATGACTGAACAACATCTACAAAGCAAATGCTTCTCTAAAGCAGTCACTGATGAAGTGAAAGGAGTCAGAAGCAAATGATGGCATGCTATTGGATGCCATTCATGTGACATTCTGGAAACGGCCATAGGATGGGGCAGGTCAGCAGTGGGTAGGGTAGCATTGATTGCAAAGGGGACTTCCTGGGGTGACAGAACTGCTCTATGGCTTGAGAGTGGTGCAGTCACACTTCTATGTGTGTATTCGTTTGTCAAAACAGATGTGACTGCGCACTTGAATTTGGGACTATGGTATAAACACACTATGAAATTTTACCCCAGCCATAAAGAACAGAATTATGTCATTTGCAGGAAAATTAATGGAACTAAAGAATATTATGCTGAGCAAGGTTAGCTGGTTCCAGAGTGAAGGATCATAAGTGGAAGCTAAAAATTGGAAAACATAAGACTTCAGAAAAATAAGGGGAGATACTAAAAGAATATTGGAAGGGGATTTGGGGAGCGAAATGGGGAAGTGAAAGGGGAGAGTTGATAAAAAAAAGTTCAAATAATCCTACATTCATATATGAAGTTATCAGAATCAGTTTTAATATTATGTACGGGGACAGAGAGGGTGTGGGGTGGGAACCAGAGGGAAATGCTGTGCTGTGTGCATGTGCGTTTCTATTACTCTGAACCTCACTGTATGATGTATAATTACAATTTACCAATAAAAGAGGTGGGTCTTATTTTGTGCAAATTATAGCTTAATAAGTGTGGTGTAGGAACAAAGTCGTATCCTCAAAGAGACTGTCCTACTGCAGAGGGATCTATAAGAAGTAGGATTGTAAGAGGCAGGCCATCAGAGGAGAAGCCAAGTGCTATGGGAAAAAAGAGAGTGGATACACAAAGCCAGACATAATTATTCAGGATTTACTTCTGGGTGAAGGTGGTTTCTAAGTCATGAACACTAAGCAGGGACAGAGGATGCAGAGGGCTTTAGGTAGAGGATTTGGGAAGGGCAAAGGCCCAATGATAAAAGCACCTGTTAAGCCAAGCATGGGAAGGAGGGATGGGGAGGGAAGGGGGTGGGGACTGGGTAGGGGCTAACTGGGCAATGTGTGTGTGTATGTCTACACAAGTTTTTTTTATTCCATTATGATATATGAACACAATGCACCAATAAAAAATAAAAAAATTAAAAAAATACATAGTTACTAAATATTTCTATCTATTTAAAAAATAACATATGAGTTTCAACAAAATAAAAGCAAGTGCTATGACACAGGAGAGGTTTGGGTTCTCCGGAGTACAATGGTAGCAAGAACAAGGCCAGCATGAGGCTGGATTTGATAAGCAGCACCCACATTCTCCAAAGCCAGGGTAATATGCATATGCACGTACCACCCAGAAGCCACTTGTAAACTGGTGTCGTGGGATAGAATCATCTCCCATATGCAGCAAGGGGCAGCAGAGCTGTTACTTGTGGCTAAGCTGCTATTTCTTATTTCATGGGATAGAATCATCTCCCATATGCAGCAAGGGGCAGCAGAGCTGTTACTTGTGGCTAAGCTGCTATTTCTTATTTCATGGGATAGAATCATCTCCCATATGCAGCAAGGGGCAGCAGAGCTGTTACTTGTGGCTAAGCTGCTATTTCTTATTTAGTCCCCTCCTCTCATGATGTCCCATCCCTGAACAAAATACTTTGCCTCTTTGTTCCAACAAAGGGAGTCCAGACAGCTCATGCTTTGATCCATTTGGATGTGACTTTATAAGAACTGACCTCTTACCCATTGTTCATAAGGCAGCGTCCCCTTTTCTGCACGCATAGCCTTCCCAAGGCTGGGCTCTGTCACATCATTCCCCTTTACAACTGCTTCTTCCCTTTGTCTTGCCTCTTCTCCACGATGTTTTGGTGTCTGGGAAATGTCTGTCTTTGCACTCACGCAGAGGGAACACGAGTGTGATATTTCTGCTCCATTTACGGAGAAATTAGGTCTTGCCACCCAACGCGCATTTAACTAGAGCACAACAGCATGTCTCGGGAGAGCTCCTCGGCTCTCTTCTCTTTGCTCCCACCTCTGAAAGAGCGTGCTAATGCTCCGTGCAGGCAGCAGAACCTCGTGGCTGGCGATTTACCCTTTGAATCTTTCCACTTTCATCCTCAAGTTCATGCTCCTGGCTACCGCTAGCTCCGTAGTCCTCAGAACTCCAGTGCTGCTCCCTGGGTCAAAGTAAACTATGAGTAAAAATATGCTTTCCTGATGGCAAAATGCTCTAATGAGGTTCACTACACTCTAATACATACGTCAGTCCAGTCATCCAGCTGGTCTTTTACCTGCCATACCCAACTTCCCTTTCTGGTCAAGGATAAATAGGCCTGGGTGGATATTGGATTCATGGGATAATAGATGGGTAGTGTTGGCTGAGCCTGATTTTATCTTGAAACATTCATTTATGAGGCCCAGAAGCTATAGTCTGTTTGGTGATGGGCGCTTGAGATCTCGAGATATAAGTTTAGAAGGAAGCCGCAGCTAGCAATCATGCCATGAGCACTTGAGGTTTAGGGAGGAGATGAAGAGCCATTAACATCAGAGGAAGTCAACCTGGTAGAAGATACAGAACTGGGAGTGGGCATGCAGAAAGAAAAGCTATACCCCTATCGGTGCAAAGGATTTGAAGGCCGGCCCTCGGCTGCTGTGTTCTAGCCCCAGACCCTGCTCATCCTCCATGGATTCGGCCAGCCCTGGGGTGGATGTGGTTGCCAAGTGAAACTTTTCAATAGCTTTTATTTTTTTCCAGCCACTATTTTTTATTGGTACTCATTTGAGTGGGTATCTATTCTTACAACAAATAATTATTAACTACAATAACCACATCTAAAAGGGTGTGTGTGTATGTGTGTGTATGTGTGTGTGTGTGTGTGTTTGTGTGTGTATCAATGGGGATTAAACCCAGAGGCTTAAACCTCTGAGCTATATCCTTAGCTCTATTTTATTTCATTTTGTTTTATTTTATTTTATTTCTTTAAAAAAACTTTCCCTAAGTGGTTGAGGGCCTTGCTAAATTGCTGGGGCTGGCCTCTCACCTGAGATCCTCCTGTCTCAGCCTCCCAAGTATTATTATTACAGGTATCTGCCACCACACCAGACTACATTTTTAAAGTTTTATATTCCCTGATTTCATGTATGGGTGGGACGAGATTCCTGTCTAGGCAAATCTGTTCCTGGATTTTCCAATCTGGGACCCTTGGACGGCTCTCTCATGAGAATAGATGAGGCATCCCCAGGGCCCCCAGCTCCTTCATGTACACCACCCTCTCCTGACATTCCTTACCTCTGACTGCCTGGTCGTGCTTTCATATTTAGCTCAAACCTACCTCCCCGGATTGACTCCCTATATAGCTTCAGGTCACCCTCTACTGCTCACGCTCACGCCATAGCCCACTGTGTCACCATTGGCTAGTTCCTTCATCCCCTTCTCATGGAACTGTGTGGCTCCTTGGAGGGAGGCAGAATGCTAGTCATAAAGTTGCCCACAGCTCGTAAGACAATGTCTGGCCCCTAGTAAGTCATCGGAAAATGAGGCAAGCACACCTCTGCCTTACTGACACCTCTAATATCTGAGTAGTTACCAATGTTTTGATTTCAATGGGTAGGTGTTCTACATCACCCAAAGAGAAAGAGGACATGGCTCCCAAATCTTAGGGTGGCACCATCACCTAAATAGAGGCCATGTGTACTGCCTGCTGGAGTACCAATTAGAGAGCCATAAATACAAATCCCAGGAGTATGGTTCATACACACCAAGATTCCCAGAAGATGAGACTTATTTGCACTGTTATAATTGAGTTGAGAAATATTGGTGAGAAAGATAACTGAATCATCAATCCTTGGCTGATTGTTAGGCTCATTCATTGAGAGAACATTGCTTTCCCTTTTTCCTTCTTTCCCTCCTTCCTTTCCTTCCTCCTTCCTTCTTTCCTTCTTACATTCCCATCTATTTATCTACTATTACCATTTCCTTCTATCCCTTCCTACCCATGAATAATTGTTTGAGTATTCTCAAAGTCACTAGAGACGAGCCATATGCCAATATCCCACTAGGGACCACTGGTGTGTAGGCCCAGAGCAAGGCTGTGAAGAATTGTGCACCAGAGTACCATGTAGTCTTACAAAAGGAACTTTTTCAGTTGTTTTTGTCTAAGTCACCTGTATAAAGCTAACTGGCTAAAGCTCACCCTAAGACATAACCTGAAATTAGGTGCTAAGCTTAATTTCAGTGTTCTAATACTACATACCAAAAGAGTATCTTCCAATCCTTCCATATGTCCATACTCATATATAAAATGGTTGTTGGGAGAAGGATAAAAGAGATCCTGTGTGAGAGCTGACCGTGTGCCCACAAGCTCCCTAGGGGTTGCTATAAAGGCCCTTTCATTCTGAGCTTCAACCTGCAAGGCTGGGACCAAGATCCACACAGTGTTTCCCCAAAAGACCTACCCATGAACAGGCAAGGTTAGTGTTGGGATGAAAATCTAACAGAGCCCTAAGCTAAACCCCCAGGGACAGGGGAAGTTTGACTAATTCTATGAAGAAGATTGGGATCCGCTCAGGAAAACATAATTTAGAGCAAGACGGGTGAGAGAAAGACTATGGATGTTTAATGTTCCCATTCGGCTGCTAGAGCCAACTCTTTTTTTTTTCTCACACAAAATGTCTTACTGACTGAACAACAGCATTGGCCTGAAGTGCGTGCTAAATTACTATATCTGTAATTTCCAAAGATTGTTATTACTTCCATATCTCATACTTCACTGCATTTTAAACATCTTTAGCCCCTCAAACCAACTCTGAGCTAACTCTGGAATTGATACCTCAGAAGATAATTGTCCAAACCTCTCTAATTGCTGTTATCAGATCAGAAACACTACCTATATGATAGAAACTGCTGCTTCTGATGACCTACTGTGTGCTAGGCTTTGTAGTCAGGGTATCACTAAAACTTCATGAGCATCCCCATCAGAGGGTAGCATTGGCTCTCCATCAGGGATGGGGGAACAGAGGTTCAAAGAGCTTGAACACCTCATGAGTTTGTTTCTATTTCCCAGGGGTCAAGCCTGGAACCCAGCATTTGGTGATGCACAAGGAGGCAAGAGTGTCAAGTCTGAAACCTCTTGGAGAAGAGTCAAGCTTCTCCAGGCAAATGGAAACAATAGGGCATATCTAAATCCATGTATCTCTATGCCTATATCTGTACATATGCGTGTGCATATATATATGTGTGTGTGTACGCATGTTTGTTTATCTATATATACATATAGATATAGATATATATGTGGAGAGAAAGAAAGTTTTTCAGTGAATTGTCTCATAAATCATGCAGTTGTAGAGACTAGCAACTCAAATCTATAGGGCAAGCCTACAGGCTAAAAACTTAGAAGTTAGCTTCTACAAAATTTCCTAAATAAAGAAAAGCTAGGAAACTTCAGTTTTTGCTATTAAAGCCCTTCAACTTATTTAATGAGATCCATCCATGTTACTGAGGGTAATCTTCTTTACTTAAAGTTAACGATGGTACATGCTAATCGCATCTGAAAAAAATACATTAATAGCAATATCTATATTACTGTTTGATTAAATAACTGGCTACTCTAGCCTAGCCAAATTGAGATAGCACCAACCCATCATTATACCCACCGAAGAGCCTTTTAAAATGTTATATTCAAATTGAGCGAGACAATTTGATGGAACTGTGAAAATTCCCCTTTACCTCAGAAAGAAACACCATATTTTTGTTTCTCTACTGGCAAACTAATAAATAAAACCTCTGGGCTTATGCTATCAACTTTGTTCTAGGAGGTGGCAAATGCATGTGATGCATTTTTATTGCGAATTCCATTTCATGCCTTAGTTCCCGAGATGTTCGGGACGATGGATGGAAATTATCTGGTTTACAGTATATTCACTGCAAAATGCTAGCCTGCCTCTCAGCACTTCAGAAGAAAGCTCCGGCAGGCCCATTTCACTTCTTATTTATGTAGACTGTTATGAGCATTTCTAAGCTCAGGATCCTCCTGAAGGTGAGGAAATATCAGAGGTAGAGGATAGTTGGGGGGAAAAAGACCCCCCAAAAGCATCCTTCCTCCCCTACCCTCACTAAATACATAATCATAATAAAGGTGCGAGCCAAATGCCCTGAGTCGCCCTCATGATCAGTTTTTAGTACAGTATATCAGGTAAGAAGGCTCCATTTATCATCCAAGTGTCTGTTCACCTGCCTGCATCGTGCAGTTTAGCTCAGACATTGCTGAGCCAGGCTTAAACCCTCAAACGACTCCTCTCGTTTCCTCATAGCCTCTGGGTCATCTCTAGAATAGTGAGGTCTATACTGGGACATAAATATCCTTTTGTGTCTTTCCTCTAACAGACAATGGAGAAAAGTAGTAGGTCTTTTATGTCTGTGTACTTAGCCTAACATAAAACTTTTCAGAATATGCCCAGGTACCCTCGGGGGCTCCCTGAGACTCTTTCAAGTGAATCACAAAATCAAAACTATTTTCATAAAAGTACTAAGAAACAATTTACTTTCTTTGTTTTATTCTCTCTGGAGTTTTTGAGAGGAATGTGATACTTTAACGGATTGAATGCAGAAGTAGATATGGAATGCCAGCTGTCATCTATTAAGCCAGATATTAATGATATTTACATTTATAAAAATGTAAAGCAATGGCATTCTTCCCACCTTTTTAAATTTTCTGATAATAGTTATTTTTAATAAAAATTGTGTTATTTTTTGCTTATCTGCTATGGGTTTATCATTGTTAACTCTGAATGAATAAGTAGTAATTTTGATTTTGTAAGTTTTAATTACTAATACAATAAATAGGTATGATATATTGCTAAAATAAACTATTACTAATACCAATAGGTCTAATACACCAAAAGAAATGCTTTAGTATAATAGCAATAGGTATAATCCATGAAAATAAATGTTTTGAGGTTGTTGATAATATTTAAGAGTATCAGTGGTCCTAGACAAAAAGAAAGTTTGGTATCTATCTTGGCAGATCACTTGAATATGGCATAAGCTACTCAAACAACAAGAAAGAAAAAGTGTGAGTAGAAAAAATAGGAGAGAGAGGAAGGGTCAGAATAGGAGGACAGCTACCTAAAAGATACCTAAAGTCATGGAGGAAATCACTTTTTAGATTCAAGTTTATTGAGGGTTAAGGGAAATGGATCAATGTAGAAGAAAGATCAGCTTTTTTCCCCCTCTTAATTCTGATTGTGAAGGAAAGGCAACTGGTCAACCAAATGGCTTGCTCAACCATTGCTGAAATAATGCAGAGGTAATAGAGCCTTTGCTTCTTTGGGGAAAAAGAAGAAGAGCATCTCTCTTGTCCTCTGATCTGGAGTGTACACTGTCAGGAGAATAATTGTCTGAAATCATAGTTCTCACATCTCTTACAACCTGCTTGGAGAAACTGCCATAAAAAGAAATAAACTTCATAAATCACCTCTTACACGAGGGCATCAAAGGTTAAAAGCCCCGTGATGAATTTCTGAAATAAATTTGGACTTGGAATTCTCAGTGTTTGGGAGGCAACCACTGTGTCTCAAAAGAGAAATCACAATCTTAGCAATTTTAAAGGTGTTGGAGGTGTCTATTTCTCATAGAGAGGTAAATAGAATAGGGATTTTCTGGCTGGAAGAGTCTCTCAAGGACCAAGACTCCCTTCCAAAAATTGACTCAGACTCTTGCTCTCGCACTACTAATCATGGGGTCTGGCCCATGGTGGGTGCTCCACAAATGTATGTTAAAAGATAACCTATAAATGAATAAACTCTTACTGCTTATGCCAATTATCTAGCAAAGACTCATATATGGTGATTCCTCCTCAATTGTACATCATCTTAACCAAGATTTCTGGTTTGGATATATTTATTTTCTGGTTTATCTCTTAGTTGATCAAAAGAATTTTGGATTTCATATACATCAAAAAACTTCTTGAGATAGTTAGACAAGAACAAAATAATGACATGGAAGAGGAAAGAGAAACATAATAAACAAAATTGTTAGCTAGCAAACACTGGCCTAGAACAGTTCAACATGGAATGAGAAGTATTTCAAAAAATTGAGAAGGCTCCAGGATGAATAGTAATTCCTGAGTCACGAAATCAGATCATCATTGACATTTTGGTGGTCAAGAGGATATACATATTGTTTGCAACAAAGCACACAAATATATTAGCAATAAGCTGATATAAGATTGGGAGAGTCTAAAAAATTTTTATGTGCATGGAATGACAAACAGAATTAATCTTGCAGGGATCCTTATGTTGAGCTTAAGTGGGTGCCGTGCCATTGATTGTGTTTCACTTGGTGTGCTAATAGTGAAAATAAAAATATTTACCAAAAAATGTTTATTCTCAATGTACTTCCTCAAATATTTTTTTAATAAGGATCAAACTTCTCAGCAGTGATGCTTCCCTCCATTGGACATTCCCAGCAGGCTGATCTACTTCATACTGCATTATCTCCAAAGGGCAGGCATGAGACCTCCCTTCTGTCCAGTAGGCACAGCACGTTGGGTTAACAGTCTTTCGTTCTCTGATGTTGGTGAAGTCCAGCTCCCCCATAAGGTAGACGCCAAGATGAGAACAAACATGTGTAGATTTTATTAGAGGAAATGTATGTGAGAGAAAAAAGAAGGTAGTCAGGAAAGGTGGACAAGGGGTTAGAAGGTAATGCAAGGGCCACTACAGTGGAGGAGAAAGGGAGGCAGGGTTGGATAAAAGGGTCCTCAAATGTCATACAATCAGTGTCTTGAAGTCAACATTTATGGTTAGAGGAATCTCCACTTCCTAGAATCTGTTTTGCCTCAGTACCCTACCCTCAGCCACTGGCTGGAAAGAGTCTTGCGAGACACAGCCTTGGGACCGAGGTATTTTACTGCCTATCAGCTGGGGCCCTTCACTCCCTGTAGTTATAGTCTTTAGGATACTTTCTCAGGGCTGAAACACAGAGTGCCTTAAAATTAACTTAAAAAATACTGCCAATTACCATTCGCCATTCAATAAATACTGATGGAGAACCTAAAATATGCAACACCCTGTGCCAGGCATGAACAGTGAAACAGCAAAGAAACATATTCCTTGAAGTATCTGAGAGTGGTTGACTTAGAATCGACTCTTAATTTAAACATCATGGGACAAGCAGACCAAGCCTATCGTCGTTTCCTACCCATGGCACGAGTCTTCGACCCCACTACACATTTATTATTTTATTTGCCCCAATAATCACAGTTAAAATTACTTTTTGTAAGTCTGGACTGTTTTATTACCTGTCATGGTCCTCCAGGTTAGAATCTCTGAGTATAGGTTCCCTGTATTTTCTCTCCATCACTGTTTCTTTGGGGCTTAGACAGTACCTGGCCCATGGTGGGGACCAATAAATGGGTGCTGAGCCAGTGAATGAACTACCATCCATCATGGCTGTCAGTGAGGGCAGAAAAGCTGCTCCCTGACACCATACTCTTCTTCTCATAGAGCCTTTACTTGCATTGGGGAGCTACCTCTGGAAGCCCCCTTTCCACCTGTGTCCTCTCTCACTTTCCACAGAACTACTATCACAATTCTTTGTTGCTCCCTTACAAATATCCCCAAGGCATCCATGGTGGAGCAGCTTAGACACTGCAAGCCAAGGTTCTCTTCTGTGTCCAAAGAGTATTTGAGAAATCCAAAGGCCCTTCACCCTCAAAACAGATGAAGCTCTCAAAGAAGGAATCCACGGGGCAAGATAATCATTTTGAAAATGGCTTCTTTTATTCACCTGCACCTTGATATACTTTTCAACCCACCCCCCAGCATACATTCACATGTATCTAGCCCTCACAGCCTTTTTCCATACCACTGGCTTCCCAGAGTGGAGACCAGATATCAGGGCCTGTCCTGGCACCAGAGGGGCAACCCCAGTCTGCTTTGCTGCTGGGAAGAATGCCAAAGCTCCAAGCCAGAGCTCTCACCAAATTCCCACCACAGAGAGGTGGCTCCTGCCTTGAAGAGTTTCATAGTCAAAGATAGAGTCTGTATATACTTTTGTGTAGAGGAATTTTTTTTAACTGCCTGGCAGCCTGTTGTATTCTCTGTGCCAATGAGTACACCTGCTATTTCACCCCTATGTCTTTATAAAGCAGCCCCTGCCTTTGTAGACTACAGGGCCCAGAAGGGAGCTGAGAGGAATCATGCAGGGGATAAGTGCCAGGACCTCTTCCCTAGATAGTGGGAGCAGAGACCTAAGCCCCTTCTCTACTGGAGTTTAACAAGCCCCACAACATGCCCTGGCAGGCATTCCAAAATCCTCATAAAACTAGCTCTTCAAGATGCCACATAAACCAGGCAGGTACCCAAATTGCGCAGCTAACATGGCAAGAGTCACAAGTAGATCAGGCTTCCTTTTGGAGCATTTGGGATGGATTCAGTGCATGAAGGAACAGATCTTGGCTCCAGAGCCTGTACCCACGGCTTCTGCATAGCAGGTTCTTTATCTCTTAGATTAGAAAGCATTTATGTCTTCAGTATGCAGATTATCTCCAACTCCAGTGAGCATGGAGTAGGTAAAATGGGATTCCCTATAGCATGAAGGAAGGTGATTATCTGTAAAGCAGAACTCTGTGGATTTTATGGTTAATCCCGGGACAGCAGGTTGAAGGAGGCAGTAGTTTTGTCCCAAATGAAAATAACTTTCAAAATTTCCACCCACAAAATGGGCTGGGTCAGTTGAAGGAGTACATTGGTTTCCATATACACGGCAATCTATAAGCGATAATTTCACCCAACAAATAATTATTTAGTGAGTAGCTGGTATATGTATTTATGTGTGCGCACACCAGGTATTAGAAATACAGCACTAATAATTGTACTAAAATTATATAGTATATAATTAGTATAATTATGTTAATTATACTAAGTAATTATACTAATAATGTTAATCAATACATGCTGGGAAAGACAGGCTCCTATAAGGATATATGTCAAAGAGAATAGATGTAATTGAGCATGTTAGATGAGGGGTTACTTTTTAAAAGTGACAGGTGAGCTGAGATCTGACAGTTGAGCAGGACAGATGTTCTATGAGGAGATAATTACATGGAAAAGACTGAGAGGAAGGTGCACTGTCCATTGGAGGAGAAACTGTGAAGTGATAATCTTGTGTGCAAGAGAGAGTCAAAGAATGTCTTCTGCCTGGGGATTCTCCAAAGGATATTAGTCCAGGATTCAAGACTCTATGTAATTTAGGAATTCCTGATTTAACCAGGACATAAATTTTTAATAACAATACATTAAGTTACAATAACAGATGAAACTGTGTGAGAGCTTCAGAGGAAGGGGGCAGGATCTCGTGTCTATACTACGTAATTATAGTAATAATTATATTAGTATATCCACCAGCTGAGCGTCAGATGGAGCTTGTATGATAATATAGGTAGGCAGAAAAGCAAAGGAGGGTCAAAACTCTGGAAACCCACCTATACCTCCCCATTCTTTCTCATTTGTAAAATTAACTGCTCATTAACGCCTATGTATAGCCCTTCATGAAACCATGTCTTTTCTGAGTCAGCATTCCATTCCTGTTGCCTAGGCTGATCCCCACCATTGCCCTTAGGCAGTGAAGTTGGAAAAATAGACCCTACTGGAACTATTTACAACTGTGGATGGCTGGTCCAAAAGAAGCTTATTGCTCCATCTGGCCCCTTGGGACCATGAAAGGTGAGTGTCACACAAAAATGTACCAAATTCCTGTTTCCAGCTCCATCTCAGCCATCAAGAGAGGCATGGGGCAGAGATGAGCTTTCATTGTGAAAATCTAATGTCAGTGACATTGCCATAAGGAAAAAGGCTATCTGTGTGTGTGTGTGTGTGTGTGTGTGTGTGTGTGTGTATAGGAGGAATATTGGGGATTGAATCCAGAGGCATTCTAACTCTGAGCTATACCTCCAGCCCTACTTTATTTATTTTTTTTTATTTTTGCTTTGAAACAAGGTCTTCCTAGGGTTCTGAGAGTCTAAGTTATTGGGGCTGTCCTTGAACCTACCTATCCTCCTGTCTCAGCCTCCTGAGTACTGGGATTACAGATATGTGCCACCAGGCCTGGCTGAAAGAAGGTATTTTAAGAATAAGCTGCAAGGAGTGCTGTGTAAAATTAGATCCATTTTGTTTCTGATTTTGACGCTTTCTTTGTTTTGAATGTTTTCTATGGGCTTGGCACCTACCCTATGTGCTGGGAACTTTGGGATGTTGGGTCTCCTAGGTAGTTGACTCTAAGACAGAGTTCAGTGTGCAGGACTCTGGTATCAACATCTGTGGCAGAAAGTGTCAGCCTCAATGAATCCCAGGATGTAGAGCTTGTATAGGGCTGAAGGCTCTTTGGTGTGCATAGTAGTCTTGTGGCAATTCCATTTTGACTGGTTGGGCTCTATGAGGAGGAGATTCCAGTCTTGTAGGAATGCTCAGAGGTTTATGGGCTGTCTTCTCTCTTGTTTGAGGGGTAAGAGTCTAGCCACTCCCCCACAGTATCCCCTTGTTCACAAGTATGGTGTGCATAGTAGTCTTGTGGCAATTCCATTTTGACTGGTTGGGCTCTATGAGGAGGAGATTCCAGTCTTGTAGGAATGCTCAGAGGTTTATGGGCTGTCTTCTCTCTTGTTTGAGGGGTAAGAGTCTAGCCACTCCCCCACAGTATCCCCTTGCTCACAAGTACACAGCTGTATGCACAGCTTGCTTGTGGGCTTCCAAGGAGTCTGGTGTCCTGGTGCCAATGCATCTGGAACAGGCCATGTTTTGCACAAATCCCAGTTTCCCCTCAGAGTGTCCTCATCCTGAATTGGCTCTAGAACTTGAGGTTTCTAAGCAGCTCTGCTATAAGGAAACTGCGTGTTGACAACCAAAGAGCTGTCACAAGTGACCTGCACTCTCTCCATCTCTCCCAACTTTCCAGAAGAGCCATTTCTTTTTATTACCCAGAGATTCATAAAAATGAATAAGCAAATGCAGCAGCTTAAATAGTTTTCTTTTAGGAGTTTGGCACTAAATACATTAAATGAATTCCCTCAGCCCTTGGACAAGAAGCCATTAGATATGGACTATTACTTGCATTATCATTACATTAGTGGGTCATTATGAAAAATAAAAGTTCTAATCAGCATGAACATTTATAAAGTGCCACGATGGGGAACAAGCCAGGCAGGGCTGTCTCAAACATCCAAACTAACCACAGTGAATAATGACTTTGAGCACACACACGAAAAAAGACGGAATCCAGACAATCCCTTTAACAAATCCCACTCAAAGTCATAAGTGATTAAAGGCTTGAGGATAAAAGGAGAGGTCCAGCCCCTTCTCTCCAGCTAAGTGAGGGAAATCTTTGAGCTCTGCTCAGTCGCTGCCAGGTGACAGTGTTGAGTTGGGATGAGAGGGACTCTAAGGTCCTCACAAGGTTCCAGGCAACTTTGGAGTCCTTTAGAGGCATCCCTGAGGCTGTAGTATGCAGCAAAAGAAAGTCACATGATCAATGTGATGGGGCCCTCTTCCCTTTTCCTAGTCCTTCCATTTCCAACTCATTAGTTTGTTTTTACTATAGTCCTCTTCATGAGATATGGGCAGCCTGGAATAAGCTATATGCTTTTCTCTTGTGTGTACCTTCAAGGACAAACCAGGCACCTAGTAACAGAGAGTGATTCTAAAGTGATCAAGCTACTCTCCCATCATATTGGGGATCCTATCATGCCCATGGGCGTTTGGGCCAATCAAGGGCCAGATACTAGGGCTGCCTGCAAGGTTATGATCTCGGTCAAGAGCTAGAGTGACCAGCAACAGGTTGAGTAAATGGGCAAGAGGCAAACTACAGCAGCAAGCTAAGGATCCAGCAGGCAATGACTCATTCTGAGAACAATGGCTTCATCAGAGTAGGGCCAACATCTGAGACTGGAGGCAAGGCTCGAGGTGGGCCAGGAAGATCACCTCTGAAGGCTCAATATTCAGCGTCAGGATTCCTTCCATCCTTATCTGAGATACTCTTCCTCATTTCGAGGGTGACAGCCTGCCTCCTAGAGTGCTCACCAGGTCCTGTACAGACTTTTCTGAATACACAGATGTAGTCTTGTGGTGCTTCTTTTTCTATTTATTTAACTATGACTTGTGTTATAGAAGAAAAGTGTCCACACTCATCCATCCATCCATCCATCCATCCACTCACCCACCCAACCTTTGATTTGCAAAACAGAGCAAGAATCAACATGTTCTTCCCACCACACTAGGTGCTTACACTGTCTCCTTGTACCCAGCACTTGAAACAGAGCCTGACACAACACAAACACTAACTAAATGCTTACAAATAAATGCACAGATGACTAGGGACTCGCTTTGCAAATAGGGCTGCATTCCCAGGTGTCCTATTGGCTGGAAGGTTGGGAGGAATTGATGCAGGAGGATGGAAAGGATGGTGGTTGGCAAGGTATGGTGATTAGTCTCAGTTTTGACTGACACAAATGTCCGACTGACCACACGTCTCCCTCTCGCTGGCCCCTCTGAGAACTTAAACACTCTTTTATTCCCATTATTCTTTTGGACTAAGAAACTCTCTTTTGCATATTGCTAGAAAAGTGTTTACTGGATCATTTTTGCCACTTTTCAGATGCAACACAATTTCTTTCAAGTTTCCATTTCCCCTAATTAAGATCCCCCTGAATTGTTTACCTGCTTTATTGAGCATGGCCTCAAGTTGCCTCTGAGGAGGTAAAAGCTCCCTCTCTGACTTTATGGGGTTGCCTACCCCACCCAAGGCTTTCCGTGCACCTCCCTCAATACCACCACCCACTCTTGCTTTGTATAATTAATATCTATTATCTAGGCCTCCTGCTTTTCAGCAGCAGCCCAACAATGCTTTGCTGGGCTTTCGATATTCCTACAATATCCTTCTCCTAATAAAAAAAAAAAAACCTGTGTTACACAATGCATTTTTAACTACAGTTAGATTTGGCCTCAATTATTGTGTATTCAGCAACTTTAGGGCATCCCAGCGATTGTAAGTTATTATATGCCTTGTTGAACTTCTTAAATTTCACTTGTTTCCAGTTTTGCTGATTTTCTTTCTTTTTTTTGTTATTGGTACACATTATAATGATGTTCATATTGAAAAACACATGCACATAGCAGTTGGTGCACTATTGATTTTCATTTCTGTAATGGAGACTGGGTTTCTTCATGGATATTTTTACAACAGGCTCTCTAAACTTCTAGCTCACCAGAGGGCAACAGGCTGGCTCAGGGCATCCCGAGTAAGGGTCTTCCCAGAGGCTGAGCTATGGTTCCAAGTATTTGTCATTTCATGTCCAAGTCTACCAAAGGACTCCCAGAAACAAGGCACGCTTCATGGGAGAAAGTGTTTGGAAATGATAGGCCAACATGGAAACAAGCTCACTCCTGTAACTTGCACCGGGCAGGGTGTTCTGGAATGCCATCTGTCCCATATGGGTGAGATATGTCAGAAATATCCTGCTTCCAGGGATGATATTCTTTAATCCCAAGAAACACTCCCGTGCTTGGAAGGGGCTCTGGAATCTTCATTGGAACTTATAAAACTGCAGAAAGCTGAGCAGAACATGCATATGAAAGGGGAGGGCCAGGCCAGCTCTGAGCAGAGTGCTTCTTGAGCATGACCTGAGCTGCTGGAAAGCAAAGCTATGTTTTCCGCCACATACCAGCACCTGCTGAGACCATGGAGAGAAACTTCTTCTAACTGGCCCCTTGAGAGCCTATGTATTTATTCCAGTGGTTGATCCTGGTTGACAACATTTGGGAAGGTCCTTAAAGAGAACTGCCTTCTGAAGCTGTGTACTTTTCAGCAAATGTTGTATGGGGCTCATGTGTGCTAATAAGAGAATCTGACCCAGGTCATTCATTTCTCCAGGAAACTTTATTTTCTTGGGAATCATTTTTCCCTTATATATATAAGGAGCTATTAGGCTCAGAGACATTGAAAATTTCTTTCTTTTTTCTTTTTTTATCTTTCTTTCTTTCTTCCTTTCTTCCTTTCTTCCTTCCTTTCTTTCTTTCTTTTTTTTTTTTTTCAATACTGGTGATGGAATCCAGGGGCTTTCTATCTCTGAGCTACATTCCCAGCTCTTTTTTTTTTTATTTTGAAACAGGGGCTCACTGAGTTGCAAAGGACCTCACTAAGTAGCTGAGGCTGGCTAGGAACAGTGATCCTATGTTCTCAGCCTCCCAAATGCTTAGATTACAAGTATGTGCCACCACGCCTGTCTGAAGATTTCTTTTTTTTTTTTTTTTTTTTTTTTTTTGGTGGTACTGGGGTTCCTGGAAGCCCTTCTACCTCCGGGCTACACTCCCAGACCTATTTTTTACATTTTTATTTTGGAAACAGGGTCTCCTAAACCAGCGCGTGCGGCTGGCTTCGAACCTGCGCGATCCTCCTGTCTCTGCCTCCCAAGCGCGGGGATTACAAGCGTGCGCCACCACGCCCGGCTGTCTGAAAATTTCTAATGGCTCATCTGCTCCTATGGACCAGGAGCAGAACTCTGGAAATATATCCTATACTCTTTCCACCCACCCCTGCTTCCTACTGATAGCTATATACCGTCATTGAATAAATATTTAGTGAGGTGACACCACGTCTCAGATGCTCTGCCAGAAGCTAGGTAATAAAGGTTTTAGTAAAGATCTTATCTAAAAGCAACCACTGTGTAAGGAACAGTCCCATAAGTAAGCTACTCCAAGCTGGTAAAGATGCCAAGGGGTAGACAAGAGGCAGCCAAAGGGCACAGGAGCAGAAAGTGATCTTCTTGGGGAAAGAATTTCTCTTCCAGAAGATAGAAGTTGAAATGTCTCTTCAGATATAACAAGCCATCAAGACCCAAAGAGAAGTTGAGGCGGGCAGAAGGAAAGTCACTTGCAAAGGTCCAGAGGCAGGAGAACGGGCAGCTTTCTGAGTGAACAACAATACCTCAGTGTGATCTGGCTTTATAAGGGAGGTGTGTATAAAGAAGAGCCCAGTATCACTAACTTCTTGAACAATTAGTATTTTGAGCCTGGTCTGACCCATCTAACCTTAAGTCCTCTGGCCGTTTTCAAAAGCGGGTTTTGAATACTTCCAATATAATCATAATAAGCGTGTACCCTTATAGGGGGAACTAATTCTAACCCTGAGCCCCACTTAGAGGTCTGTTCCTATTAACAGGAGTCATGACTATCTCCACCCTTCATAATATTTACCTGTCACGAGAAATAAATGCAGAATCCAGTACTCCAGTAATCCCTGTTGACAAACACTCAGTACCTTAATCTTCAATTTCACCGAGCCTGATTCCTTTTGTGTGTTTTGGGAGGCTCCAGGTAACGGATCGCTCCAGCACGCCTCTCTCATAAGCCTCAGCTAGAAAAGGTTGATCTTGAAAGCGTCTGCTAATTTTATCTGGCTGGAGCACTGGGTTGCACGTTCAGTTCAAAGAGACATCTATTAAGTTGTCAGTCATGATATCATTTGCCTTAACAGTGCTTGGTATCTACCAAGTGGAAGCTGACAGACAACACAAAGGCCCTTTGTGAGGAAGACAGCATCCATCATGCTAATTAGCACAGCACCCTCCACATGCCTTCCCCAGCCAGGAAAGCTGTAATCATAACATGTCTTTTCTATGCACTCCTTTCAAGGGCTCCAGGCAAGGAAGTTTGCTATCAGAGCACCCTAAGTTTCTACACAAATCATTAGGAAAGTTTCTGAGTACATGTAGGTGGATCCAGGGATGTTTCTTCAAAACTGACAGAATGGGGTGATGATGATGGCTAACTTCACTTGTCAGTGTCACTGGGCTAAGGGATGCTCAGAGAGCTGGCAAACCCTTATTTATTGGGTGTGTCCCTGAGGGTGTTTCTGAAGGAAATCAACATTTGAAACAGTAGACTGGATAAAAATGATCCACTTTCAACACTGGGCATCACTGATCTTTTCAGGGCCCAAACAGAACAAAAAAGGCAGATAGAAAATTAATTCTGTATTTGACATAGGATGCTCATTTTCTCCTCTCTTTAGATGCTAGTGCCTCTGGTTCTTGGATCTAGGCTAAGATGGGACATACACACACACATACACACACATACACACTCACACAGTTCTGAGGCCTTCAGAGTCACCACCATTGGCTCCTCTGGAGCCAATATTTTATCCAGTTCTTAGTTTTATAAGAAACACATACTTTCTTTGGCATGTACTAAATCACCACTAAGTTTCCTGGTTCTCCAGCTTGCAGATGAAAGATTGTAAGGAACTTCTAGGTCTCCATAATTTTGTGAGCCAAGTGTGTATGTGTTTGTGTGTGATTTGTGTGTGTATAAATATATATTCTCTGAACACACACACACACACACACACACACCCCTTCTGTAAGTCCATATATCCTGTTTGTTGTTTCTCTGGGGGACAATGACTAAGCCAATGGACTAAAACTCAGGGAGCACAAGCCCAAGGAGCCTGGCAGTGTTCTTCATCCAGCCTGCAGAAAGGATCGCCAACTCCTGAGAAGCTGCAGGAAAGGGAAGGAAAGGGGCTTCTAAGAAATAACTGGACCTGCCTAGCAAAAGTATCTGTATTCATAAATATGATGATTATTTATGTCCATCATGATGAGTGTTCATCACCACAGCAGCTGCTGTTGCCGGTTTGCATTCTATCTGCCAGGCACGGTGTTCAACGCTTCACACACATCACGAGCAGCGCCACAGTCTTTCTATGGTGAGATCATTCTTCTTCCCATCACACAAATGAGAAAACATGGCTCTTCAAATGTACTGCCCTCAATGTTAGTCAATAATAGAGGTGCTTTAAAGTTCTGCTTCATTGCTGCTGCTTTTTGCTCATGAAGATTTTGAAGTTGCCTACAACTTCCAGTGCCCCATCAAAAGGATCAGCACTGCTAACTCCCTATGAGGCAGATGGATTGGGCATTATTATTCCCATTTTACAGCTAGGGAAACTGAGGCCCAAAGAAATAAAGTTCTATGACTTTAGGTCATAATGGGTTAAGCCAGGATCAAGTTTCCACCTCCTTATTCTCAAAGCTTCTCTTCTCCTCCTCCTCCTCCTCCTCCTCCTCCTCCTCCTCCTCCTCCTCCTCCTCCTCTTCTTCTTCTTCTTCTTCTTCTTCTTCTTCTTCTTCTTCCTACTTCTTCTTCTTCCTACTTCTTCTTCTTCTTCCTTCTTCTTCTTCTTCTTCTTCTTCTTCTTCTTCTTCTTCTTCTTCTTCTTCTTCTTCTCCTCCTCCTCCTCCTCCTCCTCCTCCTCTTCCTCCTCCTCCTTCTTCCTCTCTCTCTCTCTCTCTCTCTCTCTCTCTCTCTCTCTCTCTCTCTCTCTCTCTCTCTTCTCCCTCGTCCCCTCAGCCCAGCAGCATTATACCACTCACTACCTGAGCAGGAATGTCCAGTGACAAAGAAAGAAGGATAAAATTTATCACATGAAATGGATTTGAAAACAGGAAGAACTCTCTTGGGAGGCCAGTTGCAAAACCTGGTCATTCATGACATTTGCTATAGCAAAAAGAAGTAATCCAAGAATCTGTGGCACCTGGAGAGGTGGGCATGGCTCTGCTCCATTCCACGTTGGTCAAGGACATTCTGTCTCCTCATGCCTCAGGCAGGGGAGCTTTGATTGATACTCACCCCAGCCTGGGCAGCCTGAACAATCCTGCCATTCTCTTAGCCTTGCCTCAGGTCCAGAGTCCCTCCTCAAAGGTTTTTCTGCAACTAAGTGCCATCTTCCTTGGCCATTCCTTGTCCTAAGCAGCTGTGTCCATAAGTTCTGACAGTATTAATAATGAAACTATGAGTCCCGCCCTCCATGTTCATACAAAGGAAGCCATAGGAGCCAAGTTTAGACTTTGCAAACCCATATAAGAATGCTAAATTTGACTGAGGAATATGTTCCCCTTAGCCTACTTACCTCCTTATGCAAATCCACAAATGACTATGAAGCTGACAAATGACCAACTGAGGACAGAAAACACGAAGTGCACCGTCTAAACTTCAACATCAAGGTGTGGGCTTTGGATCCTGAGACCTTGTCTTATTCTACTCCACTAAAATGGCTTTTTTTTTTCTCTTTTTGTTTTGTTTCTATGTTAACTGGGGAGGAACAAGAATGAAAAACTACTCCGGACAAGACCCTTGTAGGGTAAACACAGAAGAGGAACTTCCCCCAAGAGCCAAGCAGAGGCCTTTTGTGACAGAGAGCTGGGTAGTGCATAGACACTGGCTTCCATCGTCAGGCGGTGAGAGGGCCAAGCAGAGACCACAGACACCAGCTCTATCCACTGTGTGCAGGATGTGCTGTCTGGTGTGTACTTCCCAAGTCTGAGCAGGGCCTGAGGCTGAGTTTCTGGGTTTTCAGGACTGTGCACATACACGTGCTGGGCAATCATCCCAGGAGGTCAATGGGGGATTCTGTCAGTAGCTGTTCTCCACACTGGCCAGAACTGGGGTTCTCTCATTTATTATTATTGTCATTATTCTCTGAAGACAGACCAGCTTCCCCAAAACTCAACCATAGCAGCCTTCTGAATACACAGCTCCAGCCATTCTTCCTCAAAAGCAGCCCATGTGCTAAGCCTGGCCCTGTCGACCTCAGTGTGCCTTTTCTGGAGTAGCTGTCACCATCCAATTCTGCTGATGGCAGAGTTAATCTGGCCAAAGTAAAAGCATAACTGAACCAGGCCAAAGGGGTCCAAGTAGGAGTCCATCCCAAGAGGTGGGAGGCAGGATTTGGGATGACATCAGAGTCCAGGAAGTAGGCATTAAAAAGTAGAGAGCCCCACCCCTGCTCCTCCCAGGCTCAACCTGAGGTAAAAGCTACCACCTAGAGAAGGTTGAGCCGAGAATGCCTCTTTCTAATCATGTCTTTTATGGTCCACCTTATGTAAGAAGTCTTTTTTTCTCCAAAGGAAAAAGTACAAATGGCAAAAAAATATTTATGAAAAAAATGTTCAACATCATTAGCAATCAGGGAAATGCTAATCACAAACTACACTGAAATCCCATCTAACTTCAGTTAGAATGATAATTATCAACAGTATAATCAATAATAAATGCTGGTAAGGATATGAGAAAATAGTAACACACACTGTTGGTGAGATTGTAAATTAGTACAACTGCTATGGATATCAATGTGGAGGTTCCTCAAAAGGCTAGGAATGTAACCATTATACAACCCAGCCATACCACTTCTAGGTATCGTTCCAAAATACTATAGCCATAAATGCCGGTTCCAATTATGTTATGTCCATTAATGAAGGTCTTACCACCAATCTCACTAACAGTCATGAGGAGAAAGTGAGAGTCCAGTGGACTTCAGGAGGAAATGCACCAAGTTCTGTGTGCATGTATGCTTACATAACTTTCAGCCTCAGTATGATATATAGGCATCAATTAAGTTTTTAAAAATTCTTTCCAAGCCAGGTTCAGTGGCACACACCTGTATCCCAGCACTTGGGAGGCTGAGTCAGGAGGATCAAAAGTTCAGAACCAGCAGGTGGTAATCCAGTGAGACTCACCCTTTTTCAAAATAAAAATGGCAGACAGTGCAACTAAGAGGTAGAATACCCTTGGTTTAATCTCAGTGCCACAATAGATGATAGATAGATAGATAGATAGATGGTTGATAGGCTTTCCTGACCTTCTGCAGCTAAGAGCCATCAACACGAGACCCCCTTCACAAGTATTTTGTGGGAGAAGCCTAGGAGCTTTCAGTCATTGAAAGGTATCAGAATATCAAGTTTCTACCACCATTACTGTGGCAAAGACCTTGAGCATCTATCTCTCTGAGCCTTCTTCCTTGATGAAGACCACACAAGAGGTCTTTAAGGGAGGATCACTTGGTACTCAGTAGTACCTGAAATAGGGCCGATAATATGGTAGGAACTTAAGAGTGGTCAGTCCAGGGACAGAGGTGCACATGGAGAGCAATGGGTTTGGGTGTTGAGCAGTCCTTAGTTCAAATCCTGACTTTGCAATCGAAAGCTGCGTACTTGAACAAGCTACTAGATAAAAAATAAATGAAACAATAATTGTTGCACCATTCAACCAGTTTTTGGAAATTATAGGTGAGTAATAAAAAAGACTGAGGCTGTATAGACCAAAGGTTTTCAAAGTGTAGGCAGTGAACCAGTAGCATCAGCATTACCTGGAAACTTGTTAGAACTCCAAATTCTTGGCCCTACCTCAAAATCACTGAATCAAAAGCCATGGGGATCATTCATAGAAATATGCATTTGAACAAGCCCTATGGATAATATGGATGCACCTAAAATTTGAGAACATGTGAATGACCACGATTATTCTGGACAAATCACTGGGCACAAGAGGAGAGCGTGGTTCCACCAGCTTAAACATAAGACCAAAACACGTCCAATTCAATCTAGCCCAATAAGAAACGGAGTGGCTGCAATTACACAGAATAATGAACTCTCCTTAAAAGCAAGAAGTCCATGCACACTGAGAGAGTCAGAGCTAGTTAAATATGGGCTGTCACAAATATTTCTTTAGATCTGTTATCCTCTATAGTGATAGTTTTCAACCCTGGCTACACATTAGAACCACCTTGGGAGCTTTGAAAAATCCAGGCACCCAGGTTGCCCTCTGGACTAAACACATCAACATCTCTGGAGGGGTAAAGACTCAAGCATGAGTAGTCTTCAAAGCCTCCCAAGTAATTTCAGTGTGCAGCCCAGGGCTGTGAACTGCTGAACCAGGAAGATCTGCCTACAAGGCTGGAATCTCGGCTGGGCAGGAATAGAGCCTGGCCCCTCCTGGTCTGTATTTCGCTCCACAGGCTCAGGGCCAGCCTATCTCTTTGCAGAGGTAGGGAAAGTGCTCATAAGCTGAAAGCCATTTCAACTTCACAAAAACCCTTAGAGAAAAGAAGGGCAAATATTAACACTTCAATTTGGTGGATTAAACCCCATAAACAATGCTTCTTGTGATTCCCAAAAGGTGTTCTGTAGCTTGCCTGAGTTGTAGAGTTAGGAGCTGAGCTGAATCGTAGCTCTGGTCCTCCACTAATACAAGTTCCCTGTACTTTGATAAAGTCTTTCTGCCTGCTACCTAGAGAGCTCCCACATGCTGAGAACCTGTGATATGGCCAGAACCTGACATCATCCCTCATCCTCAGCAACCACATTGGCAGAGAGATGTGACCAGTCACATGTTATCAAAAGAAAGCCCAGGCCCAGAGAAGTAGCTACTTGTTCCATATCACATTGACCATAATGGGTAGAACTGACATTAGAATTTCATCTTTTTGTTCTAAATACAGAACTTGCTCTACTATACTGCATAGTCTTTTTTTTTTTTTTTGGAGAGAGAATATGAAAAATGCCAACAGGGCCTCTTAAAATGGACTTTGATTTGGAGCCATTACAGTGAAATAACTCAATGGCAGAAAGAAGCATACCTTCCGTTGCTTTCTATCTTATACTTACCACCATCTTTTCTATATTCTCCACCAGGAGCAGAGGAGGACCTCAGAGTCCACGCTGACCTCATTGGGAGGAGACCCAAAGAGAAAGCCATCCAGAGGGCTGGCATTGCACTTCCAGGTTCTGTCCACCTATAGCATAAGGTGTTGATATGTCTTCTAGTTCTTGGTGAATTCACCTTCCAGGTTTGAGGTTTATACTGAGGTTCCCATATGTACCTAGCTTCACTCAGCCCTGACCTCAGCTCTCCTCCCTTGTTGGGCTACTTCAGGGCTACTTCATGTGCCGCTAGCCCATGTGGGCTCTGACCCAGGAAGGATGCTCTCCCCTGAGCACTTGGTGGCTAGACGGGGCCCCTAACCTCTTGGCGCTGTTAAAAACTAGACAGGTGAACAAAGCATGGTAGTACATATACTTAGTCCCAGTACTTGAGAGACTGAGACAAGAGCATCAGCAATTTAGTGAGGTCTTTGGCAACTCATGAGGCCCTGTTTCCAAATAACAAAACAAAATAGGGCTGGGATATACCTCAGAGGTAGAATGCCCCTGGGTTCAATCCCCAGTAGCAATAAATAAATAAATAAATAAATAAATAAATAAATAAATAAATAAATAAATAAATAAACTAACCAGACAGACTGGCACAGAAAAGAACCCATGGAAAGCAGATCAAGGGGACAATAACACTTATTTCATTTTTGACATGTCCTGGTCTCCTTTGGCAAGGCCCTTTGTTTTGCTTTCAAGCACACAGGTCAGGGGAGAAATTAGCTATCTGCTATTTTGGATATTTGAAATAATTGCAGTCTAAACCCTACTGGATCATGAGATTTTTAATCCCTGTGAGAAAGAATGCAAAGTCTCAGAAAATAAGGTAAGGGTAAATAACTTAGGGCTGGAGTATTCCTAACAAGAGAACTCCCTAAGAAAGTGCCTCCTAGCATGCACAAGTATATGTCCTGTATTTTTGCATATGTCTCTCTTTCCTTTGTACTTTTGTTAAACAAGTAAGCAAGCCAGCACAAGGCTCATTGTCATAGAGAAGGCAAAAGGATTCGGCATCGCACATTCCCGGATTTGAATCCCAACCCTGACATTGCTTAACCCCACACTATCATTTTTACCTCACTTCTTCATCTGAAAGACAGAGGAGTCTGGAAGCAGTATCTGATCAACTTATGTCATCTGCCTCATGGGGCTGGCTGGAAATTAAGTGAGGAAAGACTGAGGGGGCACTTTGCATACTCTAAAGCATTATGTAAATATTAGTCTGTCATAGAACTACCTGGGGAGCTTTGAAAAATCCAGATACCCAGTTTGCACTCTGGACTAATC